>NW_028185328.1:1842188-1890342 GCF_003343005.1 Rhea americana | reverse complement strand
AAAAAAAAAAAAAAAAAAAAAGCCAATGTACTGCAAAGACCAATTCCTCTTCCCCCTCTGCTGAGCCCTATGTTTGATGGCTCTGTTTGTCAAAAGAGACAGACTGTCTTAAGGGTGAAATAGCTAACTATCACCTGGGCAGACTATTTGAGACACTGGGTGGGAGATAGGAAGAAAGAAAGGGAAAGAAAGACAGAAAGGAAGGAGAGAATTGAAGAGGGGAAAAGAGGAAGGGAGTGACAGAAGTGGGTAGCAGAGAGGAAGACAGGTAGCACCTGATGTTGTTAATTTTGGCAAGACCTGTGTACTTTGTCATGCCAATAAATTCATTGAAGGTGAAGCTGCCCTGAGAGTCAAAAATGATGGAGTGCTGATGGAAGGAAGAAATAAGAGTCCACTTAAAGGCTCTGAGCAAATTATTAGTAACCTYAGAAGGGAAGTAGTAACAAGGAAGGAGAAGTGCTTCCACATCACCATGGGCAAGAAAACTTGTTTTGGATTCAAGTTGTCCACCAAGCTGTGCTGCAGAATGTAGAGATCGATAGAGACTGAGACTTGTTTCACAAGAAGAAAAAACTCAGGAGACAGACTTGCTGGATTCCCAGGGAAACACTGCAGACATATGCCTTTACACAGTTCTTTTTGCCTCAGGCTATCCCATGATGAGTTGAGAGAAGATGTTGCAAAAACACCAGGTGTGAGAGGAAGCAAAGGACACTAGGCATGATCAGCACGTAGGGTTGAGGGAACATAAAGGAAAACAAAGATGGAAACTACAGCTCTGGCRCTGTTAGAAGGACACTGTTACAGAAAGCAGGGAGTGAGCTAAAACCCTCTGCCAACTTTGAAGCTGGAAGCACAGCACTGAGATACAAACAGCTCTGGCTGACTGCAATGTGGCAGTGCTATTCTAAGATGCTTTCTTCACCTGCAGAACTAAGGGGATAGTCACTAACTTAGCAAGGGATCCTGTGCATGTCTTACAATAACAGGGGGAACTCGCAGACTCCTATGGTTCCTCAGAAGTAAGTGAAGTCTGCCAAGCTTGACTGAAGTACTGGAAAATTAGCTGCAAGATGGCCTCATTAACCCCAGAAAGCAGGACACAGAACMCAGAGCAGCCCAGACAAGGGATAGATATATGCTTTCTCTCCCCCCAAATCCTGGACCCTGCTATACTGTTATTTAAAGAGAATCTAGTAGTGAGAAGCACGTGTTCCAGCTGTTTGAGAATAGTCTCTACCTCCTCACTCCCATCTCCTCTTTCTCTCAGGTCACCGTTCCCCACACACAAGCTTGCACAACCCCTGTGCTCAGGGAGGATGGTCTGCTTCTGCCAAAAACTCTCCCCCCATCAGCCACAGAGCCTGGCAATTGCACAGGGTGATTTCCAAAGCAGCCTTAGACTCCTTGCAACCTTATTTGTAACTGTCCAAAGACGTTTACATTCATGTGTCGAGACCTGTCTGCTGACCCTTCCTTGCAATCAGAGCTGATCTCAACCTACTGCTAGGCATTGCACTGAGAAAGCGAAGGATACTGCCTGCTCAGAGACCTATTACCCTGCTGCCGCTTGCTCTACTSATGCTGCAGCCTTGGACACAGGGAGGGAAGGGAGGAGAATGGAGAAAGATGCCTCCCTTGGGCAGAGTTAGTGGAGGCATTTTCTTTGAACAAGGAGAAATTCTGACCCAGTCACATTTGTGGAGAAGCTACTTTTTACAGCTTGAGTTAAAAACCGAAGACTTACAACTGTCTGGGATATTTGGAGCACATGGGTACAAGTGTGTGTGCACATCCATAGTATTTGACAGCTACATGCAGAGAAGTAATATATAGTATAAAACTATCATATATGGATAGCTCTGTGTGTACGTACATAAAAAATATATACGTACTTGGACTGTGTGTACATGTATACATACATGCACACACACAAATATTAATACATATACATATATCTCATTTTTAGTCCTTGAAAATTCCTTCTTCCTCAAGAGCTCTCATATGGTGGTTTATAAGCTGCCACACAGCTAAGACAAAGCTGTCCTAACTGTGGTACCTGAGTTGTACAGTGCAGCTCTGTTGGCTGACTTCAATTTGATATCAAATGAGAACAGGGATCTCACGGTGCCAAGCTCTGTTCTGATCTGACTGGTCCCCAAATCAGATTAGCCATAGTATCCTCGGGCTGCAGTATTGTATTAAAGTTGAGGGCAGCTTTAATCTGCTTCATTGTTTGCACAGTGGAAGCTGTGCTTGGTCTACCGGGAAATTACTGATATGTCCCTCATTTGAGCGAACTGGACATTTCTTTTCTAGAAATTTTCTGTTTGTGATCTTTCAGTTCATGTAACCTAGTTTAAGTGATCTAACCTGGCAATTTGCCAATTTTTCTCTATTTGAGGACACCTTGCAAATTCTCAGGGGAGATACAGGCAGTGTACAGTAAATGTAGCCCTCCTGGCAGCAGGTTCACTTTTCTCCAGAGGTAATACATSAACTTCCTGAGATCCAGAGACTGAAAGGAGAATGCAACTAAGTGAAGGAACTGGAAGCAAGAAGCACAACAATAGGTAGGCTGGTGCTCAGCTGAGCCTGCAAAATGGCTCTGAAAGGCCAGAAATGCCCCATCCATGTCCTTCACACCCCCTGCAGTGGAGTTGGGCATTCTCCCCATGCTTCTCTGTCCTGCTGGGACCTGTTCAGGATGAGTTCACTGGATTACAATATGTGCTTTCTGCATTGTTCTTTTTTAAGGTGGAAAGGGGTTGGGGTGACAAGAGGAAAGCTCATATCAGGTTCCTGCTAGGATACTGTCTGTGGCAGAGGGAAAGTGGAACAAGAAGGGTAGGTTAAGGAGCTAGGCTACCTACAGAAAAAGAATTTTGATATTCAGAGGAGCTAAGAGAAGCTGCAAAGCTGCTGGCAAGCTGCCCTGTTCTCTGTCACACCTGAAGATCCTAAACTGGACAGTCCAACAGTATCTTAGCTGAGGGACACAGAGAGCAGGTCCATTTCCCTAAACAAAAAGCTAGGAATTGAGAAATTCAACAGCAGTCATTACTTGCCATTATATGCCAGAGGCATACACACAAGTTTGGGAGAAAAATGACAGGATTAAGAGATGTTTGATGAAGAAATAGGTGGCCATAGCTGCAGAAGATAGTGGGTGTTGGTAGTGTGCTGGGGGAAGGCAGAACCCCAGAATCAGTACTGACAGTACTCAGTACTCAGAACCAAACAGGTGACTGATGAAATGGAGAAGCGCTTATGTAATTAATTTTGAAAGGATCTTCCTGAAAATATGATAACAGAGACCCCTGTGAGGAGGACCACAGAAGAGGCACATGGCTGTTGGAAATGTGCCTGCCTCACTGCACAGCAACCTCGGGGAAGTCCCAGTGGCAGTCTGATGGATTTTCACTCACTATGGGGGAGAAAGGAAAAAGAAGTCTCATAGTTTTTAGTTTTCTTCTGGCAGGAGTATTGTGAAGGGCATATCAGCCCTTCTGCAACAGGAGTAGAAACATGAAGCCTGTGGTTCCTTTGCCTCTCTCTAGAGGCTCATGGTCTGCTTAACCAGCCCTGTCTGCTAGAAGAGTCATTGGACACGTCTTGGTAGGTAACAAAAAGTCACTACTAACAACACGTGTGCCCTCTTGGCTATTGATGTTCCCAAACATCCTCGCTGACTCTCTGCAGTACCTAGTACTAGAGCCTTTCCATGAAAGAAAGGAATTTAGATGCACATGTAACTCACTGAATGCCAGGATACCACAGCAGGTAAAATAGCACTGATTCCATTAATTGTGTCCTGGCATCTCGATACTGACCCTGATGAAAGCATTCATGGCTATAAGAAGGACACGTCACTTGCTAGCTAAAAAAGGCTTTGGGCAGCACCATGCTGGGAAGCAATTTTGCTCAGTAAGCAGGAGAATTTCACTTCAGACAGTCTATCTGTTCACCCTAGACCAGGCAGGTACTCCCATTAATGATTCACATTCAAGCCCACCAGGCACAGGAAGTTCTGATGTGTGGACAGTACTCAGAGAGCCTCTTTCTCTGCAAATGTGGGATATTCTGTCACTCACAAAAAGTTTTAAAAAATGGGCTGGCGTCATGAACCCAGAGTCACAAAGAAGGAACAAGAGACACACAAGAGGAGACGCAACTTTCCCGAGGGACTAGAAGGGCCAGCAGCTCAGGTGGGTGGCTGTGTGGTCCATAGAGTGCAACACTGAGTTAGCAGTGAGAAGATCTAGCTTCTTACTCTTCTCCTGAGCTAATGGTGAAGCCCTGAGCCATTTCTTTCACCTCTCTTTGCCCCCTTTTTTCCTCCTCATTCTGCCTCTTCTATTTTCAGAGTCCTTGGACTGAGGTCTACCCCAGCTATGTGTCCATACAGTATTTAATGCACTGGTAGTAGCCTGTGTCTCAGCTGAACACCATCAGTTACTGTCATAATAATAATAATAATAATAATAATAATAATAATAAAGGCCAGAAACTCAGACTTCCAGCTCTGCAGTTTGACCAGGGTTTTGCTTTTGCAAAGATCAGTCCTGTAGTCTAGGCCTGCTTTTAGATAACCTAATTTGTTAACATGATACCTTGGAGAGGAAATAGTATTAGCCAGAAAATTCCCTTCCTCAAAAGCTATTTATAAACAACCATGACCGGTGTGCTCTCTGGAACTGCTGAGGGACTGAGGATGCCTCAAAGAAGGTTGCCTTTATTTGTGCCTAGCCAAGAAATAAATAAAGGAGATAAAGGTATTGTAAAGCAGTAATGGGTTCATGCTAGAGGCTATGGAGAGGAAGAAGGACTTTTATTTGGAAAGACCATTCAATAGTAGGTATGCCGATTAATAAATAAATGAAAGAGGTGACATTCATGATGACATTTAAATGACTAAGGTGCCAACTACTTGTTAAAATACCACATGTTCTGGAAGGATGCGAACAAAGAAACACAGCTTGGATAAGCAGTGAGTAACAGTGACCCAATCAATTTAACTATTGATAAAACACAGGTGAGGAAATGTTCAGGAAAAAAATCTCTGCAAATCATCAGCTAATGGATTAAATGCATCTGAGTGTGAGACGGAAATTAACTGATCAATTCACTCAACAACTGCTAATTATATGTGACAAGGCACATACAGTATATGGAGCTCAGAGGAAAGCAACACTCATAGAGATATTTGAAGGTTGCTTCTTGCCACTGTGGGGTAGTATACTTGCCCCAGTGAAATGATACTGTTGCTTATGAACACTTAACTTTATTCTGCAAATATTTGAAGTTTGTGTTTCAAGAACATAGAAAGGGAGTTTCTTTCCCATTGCRCTGTAACTTTGTAATAATTTGCAACATTAGGTATAAATACATGATATCAAAATTAACATGCCAATCCAAACAAAATTAAATGTAATGATACAGTCAAAATGAAACGTTTTTGCCTCATTGCAGTTAAACATTTTGACATTATTGAAATGAAATGAGAAAGTTGAAATGATTTGTTGTGACATGCATCTGTCAAAAAAAATTTGTTGCATCGCCATGTTCCTGCAAAATGCTTTGATACCGACAGAACTGATCTCCAATAGGAAGCTATCTCACATTTTCTGATCACTACTTTCACAATTTTATTTTGATTCAGCATTCACAGTAATGTTTTCCTGACCACTGTTATGTTTTCATAGAATCATAGAATCGGTAAGGTTGGAAGAGACCTCTGGAGATCATCTAGTCCAACCTCCCTGCTAGTAGGGTCACTTACAGCATGGTAGACAGGGTTGCATCCAGGCAGGCCTTGAAGATCTCCAGAGAAGGAGACTCCACAACCTCTCTGGGTAACCTGTTCCAGTGCTCCGTCACTCTCACAGTGAAGAAATTCCCCCTCACGGTCAGGCGGAACTTCCTGTGCTTCAATTTATGCCTATTGCCTCTTGTCCTGTCACACGGGACAACTGAAAAGAGTTTGGCCCCGTCCCCTTGACACCCTCCCTTAAGGTACKTGTACACATTGATAAGATCCTCCCTCAGTCTTCTCTCCCCAGGCTGAAGAGGCCCAGCTCTCGCAGCCTTTYCTCATAGGGCAGATGCTCCAGCCCTCTGATCATCTTGGTAGCMCTACGCTGAACTCTCTCCAGTAGCTCCATGTCTCTTTTGTACTGGGGAGCCCAGAAGTGGACGCAGTAYTMGAGATGAGGCCTCCCCAGGGCTGAGTAGAGGGGCAGGATTACCTCCCTTGATCTGCTGCAAACACCCTTCCTAATGCACCCCAGGATACCATTGGCCTTCCTGGCCACAAGGGCACATTGCTGGCTCATGGTCAACTTGTCATCCACCGCACTCACAGGTCTTTCTCTGCAGAGCTGCTCTCCAGCMRGTCAGCCCCCAGCTTGTACTGGTGCCTAGGGTTATTTCTCCCTACGTGCAGGACTCTGCACTTGCCGTTGTGGAACCTCAGGAGGTTCCTCTCTGCCCAGCTCTCTGGCCTGTCCAGGTCTCTCTGAATGGCAGCACAGCACTCAGGTGTGTCAGCCACTCCTCCCAGCTTGATATCATCAGCAAACTTGCTGAGGAGGCACTCTGCCCCCTCATCCATGTCRTTGATGAACAAGTTGAACAGGATGGGACCCAGTACTCAGCCCTGGGGGACACCACTAGCCACAGGCCTCCAACTAGACTCCATGCCACTGATGACGACCTTCTGAGCTCTGCCTTTCAGCCAGTTCTCAATCCACCTCACTGTCCACTCGTCTAACCCACACTTCCGGAGCTTGCCTAGGAGGGTGTTATGGGAGACAGTGTCAAAAGCCTTGCTGAAGTCAAGGTACACAACGTCCACTGCTCTACCCTCATTTTGGCTTGCACCATCTAGGTAATAGTCAGTAGGAATATCTACCAGCTCTTTTCTCCCCTTAGTCTCACTCTGCTCAAATACTGAACCCTTGAGACTACCTCAAAGTCATACCTTTGGTGAAGCAGTAGACTGCAGCAAATAGAGAAAATAAATAATAGTAATGATGAATTAATTGATCACAAGGGAAAGACTAGTACCCAAGTATGAAATTTTCCTGAATGAGATTGCAATTGGAACCTAACTGGTAGAATTCTCACCTTGCACTGCAGCAATGAGTTTGTAATTCACTTTTGGAGCAAGGATAAATGCTAAGCACATATTTAACTTACTGTTTATATCAGTGATTAAATTATTAATTCAAAGTGGAAAAACAGCGTGACTTATAAACCACAGGAAAGCTCCAAATCGAGAAGCACAGGCCTGAAGTTACAAAACAAGCAATGTGAATTCGGGAGATGATGCGACCTGAGTCAGCTATAGTCTTCCAGACTCATCATGCTAACAATATTTATCATCTGTTCTCAGATCCCACCTCTATAACTTGTGAGGATCCAGTATGTTCTACGTGTGGCCTATGATGCTATTTTTAGGTTGTTTTTAAAATTCATGGCTGAGGAGAATTCAGAGGGTGCAATGTTTAATACAGTGTTTCATGAACTCCTGCTAGCAAATTTAATTCAATCTGTCTTGGGTTAGGAGCACTGTCACGGATTGGAAATTGCCCGAAGAACCATAAACAAGGGATAATGACAAGGGGCATGTAAGGGCAAAGTTGCAAGCAGGTGTGTAAGTGAGGTGGCATAGAAATCTGTGTGAGGTCTGTTTTCATTTAACATCTTCATTAAGGAGCCTGAAGTAGCTCAGTAATGAAAGTTGTGGCTGATGCTCAACTGGGAGGAGCTGAAAACATCCATCAGGGCAGATGATAAACATATAGGGATATGTACGGTTWAAAAAAAAAAAAAAAAGAATTAAACAAGACAATAAGCTTTACTAGAGGGGGSGAAAAAGTCATCTCACATTTAGGGAAGACTGAAGAGACCCACACTCCTTTTCAGACAGAATGATTGTGCAACCTTGGACCAGATTTTTCATAGCACTGAAGAATTTAAAAAATATGTAGTCTAAACTCAAGACAATAGTAAATGATACAGCAGCCTGGCCTGCTACTAATTAAGTACAAATATCATCTAAGTCCTGTACAGAATACATCCTTACTGGGAATGGCACATTATCACACATCTGTGCTTATAGATGGGTTAAAATATATCAACTTCAGTAGTGCTTSAAGGATGCTTTCCTCACTTGAGTTCCAATAAACTATACTGAAGAAGAGAGAAGAAGAACACTGAAATTAATGCATTCAATGTGCTTAACAGTAATGCYGCAGAAGTAAATGGCAACAGAAAACTCCCTAGGTCCTAGACAAGTTACTTAAGCAGAAGTGAAAAGTTCCAGACAAGTTATGAAGGCACCATGTGATGCAAGAAAGGTCCATCTGAGCGCCACTTTTAATGGTGCTTTAAAGTTATATTTTTATTGGAACAATCCATTAAGGTCTACTGCAGCACCTAAAAGACGTAGGAAAACTAGAAGGAGAAGCATTCATTGGCTTGTTTAATCTAAATGTGAAAGAGGGCAGCTCCAGTATAACACCTCACTTCAACGTGAAGACCACACTAGATCAATGCTCACTCTGCAGTCTTCCATAATACAGTCAAAGGTAACAAATAAAAGCAGCTTTCATCTGAGACTGACCCATATCTCTTGCTGTTAGCCAGGGAAGAGCTTGATATGTAAATCTCCAATTAATTCAGAGATGAAGTGACTCCTATACATTCTTGAAAATTTGTCCAGAATTGGCCCTCCTTCACTGTAAATGTAGAGGACAACAGGACTGCATTTGGGAAGTGTTACCTGTTTCATGGTAATGAAACTCTGCAATTCTGCATTCCTCTCACAAGGCTACAATGCTTGAAAGACTATCCCATCATCTATGTCAGCTGTGTTCTATTTAATATTTGCTTTTTCAAAAGTTTGTAAGAGAAGAAGAAACAGGGTATTTAAGGGTATTTAAAAATTAACTGGGCAAAAGCAGCAGAAAATGTAAGCAAGCTAAAAAAACATATGCTTACATATGCTAAAAAAWTTTAAATGGATAGGGGGTGTTGAAGGACAGAGAAGACAGAGAAGTTATTAAAAATTAGAATATTTTACTGATAACAGTAGTTCAGAGTTAGGTCCTTCCACTCGTTTTTATTTTGGGGAAGTTTCCTTATGCCTCAGCTCACTGGAAATAACATTGCCTTTTATCTACCACTCCTTTCTTATCTGGTCTCTTTAGAYTGTAGGCTCTGCAGGGCAGAGACTCTCTCTGGGCCTTTGTTTGAAACCTCATAAGGACTTGATCAGGACCTGTGGACAGTATATTAATGTTCCTCAGTTTGTACTGCAGAAATGCCAAATCTAAAGTTAAAAAAGAAGTATTCTTTTAGTTAGCTAAGTGTCAAATAAGGCATCTGAACTACTACTTCACTCATGAAAATGTTTTGAATTCTGCATGCTGTTCATTGCAAAATGGCCAAATTAAATATTAAACTCTTACCAAAAAAAAAAAAAAAAAAAANAAAAAAAAAAAAAAAAAAAAAAAGGAACGGGATTTCAATAAAACATGGTAACTCAGCCTGAGATGTAATTTCTCCCCTCAGAAGATGATAAGCAGAATGTTTAAAATAATGTTATTTGAAGTAGGTCAGTAAAGTTCCATTTTAAAGGCAATGAGGAGAAGGGAGAAGCAATGGGGCCCAGAGGAGTTAAGGAGCTTGCTGAAAGTCATAAATGACATCAGCATTTTTGTCAAGGAACCTCTTATTTCCAGTTTTGTGGTAAGACACTAGGATCATAGGGCCTGAGAGTAAATAGCTTTTGTGCATTAAAAGCACAATGCTGTGAACTGATTGCTTTAACACACATTACAAATTCAGAGCCTAACCTGAGAGGTCAGGAATCCAGGTATGTATAAGCACTTGGTAGGGCACCTGGATGCAGTAGCTGGACAGCTAGTTTTGATAAGTAAGGTTTCCTTCTCCTTCTAGTCAAACTAGGAGTTTTGCAGTTCAGTAGAATAGCTCTCCTTGCTCTGACAAATGCATGCGTGCTGTCCCCCTTTACTTTGCTAGCTCAAATGGGGCAGGCAAGGGAGGGCTCAGATGACTTTCTGGACAAAGGAGGATTGTAGCTGCAATCTGATGAACATCAGCGATAAAAGGAGTAACAGCAAATTGGCCCCAGTGGGAACRGCAGCAGCACTCATCCACCTCAAGGCAAGCCAGCAATTACGCTCTCAATGCCCATCATCTGCCTCTCTGTTCCTTCCCTTGCCTCCTGCCACTGCCTCTGCGTCCCCATCCACAGACCAGGTTTGTTCAAATCTACTGCTATGTTATGGAAGGTTTGGAGAAACCTTCTGGCCCATTCTTTCTCCAGCTCAGGTGTCTGAGCTCTGAGTCTTATCACACAGTGGRTAACAAAATGGAGAGGAGGGAAGAGAGGGAGCATGTCTTGTTGCATGCCTGGTTTTGTCCCACTTGACTAGGCACAGCTGGAGGGAGGAAAAGGCAGCCTCAATCCCAGGTATGCCAGGGAAAGTTTTCGCTTCTCCACAGACAAGGAGTAAAGCCTCGGGAGCTCCCACCCTAAAGGACAGTGCTGGCCACCAATATTACAACTGCTTCAGAGGCATGTTGGATCAACTGCATTTGGGCTTGCAGAGGCCTGGAAGCACTGCATTGGTCTCTGCAGCTGACAGAAGCATTGGTGCTTCTCCAACCTAAAGGAATTTAGCTTCCATTAGCCTAGGGGAACTAGGGGGATAAATTGGGAAGGATGGCTTCATTTTGAAAGCCTAGTTTCCCTGTCTGCAGGGGACTTGGAGAAAAGCAAGGCGAATTACCTGGCTTCCCAAGCCATTATCTTCCTAATGCCATCTCTCTGGCAATATTTAGAAAATAAATATGAGAGGTTTCTATTTTCTTCTTGTGGGAAAACTTAAAAACTGGGAAAAGAATATCTGATTCATATTTCCTGCTTCTTAAGGGGTAAAAAATCCTTGAAATCAAATTCAGAGCCTAATCAAGAACAAGAATGAATGAATCCTGCTGGAACACACAACTTTGGCCCATTGAATGGGCTCCAGCAGAGCTTCTGGAAAGATCCTTTGGGGGATTTCCTAGCCAGAGGTGCTGCAAAAACGGCTGGTACAGRGGCTACTGGCTCAAGCAGAGCTCTCCACTCCCTGCTGCAGTCAATACCAGTGAGAGGAAGAAAGGCTACATGTAGAGTAACTATTGTAAGTCCAGTCTCCTCCTAGAACAGAAGCTTGAGGCAGTGGGATGGCAGTTCGCTAACAAAGGGAGGTGAGATACTCAGATCCCAATACCAGTTCTAAGGCTGATCAATAGTCTCTCCTCCTGGCACATAGCAAACCAGTAAGGAGATTGTGAAAATGCTCTGTGTACTTTGAACCTCCTCCATGAGCAACTTCTTTCAGCTCAGCTCCTCTCTTCAGCCTGAGTCAGCATGGCTCATAGCATCCAGTTACAGTAAAAGGGCTTAATAGACTAGATGGATGAAATTAAAGGGGCGTTATTAATCTGACAGGTGTTGCTGCCTGGTGTCATGTCCCAAGTTTGTCCTATAGCTGTGCTGATTATTTTCTCTCCTTGGATCAGGGACGTTTCATTTATTAGCACTGAACTTCCCCCTTACAGCCCGCAGCTACTGCTGCTCTGATCTCCCCAATTCACTTCGCAATTAAATTTTGTCCTCCTGTGAAACAACTGTGCAGGAAAGATCTTGTGTTTTGTTTTGTTTGCTTTTCCCTCCAAGTTCTAGCGGTCAAAACAGCCTCTGGAAATTTTAGTAGAATCCTGAACAAGGTAAAACTGTCTAGAAACAGTATTGTATGGAAAAGAACTCTCAAACGCACAGCTTCATGGATCTAAAACACTCATCTCAACAGGAAAAAGGGGCACAGGGGACCAATAAGTCTTAGCTATAGTGGCATAAATCTGAAGTAACCACAGAAGAACCTTTGAAGTTACTGGATATTTAAATGAGGGTCGCTTGGGAGGACACAGAAACGGTTTTGGGCTGGGAAAGGTTGGAACCATGAGCATGAAAAGCATTGCATCCTTCCCTCTATAAACACCAGCAGCCAAACCAACTGACTGGCAGGAAGACTGGGGAACATGATTGCTTCCATTTAAGTGATTTACTTTATTGTCACTGCTGCTAATGCCCTCCTGCTCTTTCCCCAGGAATCACATTAACAGCTATAAAACTGTGCAAATTTAAATGAACTCTGCTCAGGAGCTGTTTTTGCTCCATAAAGCTCCAGAAGTCAAAAGATTTTTTGTTTCTTTTCCTCCTACTCCTCCTCTACATACAGATCTCTAGAACCCACCACTTTTGTTATTTTCTCCCCTGTGGAACCTAATCTTCATGCCTCCCTTCTCTTCTTCCTGTTCCCTCACAGAAAAAATCCCACCTTTCCCTGGACTGCCCATATCAATCACTTCAGTCACAGGGGAAGATGGCTAGGGCTACCACTGGCACATATCGGTATGTCACTCCTGGTTTCACAGGACTAGCCAACCTCCCATAAGCCCTGGACCTCTTACAATCTCTAATTGAATGCAAATACTTTTTTTTCCTAGGCTTTCTTGGCATTCTGTAAGTCCATGCTCCTTTTCCCATCACTGAAAATGTAAAAGGCTGGAGATGATAGCAAAAGTGCAGTGCTACTATCATTCCCTAGGAGCAAACACTTTTTTTTTTTTTTTTTTTTTCTATGACTGAGATGGCCTATGCTGAGGCCAATTACACCAGCTTCTTTATGACTTCATTATTGCTAGAGATACTATAAAGCGCAGCATCCAAAGGCTGGACCAACCTTTTTAATTGCACAGAGATACTGATCATAGTGCTTTTATGTACTTGAGATGTTCCCTCTGATCCTCCGCTTCCTCAAGCCAGGAGTGGTTCCTCAGGCTAGACAGAATGAGAAAGGCTGGGTGAAGCAGTTGGCATAAGCTGCCTCTCTCTGGAGATCTCCACATGAGAACCACAAAGCACTTTGGACTGTTTTAAGCTTAACAGCTGGCAGAGCAGCAAAGGTCAATACAGGAAGCAAAGAAGGGAGGAAAGAGCTCAGCAGGAAGGATTCACAGAGCCTCACAAGGATCTCTCTCCAGCAGAGAGGTTTGGGCATGCCCAGAAGGCAGCAGGTCAGATTCTGTTCTTACCCATAGCAGCATAGACARAGTTATTTCCCCAACTGCCACGTATTGCAAGACTAAAGGAGTGCCTGAATGCAGCAATCAGAGAGGAACTGAAGGGATATTGGACAACAGCTTTGTGACATAGTTAAGTGTTGTTGATCCCTGGACATGGGAAAGTAAGAGAAAAACTCCTGGTTATCTGACAACAGATTTCTTGGAGAAGTTAAGAGACACCAGAAGGTTGAGATGACGCAACATGACAGTTTTTCTGAAAGTGGCTGGTATCCCTAGAGCACAAGGATATACCTTGAGATGGGAGGGCATGCAAGGAAGCAGCTGCATTGAGTTTGGCCAACCATACTGGAGGTTCAAGTGAGATGAGTTGCTGGAACTTAACAGTGGATTACTGAAACCTAAGAGGCAGAGAAGAACTGCCCGGACACGAGGTACYGGGCTAGAAAGAAGTGCTAGATGAATTCTCACTGGCATGGACAGCTCTCAGTAGTCCTGTGGATGTGCAGTCCTTTCCTTTYGTACCTCTCTCCTATCCCACAAGCACTAATGGCTGCCTGCCATGTGCCCCCCTGCCAGAGGCAGCAAGTTAATACAGCAGCTCTCAGCCTACWGGAAAGCATGGTACGTGCAGCATGYGATTCTGGGTACTTTCTCTATTACAAACATACTGGAGGTACAATTTTAATTCGGGAGGGGGAACTGATAAGCTGGGGCATTCGATTCTGGCCACTGTACTACAGCAATGAACAGTAGGACACTCAGTTTGGCACATGGGAACTCTCAAACAAAAGAGCAGGAGGATTTCTTCACTTCTGCAGCTGTGCTTTTCAGTGGGGAATGGCAAAGGGTTGCAGTAGCTCTGGATGCAGAGAGACCTTGTGATAAGGGGGCAAATGGCATGGAGGCATGTTTTGCTTTCACACCCTGCTAACTAACCTTCCAGCTTCCCTTCTCATCCCTGCCTTGAGTTCACCTCCAGTTTTCTCCCCTCAGTCTCTCTGACAAAGTCCTAGGGAGGGAGGGAGCACTAGGTCTCCCTCAACTTTGAATGAAACTGGTACAGGGGCTGCATTAGCTGAAGAAACATGCAGCCTTGGCATCAGAGGGGCACCCTACCAGTCCTGCCCCCAGGTGCAGAGGAAATGACTGGGACACTTGGCACATGTATGTCTTGCTGCCCCTGCTTTGTATCTCCTCTGCCAGTAGTTTCAYGTGCCTTATTAACTATTCCCAACAGCCCCACTTTCTGCATGCATGCTTGTTTGGGTAATTCTTGTTTCCTCTCATTTAGCACATAGGAAAAAAAGCATTAGTAACACTCTTGGTTTTAAATGAACCCTATTAATATTCGACTCTGCAAGGAACTGTGGGATAATTTTGATAAATGTGGCTGGGAAGCCTAGCTGACAGAAGCAAGCACAATGCTAGTGTATGCTCACAGCCCATTGCTGCACACACAGAAAGGGGCAAAAGGTGGKTGCAGCATTGGGTTGGGGGTGAGGCAGGCAGGAGGGAGAGCAGAGGCAGGGTATCCACCAAACAGGAGAGACATGATGCTGTAGGACAGTCTCCTTAAAAGATTGAGAGCAAGAGGGATTTAGCAAGATAAGAAGCAATGGAAGATAGTAAAACAAAAATGCAATGCAATTTGGAAAAAAAAAAACAGGCTGGAATGTTTAAAGAAGCATCATCTGAAATACAGACACTTAACTGTGGAGTAAGGGAGAGAGAAGGAAGAGCCAACGAACTGCAATGGCAAAATGTAGTTAAAGGTAACAGTACATCGGAAATTAGACACAAGCTTGTAGAGAGATTTGGATGCAACTGAAAATTAAAAGACGGCTCGAGCCACACCAAATGCACCCAGACATGCAACTGATTTGAAGCCACTTCCTTTGGCCAGTGTACTTGCACACTTAAAGTGCATGCTTATGCRGTATGTTGACTGGGAACCTCATGCAACATCATTTACAAGGAAGATACTGAAAAAACTGGAGGTAGGAGTGAAGAGAAATGCACTGGAGGGAGTTTGGCAGCTGAGATGGCTATAGGAACATGCCCATGTCAGAACTAAAGGGGCTGAGATGGCATAGTTTGCTGTGGACCTCAAAGACTGTTTTTTTTTCCAGAAAGTATCACACAGAATCACAGAGTAGTAGGTGCAGCTGAAGGAAAAGAGACTGAAAGTAGAACCAAGTTCAGAAGGACTACTGCAAAAGAGTGGTTAAGCATGTATTTATTTTTGATAGTATTTGCTTTTAGACTAATCTCCCAAAGGGAAGAGCTGGAGTCCACAGCTTATTTCTATGCCTGCAAACCTTGCRTTTCACTTCATGCACAAGGATGAACAAGGCAAGTTCAGCTAGGAAAGAGACTGCTGGGCATCCTGGGAAATGCATCTTAGCCTTAGGGGCACATGGCAGTAGCTGGAAATCCCAGTAGTCTTTGCAGCAGTGCAAGATTGTACATACTGCTACTGAACTAACTTCAAATGAACCAATGCAGTCTTTTTTATCTTTTTCTTTCTTTTTTCCCCCCAACACATTGCTTTTTTCAGTCCTGCAGAATTACAAATATATGCCCCCCAAAATTAACTTTTATGGAAATTACACTTTATTGACCAGCTTTATTCATTAGGGCTTGTCCTTGCCTTCAAAATTGTGCCAATGCCCAGGGGAGACCAGTTCAGCAATGGCTACTGAGAAGATGGACTAGATGTAACCACAACTATTGGGGTAAGACTGAAAGTCATTTCCAAATACCTCTAGAATAATTTCTATGAGCACCCCAGTATTTCACTTGAAAACGACATTGCTAATTTTGGGTCTGTGGCTCTGAATCTCTTTGACAAGACACAGGAGAAATCTGTTTAATTAAAAAAAAAAAAAAAAGTAACTTCTATGGAGCACCCATGATAATCTATCACCAGCTTTACTGTGAGGTCCCCAAGGACAGAGACTTCTATCATAGGACATAATCAAGCTACAAAGCAYGCTTTTCACAACAAATCTTTGGTTGCCCAAGAAGTGTGGTGACTACATTTCAGGACTCATGTCCTCTAATTCCCAGTCTCTCCAAGAATCTTTCTGTACACTGGATCGTCCCCAGCCATGGTTTTAAGTGCTTTTGAGTCAGCATATCTGTGTGTGTCACAGCCTGTTTTGAACCTTCCCTGAGATGCTGTTCCACAAGTGATTGATCCTGTAAAACTAATTTGCTTTTCCTGTGAAGCAGGCAAACACACGAAAAACGCCAGGATCGTTTAGCTGCCTCTGACGTGCTGGCTGTACTCGTGCTGCGAGGTTCTGGAGAAGCATGTACCTCTCCTTTTGGAGAGCAGCTGCTGTTTACCTGCAGCTGGTGGAGCCAGCTCCATCTAGAGACAAGATCAGAATGCAATTAAGCAAAGAGGTAGATTGCTTGGAAGTAGGGTTTGCAAGGTAGGGAAGCAGGCTAAGGTTTGGCTGCAGAATTTTACCTCTTATAAGGAAAAGGAAGGGAAAAGCATGGCGGGTGGGGGAGGAAAATAACCCATACAGCCTATCGAGCAATTGCTCCTGCATAGCCACTCCAGTCTAATTGATTTGGACAGCACAGCTAATTTTCACTCAGACATCTGTTAGCACACATTAGTGCATGTCATTAGACAGGGAAGCACAGATTAGATGGAGGGGCAGAGCTCAAAGGCCCTACTTTCGGATGCTAGAACAAGCGAAAGGAATGACGAGAGGAAGAAGATGTTTGTGCAGGGCTAGAATAGCTGGAAGAAGTTTGGAGTAAAGGGGAAGGATTTGGCTGGCTCAGAGCACTCCTGCTGAAAAATCACATATGTTCTATACACTTACTCATGCAACAAGCACAAGTCTTTCATTTACAGGCATACAGCAGAGGTTCTTGGTCCTCACTACTACACAGGCAATAAAGCCAGAGGTCTCACAAGGAATCCTAAACCAAAATTATTCCATATTCCTGCAGTTTTCAGCTTCTTTGGTTGTGGTAAGAGATCCTAGGGATAAGAGATGAGGACAAGAGAAAAAGAAAATAGCCTTGCTTTCCTTACCTCACACCAGCATGKCATTGGATTGCTCTGGAAACAGCCTGTATTTAAAGCTTTACAGAGTTGGTAAGTCTTTCCTCACAAGAAGCAGTGCTGTATGAAARGTACTGGCTAGGAATATGCAACAGCAACGGAGACAGTAGGGCATCAGCAAACTCGATGAAGATGCCTCCTGTGGAGATGAGGTCTGATGCAGTTCAGGCTGATAATGGTCAACAGTCACAGCCTTCCTTGGGGCTGTTTGTAGCCTATGAGAGGTTCACTTTCACCACCCTTAACACTAACTAKTCAGAGAATTGATCATTTCAATCTGTTCATAATAGAGTGCAAATTRTAACACTGCACTGGCAAAATTACAGTTTGATACCGCCTAATTTGTGCACTGCTAAGAAACCATCCTTTTCTCTGACACAACTACTTCTCTTCCKGGAGCAACATAAACCCTCTGCCTACTGGTACTGCAGCAATATGGAGGTTTACACTCAAATCCAGCCTGCATAAGCAATTCCCGAGCTGAAATCCTGCAATGCAACATTCCYGTCAGGAGTGGCTGCTGTAGTAGTCAGCAAGGGTTCTGCAGTGTACGAGCTGCTGTGACCCTGCTGGCAGAATGCCCTCACCACAGCAATCTATATAGTTTGGAAAGGCACTGCGAGTTATATTTGTCCATGTATGCAGAAGAAAGGGTAAAGAGTTTAAAGCAAGTTTCTGTGAACATATTTCTGGCTTCCTACAGTTTTGCCATGAAAGGTGGAGCAGCTGTGTTGATTCAGTGATATCTGAAAAAAAGACTGAGCTCATTCTTTCAGGTTTTTGCTCCACGAGGACGTACTACTCTTCCCTTTTGGGCTATACTTTGCATAAACCACACAAAAACCCTAATAGCTTTGAGGCCTCCATTCCTCCACCAGTTGCTGAGGAAATAAGCCAACAGGTTTCTAGGATCAGAGGACTGGCAGAGGACATCAATATTCATTTCCTTTGCGGGGKAAAAAAAAAGAAAGAAAAGAAAAAGCTGGAAGAAACAGCCTTGCTTTAGTGTAACAGACTGCCCCAGAAGTGAGAAAGGTAGGATTTGTCACCTGAAACTGCATTTCTGGAGTGAAGGGGTCAAGAAGTCTACATCTTGTTATAGGGATCATAATGATGAAGGTAAGCCTGTCAGTCACACGGATGAAAAATGAAGCCCCTGAATCACATCTAACATACACTACCTCTGCCTGGTCACAGTGAGTCTCACCCTCCTTTTCCTTGCACCATTTTGCTTTGGTGTCGCTCAACTAACTTTAGCCCACACCTTCTACACTTTTCTGGGGATAGTTCTCTGCCCAACTTTGACACTGTCACTTCCAATTTAGAGGACTGGTGCATAAACATATGCACAGTTCTTTTCAAAACCACTCCTCTCATGCAAGCATCTTCCAGCTGAGAAATTCAGTCCCACCAACAAAGCACTTATTACAGCCCTGGCTAGAGGGGAAACAAAAGCTGATACTTGCATCCCAAAGGGCTGAAATGAATCCCTGACAAATCCCAGGTAAACAGCTCTCAGGTCATCAAATTGCTGCAGAAGCACCTTGATTTTGATCCTTTCATGAGAGAGAAGGTGCAAGGAAAGAGCTGAGAGAGGAATTATGTAACTGAGCAATTTGCCAGTGACCCACTTAGACTTACTTTGCCTGTCCAGCAACTGCAGGCAGGTGTGCTTAACACAATGCATATGGACAACTGCACTATCAGAAGAGTGGTGTTGGGCTGGCACCTTGCAGGGCTGCGCTCCCTTTTTGCTGCAGACCCTGCAGGCTTTTCTGCTGAAGGTCTGTCAGCTCAGCAAAGATTTTCTGCAGCTGCCCAAAGAACACCAGGGTGAATGCGTGAAGAAAAGACCTTTTTCAGCCCTCACATTTACGTTAGCTACTTGGACATTGTAGTTACCAAAATGTACATCCTTCATGAATGGGAACTGAAAATGGGGATTGTTTTAGGCTGGGCCAGTGATAGCCTTTATTCTTACAACTTTTGCATGGGTTTCTCTCTATTTCCACAGTCTTACTGCCTGGCGTTTTTCAGTTTGCATCAAGAACCTCAGAGCATGCTGCAGACATCATCYGTTCAAGCCTTGTAATTCCTACTCTGCTGAAACATATAACTATTATCCCAAATATAGCCATGGGAATAYTGAGGCATGAGCAAGGTAGGATGGAGGAAGTGACTTACCCTGGGGAATATGAATCTGTGATACACTAGAAGGGCTATCCAGGAATAAAACTCCCAGTCCTGTACTCCAGCAGAGAGGGTGGTGATGGTAGGGAGATGGAAAGCAGAGAGAGAGAAGCAAAAGGAAGAAATGAATACAAGACAGAAGAGGAGAGAGTGCAAAGAGTGAGGAAAGCTGTCAATGAAAATAGGGCTGCTTCAGAGCATGCCAAGCAAGAAATGGAAGTGACAGCCTGAACTGTAGAGCAAAATTGCCCCAAACTATATGGGAAACAGCCACAGCGGCTTCCTTTGACTTACACAGTAAAAAATATTTTGCACTTGGGATGCCTGTAGAGGAGGAAGGAAATCATCTGACTTTTGCATGCCTAAGAGCTACTCTGAAGGGCAAGTTTCCATTGGCAAGGAAAGCATTTGGGACAGTTGGATAAGATGCTGCGAACAAGGCTTGCAGCATTTAACTTCCGTGAGGAAACAACAATTTACTCAGTCAGTACCAGTTACCAGGCACCAGGGCTCAATTATGTAGGAGACTTTAACAGAAGAAGCGTCCATATATTATCAACAGCAAACAAGCCAGTGTGACTTTGTTCAAAGGTATCATCGACCCTGGAGCCTATTTCACATTTCRTTGGTTAGCTGAGTGAGAACTGATTGTACACGCTCCCTTGTTTCTCTGTCTGGGTGTTCGGTGGGGGAAGACCCCAATTCATTAAAGGAAACAGAGCGAGGTAAAGAGCTGAGCCTCTCCTTGTTATCCTCCTTTGGAAAGGCAGCCTCCTGCACAGTCAGGAGTCTTCTAGGGAGTATTCGCATCAGCAGGAAAAGGAAAAAGCACTCCTGCAATCTGCTCACTTTTCCTCAGAGTATCTCCAGCATTAAGGCATAACAGTGACATCACAGGATCTCTTATGTAATTTCTCTACCGCTTAATAAAAATAATTAAAAAAAAATCTGTGAAAAGCAGAGATGTTCCATTCTGCTACACTGCACTCCAGGTGATTCCTCTGTCTCTTACTTCCAGATGCTCCTTCTTAACAGGGACTCTGGCAGAGTTTTGCTGGTGCACAAAGTAGAATAGCCCCCCCCCCCAACACACACACACACTCTTCAGCTACAGCATCACACAGCCTCTCCTTCYCTGTCTCCCATGATTAAAATATCATCCTATTACCACTAGCAGTACTTCTTCTGAACATTCCTGTGTAGCTGTTCTCTCCAGAAATAAAGGATAAGGATGGGTCAAGAACAGCAAAGTGGTATTCAGGCTGAAATCAGGAGGACACTAGCCATTAAAGCCCTTGGTTTCTAGTAGAGCCTTCCAGTGTGCACGGTTAGGCGAAAAAAAGCACCTGCTTGTGAGCTGGAGCTTGTTAAGTTCACACAATTACCTGTGAAATCAAAAGATCACTTCTGAGAACTTCAAAGACCCCTGCAAGTAGGGGTCTATGTCCCTATGTACCTAGCCTACAAGCCTTCTACAAGCAGTCTTACAAGTAAGGAATTGAGGCACAGAGAAAAGTGCCCTCCAAGCTACTTGGGAAGCCTGATGCACAGTACAGCATTACATCTCCCCAATAAGCATCAAACACCGGGACATCCTTCCTCCCTACCCCAAAAGAAAAGCTAAGACTCCTTTCTCTACTTTCTCCTTCGCCCTGCTCAGTCAGGCCTGCCTCAGCTTTCCTGTTGCCTGGTACTCTGAATGGCCACTGCAGATTCCTACTGAATATTTTAGCAGGAAGAGTTCTGCCAATTTGCATGCTGCCTGTCACACACATTTAGTTTGCTCTGCTCTTGTATTCCCTTAGTGAGGAGGTAAAGCTCACCCATGACGGCATGATAGGACAAGCCAGGGACTGCCCAGCTGCAAGAGGAGGTAGCCACGAGACAAGGCCAGGGAGAATGCCTTTCACACTCGAGAAGGAGGCACCACAAGGCAATAGGGAAGACAAAGGCAGCTGGGAGCCAGCTGTGCATGCTGCTCTCCTGGCCAGGCTGGGCAGCTCCTCTCCAAATCCCACAGCTCGCAGCAGGTGGTGTGCAGCCATTATGAGATACATTATATAGTGTCGCCTTCAGGCACAGAAATTCTGCCAACAACAAGTTACTTGCTCCAGAGGAACAGGGAGAGTGCTTTCTTTCCCTTTTTTCTTTTTTTTCCCCTGTGGATGAGGGGCAACCTATTTTTTTTAACCTATTTAAAGACTTTAATCTGCTGCCTATCACATTATTTCACTGTCTTCCACATAAGTCAATAGTAATGTGGAAGTTCCCAACAGTCTTCCTGGGACCTTAGACACTTAATCAGGACAAGCCTAACACAGACAGAGATGTATTTCCTTCTCTTCTCTGTATTTGTTTGCCAGCATGCAATGGTTATGAGGCTAAAATCAAACATGCAGGTGCTCTTTGCACCCCAAACGAGGATGAACTCAAACTTCTCAGGCAGCCCAGCTCCAAAGAATAAAGAAACAGAACTATGGGAGCCTTACATTGTTAAGCCTCATAAAATCTGGCCTTAACAACACCAGAGCATATATCTACATCTAAGGAAGTAGATATATGCTCTAAGAGCTACTCAGGAAGCTATCTTCATGAACATCCTATCTTCATGAACATCCCTAAGACTTACTGCTGGCACCATGTTACTGTATGGAGGAGGTCCCAGTTAAGGATTTGGCTAAATATTTGAGAAGCATCTGTTCTCTTGGTCATGAGTTGCTAAGAGCTCTATAGGCTCAAGAAAGGGGATCCTTCTTCTTACTAAAAGAGCCTAAACCCATTTTAACTGAGAAGACAGAATTACTATCCCAATTTCCACCCTGGCCTTCAGTAATGTAATGGTCAAGCATTTAATTAAATCTCAACAGTATGCTACACTCCCATCCCTGCAGAGATTCATTGCAAAGGCACACTCTCTTTTGGGAAAATACTTGGTAACAGACAGTAAAACAGATATGAAGATACTCCTAATAATTCCTAAGGATAAATGATGTCAGCAGCAACCTTAAGCCAGGTTCCCTCTGACGCACAGATTAGGACGGGTATTTTTAGCGTTCTGTCAAGAAAGGACTGTGAGACCCAAAAGCATCTTATTAATAATAGACTTTCAAGAAGGAGCTGTTTYGTCTCAGGTTATTGGGAACCTTTACCTCTGGGTCTATGCTCCTCCCCCTTACACAAACATTAGTGTATTTGGCCACCTAGAAACAATCAGATGATCAGGCTGTCAATAGAGGCATAGACATAGTTTTCCTAAGGAAACAAACAGCAATAGTACTTACACATCAAGTGCAAGCTGTTCAGGATAGTAGTGAGAATCCACTWCAGTTAACTTATTTTATTAAAATTCAGTCATTTAATATAAGTGCATTTTTAACCTAACTCTACAATCAATGAAGAGAGAGAGAGACAGACAGACAGACAAACTTGGGAAGGTTGTTCAACCCAARCATTTCTGATGACTAGCTTAGATTAGATACTTTTTAGAATGATATAGTTCAGTGAGCTGAATCCCACCCAAAATGGACAGCATCAGATATCTTGCACTGGCAATGTCAGGAAGCAATGACAACAGGGCTGCTCCTCAAGGGAGAATGAGCAGGGAGCAGAGGGCAACCAGGGTAATGCCCTCACCAGGAGGGTGCAGCCCCACAGGATCTGCACAGGCTGGGCAGAGACAGGTACTGATAACAGCATCCATCAATAGTCCCAGACACAAGAAGATGATGAACCAGATCCAGGGCCCATGAATGGAGACATAGCCAGAGACAGCACTGGAAATATGTTACCTATGATGTAGATTCAAGGTCCATCCGAGAGATGTTACCAGAGACAAGGCTGGAGACACATACACCTAACATGTAGCTTAGACAAAGACTGAAAGCCAAGGCCTGAGCTTACGTGGAGCCTCTGGGCCCACGGTGGAGACCCCAGGTAAGGCTGGTCAGGGCCATCATGGCCCAGTAGCGCACTCAGAGGCCTAGAACACAGTGCATTTCATGATGAAGTAAAAGCAACTCTCAGCAGGGAGGAAGATGAAGTGGCTATCCAGAAGACTCCAATACCCCCCGGGAAGTAAAGTCAGTGCAAGTCACAAACACTTTATATGCAGAATGATTAATGGGAATAAGCTGTGCAATTTTCATCTTAAACTAGCTGTGTGATGCCCTATGTCCACCTAACATCTGATGACATAATTTAATTTTTCATGAAGGATTTAGCATTCTGRCCAAAAATCACTCTAAGTCAATTAGAATTTAAGTACAGGTTAGACGTCAGTGAGAAGAATGGGACCTGCAGCAATTCAGATCTCAGATGGTCACATTTAGAGAAAAAAGAATCATTTGCACACTTTTTGTGTTTTCCAGAAGTGGGGGCAATAGGAAAGCCAGGGTTGTTCTCTGTTGCATTTCCAATAGCATTTTGGCCAACCAGACTTAAAGTTTCTGGGAAATGACTYGTCTACTTTTGCCTTTGGGAGGCTATTTCACAGCTGAATACATCCCATTCCTGATCTGCCCTTGTTAGTCCTAGCTATGACCTCCATACAGAACTACACAACTTCTTTACAAACTTGGTGACTCTCTTAGCTGTCTGCCAGGCACTGTCCTACCCAGGACCAATCCAGAATAGCTCAACATTTGTCTGGAACATGTCAGGAGTGACTCCTGTGAAGTCAGTGAGTTGCACAGGTATAAATCAGCTCTCAAACACTACACTGTTCATTTCATCATCATTTAACAAGAATTTGCAGATCTCCCTCTTCCAAGCTTTAACATACTTTGCAGTTTGCTATCATTCTGTTTCTGCTAAATCAGCCTTCCTGGAGACCAGAAAGGAAGATGCCACTGAAGAAAGGAGGGTCAAGATGCAGTCACTCATTTGACTGGAAAATCCTGGAATGACCTGGCAAGCCACAGTCACTGCTAACTTCAATCTGATACTTATAATAAGTATCAGATTGATACTAATATGGACACATGCACACATAGTTGTATGCCATCCACTACCAAAAGTACTACTTCTAGCTGAAACTATTTKCTCTTTTATTTCTCTCTCCACTCTTTCTGCTGCTCATTAAAACTCATCTTCCCTCCTACAATGGTGGAGAGTCAGCAGGCTGCCTGGGTAACATTAGCAAATGGGAACTGACAGCCTGCCACCATTTTCCAAAGGCTTACATTTTTGATATCTGCCTGTCTTCCAGCCTGACTAATTCTGTAGAAGACTTTTATCACGGGGAGACTGACCTCAGGCAGGAGCCATTTTGTGTCACTGTGAACAGGTGAAATGAAGACATGATGAGGAGCAGCAAGAACTCTCTAGCAGCAAAAGGTAGGGAGAAGAAAATTGATATACCACGAGAATACCTGCTTAACCACAGCAAGCCGCACAGTGATTGGTCCTCTAATGAATAAATTCACTGGAGAACCTGAACTATGGAGTACTTTGAGACCCTGTAAGAAACAGCCTTAATTGATGATAAACTGAAACACCAGACAAGTTACGAAAAGCATTTTCCCACTGTGTTACAACACTCTYGATCCAATTACAGAGTTCCTCTGCCAGCTAGTGCCTCAAGAGATTCATTGGCTACTTCACAATGCCTTACAGGGGACAGATTCTTCAAATGCCCCATTATTCGTACTTGGATTTTGGCACAATAATTTTCAGTATATTTCATCGCTGAGTTGGGGAAACAAAAAAAAATGAAAAATATTCATAGCATGGCTAGCTGTTCATGCTTACAAAAAGTAAACAATGCGGTTACTAACTGTATTTTCCTGCTGCTGTTTGGTATGCCATGGGAGCTTTCATCTGAAGGACTCACTATCCCCATTCTTTACCAAGCTCAGCATCCCTGGCTGAACTATGTTCCTCAAGATCCACTTCAGCCTCCTCTCAACTGTGTGGCAGATTCATCACAAGAATCATAATTTCTTCCCATTTGAGGCTCCTGAGGCTGCCACGAAAAGAAAAAACTAGTCATTCAAAATCTTAAGTTCTACTCTCTCCTTGCACAGTGCGGGGTGTGCCTCAATTATACCCTTCAAAAAAATCARGTTGCTGCTGTTAGTTCTACAGTATGGTGTTGGAAAGCTCCTGAGAACAGCACGACTGTACAACTTCTCACAGTCCAGGACAGCCCTTTCCATCAGTGGTCCAAGCTTCCACTTCCAAGGCTGGCCAATGGCTGAGTTTACCAGACCAAGCAGGAACAGAAATTTAAAAACCTATGAGGATTAACATCCCTGACACACTTCTATTTCACATGTTCCCTTACAGTCAGGCACAGTGGGTTGTTTGCCTTTTGTTCCCCAGCTAGATCCTAAAGAACTCCTTACATACCTAMGGCTTATGTGCAGCCAAACAATTCACCTTTTTGGGGAGCTTCATATCAAAAATTTAAATGGAAATGCATAGGCACCCTTTACCTCCCTTGACTTCTCTACAGACAGATGTATGCTGTTGCAGCTTCATGCCTATCATCATATTTAACCTTCTGTTCTAAGGCCYTTCTCTATCTTAGTTATTCTGGTATGAAAATGGCCTACTTGCCCGCTGCATTTCCAAGGAGTATGTGGTCCCTCATAGGCTGACTTCTGGCAGATTTATACAAGACTTCTACCCCTACAGACCTTTTCCCTCAGATTGGGTGTCAYAGTTAGGGGTCTTTGTTTGACTTTATTTGGGGGAACTGTGCAGTAGAAAGCCACTTGAGCTTGAAATCTTAGGATTGGGTGCTTTGATCYCATCAGTGGGCTAGCAGACACGTCAGCAACATATATGATACATTGGTGGACTGGATTCATTCCTTTAAAGAAGGCTATCACAGTTAAAATAGGATGTAACTTTCTTTGAAGAGGCCAAGAACTTTGTAGCAGTGAGGAAGGAAGTATAACTGAACTGGTTGGGTAGAGCTGCAAAGCTCCAGGTCAAATTCACCCAGAGCTGKGGACGGCCAATCGCTGGGACAGTCTTTAGACAGTCTGGGATTRTCTTTAGATAGGGTAATTAGGGCTGGAATAAGAGAGAACTTCTATTTTTTGTATTTTACCTACCACTGTTCACTCATCCACACAATCATCCAACATATCCTAATTGCTTCAGTACTCCTCTGCAAAACAAACTGAGAGCAACTTGGTAAGAGACATCCAAAGACACAGATCTAAGATGTACACAGAAGCAGTCATCCAATAATGATGACCAGCTGTCACAGGCAGCAAAATGCTCTTGGCAGTTGGCACTGGTGAATTTTCAAATACCCGCTGGTCACTACTACCCCATTAATTGTGGGCACTTTGCCCAGGCTACAATTCTGAACAACTTTTTTTTTCTTCCTTACCCCCCTCTCCTCCTCACAGACTTCTAACAACACAGTTAATAAAAAATTTATCAGGGCAATGAAATAATTAGAAATTTGACTTGATCTGGGAGCCAAAGAGTGGAGACTTTCTGCTGTTCAGGTGCAGAAACAGGAGTGTCTGGAGCTGCTGTCAGAAACATGCCCACAAAAACAACAGGATTAGAGAAAAATGAGAGTGAGTTGTTGGTGGTGGTGATTATTTTTTTCTAAGAGAGCAGAAAGGCTAGGAGACTGGTCAGTAGTGAGCTCTCAAACACCAAGAAGAAGAGGGCAACACTGCAAAATCCATAGGGAGTAATGGTTTTTGCAGCACCACGAATAGAAACAAGCACGGCAGCACTCAGAGACAGTAAACAACAGTCACAGCACCTCCTGTGAACTGCAGATTCAAGTGACTAAATATCTGGAGTTTCTTTTTAAAATCTGATATAGTTCTCCCTGTAGGTAGACAAAGGAGCAGAGACAGCASCACTTCAGTCCAACACTAGTGATGTCTCAAAAGAGTTCAAGGACTAGAGAGACAAGGGCACCATGAAAACCAGGAGAGAAATGCAGTAACCCTGGAATAGTTTGGGCTAGAATAGGATTACTCATCCAGTGAAAAATTTAGCATATGCCTCAGGGTTTTGCTGGGCAAGTGGTTCTGGGAGCATGAAATCCAGAACTCTTTTCAAGGGAGTACCTTACCTTCTGGCTCAGTGGGAAGAGGGAAGCAAAAGTACCTGAATAAGGAGAAGACAAACTTCCACCAGGAGAGCTTGCATGAATTTATGGCAGGCTTAAAGCGAGTGATTTGGAAGGGAATGAAGCTGCCCATTAAGAGGACATTTTCAGGCAGGTAAATATATCAGGGTTTATAACCAAAAGCATTACCCAGTGTAGAACAGACTACAGAGTAAAAGTAGAGTTAAAAAAAAAAAAAAAGGTACTGGTACCGTTTAAAGTCACAATGTCCAGGTTATGGCACAAAAAAGAGTCAAGGTTAGTGAACATTGCCAAGGTCACAATGTTATACAGGCATAAATCCAGAGTCTCTGGAACTACTCTCTAGCACAGTTTCATTATTCTGCCATAGACAGGCAGGGTAGGTGCATGTCCCTGATTTTCAGACACCTGAAATTTTGCTGTGTATATCTGAGCTAGACATTCATGTTCCATCTACAGTCCAAGAAGAAAAAGGACTTTCAGAAGATGATCCATCACATTATCTTCAGACAGACAGTAAAAAGAGTAAGATGCTTACTTTCCCCAGCAGACTACAGAAGGGGGCCAGATGACTATCTTAGATTTGCACTGCCAACATTTAGATGTCTAAGAATAAGTGAGATGAATCTCACCTGTATTATACCAGTTCTGTTTGCATGACTAAGTGTCCATAAGGGCAAAAGATGCAGCACCTTAAGGGAGCTGCACTTAAAAAAATGAGTGACAGAGATATATGTCTCTGGACTTGAAGTCTAGTCCTGCCTCTGACAGGACATCTGTGTGATTTATCTAGCAGAACCATGTACACACCCCAGATTTGTTAAAATGAGGTGGGTCTTTTATAACCTTGGATGTCTATGCTTCTACTGTCAATGAGTTTTGTTCTGTTTTGCTCCATAGCTCCAGTCCTTTGAACAGTCAGGTACACAAACACAGATCCACTCCCAGGCTCCCTCCTGGAATCAACYGGTATATCCCCTCTCCAAGAAAGGCCATGCACTGCTGACATGGCAGCCCACTCCATACCTGCAGTCAATGCCAAGTTTGGCTCCCTCAACCCAGGAAAATCCTCCAACGCCAACCCTACAGGCCCTAGGCTTTCACTCTTGTGCCATGTAACACACACTCTTGGCATCAGGTTGTAAAAACACCAGTCTGCCAGACTGTGTCCCAGCCTACTCATTATTTCAGGCATTCTTAACCAGAAAACATAACAAACCAACCAATCAAAGAATAAACATGTCTCGGGGCCCCAGGGGCACCACAGGGAGCATGGAGAAGATCTGGCCCCAGTGGCATGCTGTGCAGACATTGTCTATCTGTTCCAAAAGGTGGTAGCCTCAAATAATATGAACACAAGTCAATCTATGCCATTTGACCTGCAGTCCAGGACTTTCATGCCATGGAGTAGTCAAGACATAGCAAAGGTGTCAACTTCAACTGYAAAAGTGGTCCCCAGACTTTGCACAGCTGTAAATATTCTTCCTAAATATTTACAGTCAGAYCTGAATTGTGTGAAAGACATACACAGTAATGAATGACACAGGGAGAAGCAGTCACTGCTGCTTTGTTACACTCCCTTCAAATGTGTTGAGTTGATGGTGAGAGAGAAAAGGGGCCCTTATTTGGAATGCCAAGGRTGGTCTGCTTATAAACTTTTATTCTTAATCTCTTTCCTGTAGGTCAACAAGTTGATTAATCTTTCTGATAAAATCATGAATCAGGAGCTCTATGTGTTCATAATCCCCAAGATTATTGTTGGATTTGGATAGTCAAGGTCATCAGGCTTCCACGTTGCAAGGTCTGCTCTGTGGCTATTTGAGGAGATTAATCCTACTTCTTTGCAAAGAATTTTTCTTTACATTCAAAACAGCAGCATAACCAAAAGTCACGTTCCCATCAGTCTAACAAGGRGACAATCAATTTGAAGAGACTATACACTACACACAGCTGTTACTGTGGCACCTGTGTGAGGATGACATGGAATTCAGGTTTAGGGTCTTGCTTCCTAACTTGTCTCCCTTTAAAAGACTCTTTAGTCTGTGTACTTTACTCTGCCTGTCTGCATTAGCTTTTAACACATCAATGGAAATGCTTGCTGCATACCAAAGCTGAGAGCTGAACACCCCAGTTAACAAAGGATGAATAGATGTCTCATTCATTCACTAACACAGAGTCCACTTTACTGCACACTAATCCTAACATACAGCTTCTTGTGGTGATAYAGTTCTGATTTCCTTGCAGGCAATTTTGCCAACGCATCCCACAGCCAACTCTCACATCYGAAGCTGGCCTCCCAGGCAGAGTACTTCTAAAATCTCTTATACCCAGGTCTAACAACTGCCAGATGTTTCAGGCCCACCACATCACTGATATTCTGTGCACAAGTAAGTATTCACGTCAGTATGTTGTGAAAACAAACTCACTGATCTTACRGTTTGAGCAACTCATGAGTCAAGGGCATCCAAGGAAAGATACCGTTACATTAAAATTATTGCACCATGAGATTCCCTTCTCCACATATTCAAAAGGAGTGTCTCTCCTTACCTKATTAAAGGCAAAAGGTTGTTCTTATACTGCTGACAGAGAAGACTCAGAAAGGAATAAAGAAGATAACRGGCTGCCAGAGGCCCAATTTACGCACCCCCAAATTAATGAGTCATTCCAATTAAATTATTTGCCCTAAATTAAAACTTATCACCAAAATTTAATTCTCATTTCATTAAAAAGGACCTCCCTAGCTATCTTTTCTTTTTTCTCCACTGATTTTTTTAAAGGTAACCTTCACAGAATGGGAAGAAAAACATAGTCATATTCTACTTTCCCATTTGAGGAATCTTTTATGTTTTAGGACTGTTCCTCATTCCTATATGCACTCACACACAAAATTAAGGTATAGTCTAGCTTCTGCATCACTGAAAAATCCTATGGATGACTGGAGAGGTAGAAGATCATGCCATGAAAGATACCACTTAAGTGAAATCTGATAAATGAAGGAGGACGGAATTTTAAAAACRGCTTTGTCCAAGCTTCAGCAGTGACAGCATTTTTATTTCAGAAGTGAGAAACTTAAGACCCCCATCTTTAGGATTTCCAAGGGATCCTTTAGCAAAAGCCAGGCAGATAAATAATGGACATTCTCAATGAGTCTTTGAGAAACAAACCAACCTATTGATTATTCTCAGACTTTCACACAACACTAAAACTTCTCAAATTGGACTAGGTTCTTTCAGCTACAGGTTTCCCCACTGAGAGCTGRGGCTGTTACAGGCAGACTCAGCACTGGCAACAAGAGCTGCCACCTGTTCCCACTTTCTCAGAATGCCAACACAGATCTTTGTTTTCTTCTCAGGAACAATACAGCTGCTTCCTTTGTGTTCCTAATCCACACCCTTTCACCCATTCTCTACTTGAGATTAACAATTTTTAACACAATATTTTTTTAAGGCACTTTCAAAAGCTGCGGTTGGCTTTTGAGAAACTGCTCCCTGTCTGAACACTCAGTAAATGGAAGCCATATGTCTAAGTATCTGTTTCTTTTTTGTCTATTTTGTTGTGTGCACATTTGGCAAGTTATTTTTTTTCCCTTAACTATCACATCTCAGGCTTTATTAAACCAAGCTGCTATTCTGTTATTTTGGAGATTTTTTTTTCCAAGCAACTGACTACTGACATTTTAACAGCTATACAGGAAATGTGATATTAAGTCATTATTTTCTCAGAATGTTTYTTCACTTTCTGGTGAGTAAAAAGATGCTTCTGGGGTAGTAATTCCAGTATTTCTAAAGATAAAAAGAGGAGGAAAGCTGGAATTCCAAAAGAAGTGTGAGATGAGGGTCAAGAACTTGATAGCGTAGGAGCAGAAGGATACAGTGGGACAGTTGGGATCAATAGGCACTATACAAATAAATGCATGCAGTAGAAAGAAATGGCACAGAGCACCATACCCGCCTTCCTGCCAGCTCTTTAAATCATCAAGTCACTTTTAAAGGGGCAGTGTCTTATTATCAGTACTATACTATTATTACTTTGTTCCCTTCCCCTAAATGCAAATTTCCTTCTTTCTTTCTGYAATTAACTCACATTAAATATTAAAAAGGAAATCTTTTTAAGTAGGAAATGAATTTGTTTCATTTTACAAGTCTTGGTGTTGTTTTTGAACTGCCGGCTCAATTTAGGTTTATTTTACAATCTGTTTCTGGCCAATTTCAATTTCAGATGAAATCTTAGCTCCAGTGAGGCAAAATTCCCCTCAATTTTAGTGGAATCAAGATTTTGATCCAGGTTCTTATGCACTACCACACAGCTAAAATGACTGTAGACAGTAATGCAGCAGCCAAAAACACAGAACATGAGCCAGTGGACCCCAAGAATCTGGAATTTTAAGTGAATCTCATATAGCGCTTTGAGTATGGCAGATTTGCAGTATCAACTCCATTGGCACCAGTGAAATAAGAAAAAAAACAGACAGAAGGAACACGTTGCTCCACAAACACCGGAATTATCAAGGCCTGCTTTTCCACGGCTACACGTCCCAGGTCCTAACGTCTCATTCCTCAGACAACCTTCAAAACTCTTGGCCAATTTCAGTCAATGTGGCACCAGTCAGCTGGCACACATGTGGTTCCAAAACAGCCTGCAAATATGAAGCCTTTTACCCATGCCACAGCTAAGGGATGTGGGAGGAGACTAGTGGCCACCAGTAAGAATTCTGAGGAGCAGGAGCTCTGGCTGGGGCAACATCACAGCAGCTATGAGGGGTGCTGGAGTCAGCTGAGTGGCTGCAAAGGTAGAAGGACAAGCAAAGAGCATAACTGTATGAATTTTGTTTCTGTAGGAAGCCAAGACACCTCCAATATCTCTAAGGTTTCGATATAATAAAAACTCAAGTGAGCAAATCACAAATCTGGCTAATCTCAACCTGACGTTATTTCTTTTAAATTAAAGGAAGAAAACAAAATGGACAGCAAAGCTATGGAAAAGGTTGATGTGGTACAGAGAAATGTGGAGTGTGATTAACTTTAGCTTTCATCTACATTGCAAATAAAAAACAAGCTGATTTTGAAATTTCTAGGGGAGAATAGTTATATATCTTTTCTCATTATTTTGGGGAGGAATCCAAAGCTTCAAAGTTTTTCAAGAATATTTTTATTTTTTTAAACATTAGTRTTCATTTTTGAGCTTCTAACCAGTTACAGGCCTGCTATGTACAAAGAATAAGATATTAATTCCTGGTAATACCAGCACATTTTCTCTGCAAAAAGATCTCAGAGGTTCTGACACAAAAATTGCTCATTCACTGTTGGCCAGACACTGGCTGTSCTGGAGGGAGAAAGCAATAAGAATCTATGGCTTTACTTAAGAGTGTCAAAGGGAGCTTTAACCTGTGGTGAGCACAACCGAGTCAACTTTCAAGATATACAACAGGAAAAGGCAATTTTGTTGTGCTACCATGGCCACTGGTGTTTCAGCAATGACAGCAGGAACACACYTGGCTTTACAGTTAATGGATATTTGTAATGTCCAATGGTCAGGAAATTTGGTGGTGGGTTCAGGTTCTCACTGTGTTTGGAGCTGACAAAATATTGTCCCTACTCCACTGTCTTACAGTACAGGCTAAGACATGGGACAGTAGACTGAGAGGTGAGCAGACAAAGAAATAAAAAGGAAAAATTTTTTACATTACTGTTTTGAATCTAGAACTCCGGTTATACACTACTAGCTGACAAAGCTCTAAAAAGAGAGCACTGAAGCTAAGATGATTTATATCAGGAAGGAGTTGGATTATCAGATCCAGATCCCTCCTCCCAGCCATAGGAAAGGATTCAATGTATTTTATGCCATATTTTCTCCTCCAAAATGAGTAAGCATTTTTGAAGCATTCTGTTTTTGTCTCCTGTCTGCACCTGCAAAGCAAGCACCAAAATAATTCCTGAAAAACCTCCTGATTTACGCACTATTAAGGCTGAGATCCAACCTATATAATGGAGCTAAAGCCTATACTGTGTAGTAACATTCCCGCCAGGCCTGGAGTTAGGAAAATATAAGTTAAGAGGCATCAGAACACTATGGAGGCCTTAAAAACATTAGCTGGGGAGTGACAAGAACTTCCTTGGTAAATTATGAAACACCAGGTGCAATTTCCTGCAAGTTATGAGTTTGRGCAAAAACAAACCAGCACAGAAAACCGAGAAGTATTGTCACCAATACTACTGTGCACCTGAAATTCTAGAATTATTTTGCTGGCAGGAAATTACCACCTGCTGTAACACCAGAAGGGATCAGCAGGATCTACTGTGCTTCAGATCCCCAAGATGATTCCCTATTCTCTCAGCTTATTTTCCCCCATCAAACTGATCTGCTGTCACTTCCTTCCTAGCACATTGGTCCTGTCTCTCCTAGCCCCTGTAGTAACCTGAATTTCTCTCCTCCTTCCAATCTTTTTCTCCCCCACTGCTCCCAGTAAAATGATCTTTTTTCTCCCTCCCAGAAAACTCATACTCCCATGTAATCTCATTATTCTTTGCAACAGCATGCCAAATTCATTGTCATTTTCCCACTGGACCTATGTCCTGAAAAAGACAAAGTGGTCTGTGCTTGTTCTTACCTACTGCAAACTCCCTGGAATTGAAAATGCTGCARTATTAGCACTTGGAAAGATCCTTTGAATTCTGGGCTCTGCGCCCACAAAACAAGGAAGCAAACAGTTATCTCAAAGACTGGCATCTGACTCCAAGATCCTTATTGTCTTGCTAGCTGAGGAAAAAATAGCTTCAGCTCACTTCAAACTGTTCCATTTCCAGCAGCTCCCAAAGAGGCAGGAAGGATCCAAATTACAAGAGAAGAGAGACCCCCACTAGAGCYCTGCTGACCTCTCAAACCAGCCCAACATTGATTTCCCAGCAACCTGCCACAAACACCACCCTATATTTTGGCAAGGAATAAACTTCAGAGGAGAAATGTAGAAAGAGGTCTGGAAATACTAAAAGATTCACAGTACCAGACAGATTGGTCACTCTGGGCTCCCCTCTATAGTCACTGGAGGAAAATTGACATTTTTATTGGTCAATTAATCTGATGAATTTTGGACATCTACTTTAGGATGAGTCGGAGTGTGTCCTAGAAGTGCCTGTTTCTTCTCATTAATGATAAAGGGAAACCAAGGTGACTCACTCCATTGGATACACCTRCATTTGGTCAGATAAAACCCACTGTGGTTCACTGGTTCAGGTCTGAGGCTGGTGACTGGCAAAAGCTGCTGTCATCTCATGTCTGACTTCAGGCTTCTTTAAAATAAGCTAGTGTGCCTTGCTCCACTTCTGTGCAGAGACTCTTCTCACAGCACCAATGTCTAAATCACAATTTTTCCCTATCATTATCCTCAGTAATAAGGACAAGGGCTGAGTGGATGGTAGAAAACATCCTCTTCCTCAGCTGTAGGTAGGCATGGRTCTTTCAGAGTCAAGACTGGGGCTCACAGACACAGCCATGTTTACGGGAAGCCTGACTGGCTTCTGCTGCCTTAGTGGGTGAAGATTTGCTTTGCAGTGCTTTACCAGTCACTAGCACAAAGTCATTTAATTTCAGGGGAGTGAGCAGAAAGAAGGGGAACAGCTAATCCATCACATAGAGTTAATCATAAATATTAAATGGTTAAATTGCAGCAAAAACAAATACATCTTTATACCACTCTGAAACAATAAACAGTCATTCTGAATCTTTGTAAGCAAGAAGCTCTACAAATGCAATGCATAATGGAGAAAGGCTACACTCTGTGGTCCTTTTCACAAAACTAATGCTAATCAGTTTGAAAGAAAACCRTAGGATTTGGCCTTTAGCTACTATACTTTGACTTTGAGATTGTGATTAGGGCTGGGCAGTAAACAAGAATTCCTCTTTATGAAAATTTGCTGCTGAAGTTTCAAATTTGCTTCTGTTTTGCACAGGAATGTCAAAGCCCTTTTGTTTTTTTTTTTCACGAAATAAACATAAAAACAAAGAAGAGCCCACATCCTTTGAATAGCCAATAATTGGGAATGTGAAGMAATGCTAGTCAGTGTGCAAGAGTCCCAGGATGTGAGCAAAAATGAGAACTTGAGTCCTCCATACCTCAGCTGAATGCTTGAGTTATTGGGTAGTCTGTGGCAATGTTATAGCTCCTTTTTGTCCCAGAGCATCCCCAACCTATAAAATTTGCCTGTTTAAAATTTAATAAAAGTCAGAATCAAACATAGAAAAGCCTTGCTGAAAATGCTATTGACTCCCTACTTGGGAGAATTATAGGAATGCAGCCAGAGTAWGTAGAGATGCAGCGAGGAAGGCTAATGCTTATTTGGAATGAAGTCTGGCAGGGGATGTCAAGGATAACAAGAGCTTCTTCAAATACATCAGCAGCAAGAGGAGGACTRGGGAAAATSTGGGCCCGCAGCTATATGGGGCGGGGGCCCTGGTGACAAGGGATACAGAGAAGGCAGAATTACTGAATGCCTTCTTTGCTTCAGTCTTCWCTGCTAAGGGCAGCCCTCTTGAGTCCTGCAGCTTCGACGTGAGGGAGAAAGTCCGGRGAAGGSAAGTCTTTCCTTTGGCTGAGGAGGAWAGGATTAGAGACCTTCTGGGCAGGCTAGACATCCACAAATCCATGGGCCCGGATGGGATGCRCCCACRGSTACTGAGGGAACTGGCRGATGTTGTTGCCAGGCTGCTATCCATCATCTTGGAAAGGTCCTGGAGAACTGGAGAGGTGCCTGAGGGCTGGAAGAAAGCCAATGTCACTCCAGTCTTCAARAAGGGCWAGAAGGAGGACCYASGCAACTATAGGCCGGTCAGCCTCACCTCCATCCCTGCAAAGGTGATGGAACAGCTCATTCTGGATGTCATCTCCAGGCATATGGAGGAAAAGAAGGTGATCAGGAGAAGCCAGCATGGATTCACCAAGGGGAAATCCTGCTTAACCAATCTGAATGCCTTCTGTGATGGAATGAGTGGCTGGGTAGATGAGGGGAGAGCAGTGGACATTGTGTGCCTTGAYTTCAGCAAGGCTTTTGACACTGTCTCCCATAACATCCTCCTAGGCAAGCTCCGGAAGTGCGGGTTAGACGAGTGGACAGTGAGGTGGATTGAGAACTGGCTGAAAKGCAGAGCTCAGAAGGTCGTCATCAGTGGCATGGAGTCTAGTTGGAGGCCTGTGGCTACTGGTGTCCCCCAGGGCTSAGTACTGGGTCCCATCCTGTTCAACTTGTTCATCAATGACMTGGATGAGGGGRCAGAGTGCCTCCTCATCARGTTTGCTGATGATACCAAGCTGGGAGGAGTGGCTGACACACCTGAGGGCTGTGCTGCCATTCAGGGAGACCTGGACAGGCCRGAGAGCTGGGCAGAGAGGAACCTCCCGAGGTTCCACAAYGGCAAGTGCAGAGTCCTGCACGTAGGGAGAAATAACCCTAGGCACCAGTACAAGCTGGGGGCTGACYRGCTGGAGAGCAGCTCTGCAGAGAARGACCTGKGAGTGCTGGTGGATGACAARYTGACCATGAGCCAGCAATGTGCCCTTGTGGCCAGGAAGGCCAATGGTATCCTGGAGTGCATTAGGAAGAGTGTTTGCAGCAGATCAAGGGAGGTGCTCCTGCCCCTCTACTCAGCCCTGGGGAGGCCTCATCTCTAATACTGCGCCCACTTCTGGGCTCCCCAGTACAAAAGAGCCATGAAGCTACTGAAGAGAGTCCAGCGTAGTGCTACCAAGATGATCAGAGGGCTGGAGCATCTGCCCTATGAGGAAAGGCTGCGAGAGCTGGGCCTCTTCAGCCTGGGAAGAGAAGACTGAGGGGGGATCTTATCAATGTGTATGAGTACCTGAAGGGGAGGGTGTCAAGGGGACGGGGCCAAACTCTTTTCAGTTGTCCCGTGTGACAGGACAAGAGGCAATGGGCATAAATTGAAGCACAGGAAGTTCCGCCTGACCGTGAGGGGGAATTTCTTCACTGTGAGAGTGACAGCACTGGCACTCTCAGAGGCTGCCCAGAGAGGTTGTGGAGTCTCCTTCTCTGGAGATCTTCAAGGCCTGCCTGGATGCAACTCTGTCTACCATGCTCTAAGTGACCCTGCTGAGCAGGGAGGTTGGACTAGATGATCTCCAGAGGTCTCTTCCAACCTTACCCATTCTRTGATTCTGTGACAGAAATCACAGTCATCCTCTGCCTTCTCCTCGTTGAAAAAGTTATTCTCTTAGCTTGAATTGGAGATGCCTAAGTCTTTATTGACAAAATTTTTAAGTCTTGGCCTGTTATCATGTCTGTGGCTTTGTCCTGTGACCCTGGTGAGATAAATAAGGACTACAGGAATTTCTCCACTGAAACTAATGATTGAAAAGGGCCTCAGTATATAGACCTAAAAGAATGAGAATACAAAATAAGGCTGGGAACAAGGCAGCCACCAGATCCCCTTATGGCCTGTTCTCCTGGAACAAGTCACTGAACATACTGGAACAATTAAACATTCCATTTATAAACACCTAGAGGATGACAATAAAGTAAAAGAAAAATAACCAATGTACTTCTGGCAAGCACATATGTCACCTCAATTTAACAATTTTTTTTAATAGGATATCTGGCATAGTGTTTAAAGTGGAAGCAGTGTATGTGATGATGTGATAAATCTTGACTTCTGAAAGGCCTGACAATCTCCTATACAAGCTAAGAAAATAKGGTGGGTGTTAAAACATCAGTAGCATGCTTCGAAGAGCTGCTATCAATGGGTCACTATCCATTAGGGATGGAGGTCTTAGTGGGTTGCTGCTGCAGTCTGGTTTTGTGCCCTGATCTTTTCAATACTTTAATTAAATATCTCCATGATGGAGTAAAAAGAAGGCATGTAACTTTTGTCGATGGCATCAAGTTGGGAGCAGTTACAAGTGCTTTGGAGACCAGGATCAGAACTCAAAATGCTCTTGGTAAACTGTAGAACTGGTCTCCATGGAGAAATCAACTAGATGGAATCCAGCAATAGTGAGTATAAAACAGTACACTCAGAAAGGAGGGAAAAAAACAATCAATGCTCAAATACAAAAATAGGGAATGAACAGCCTGTCAGCTGTGCTGCAGACTAGTACCTGAGTGCAAGGAGTAGCAAAGAGACTAAGTAAGAGAAAGCAATGAGGTGCTCTGATTAAAAAAAAAAAAAAAAAAAAAAAAAAAAAAAGAAGAAGAAGAAGGAAGGTAAATCTCATTTCATTCTGGAGCTTCTTAACTGATGCATGATATGTAAAACACAGCAAGTACTTATCTGACCTTTTTCTGCGCTGCTGAGTCCTCAAGTTAAACCCATGTTCAATTTTGGACAGTATATTTAAGGAAAGGTGTGGACAAATCAGACATCAGTGAAATGAATATGACACAATATTTGGAAAACACAACTTGCAAAAACAATTTGGTGAACCTGAGCCTGTTAAGCTGGARTAGAGAGGTCTAGGACACCGTTGGAAAATGTACTTCATGGTAATGGGCTCCTAGTAAATAAAAGGTAGTTCTGAGGAAGTGGAGGATCAGTTAACCACCATTTGCCTCTCAGGAGGATCAGAAATAATCAGTAGTAAAATCAGTTTAGGTCTATGTTAACAAATGTTTTCCAACAGCAAAGCAAGTGAAATAATGGCCATACACTGGCTACCCATGCAGCAGAATCTCTTCCAAAATACCTGATAGGTACAGCCACCATAGAGTTGATATTGTCTCAGCACACGAGGAAGGGCCAGATAACCTCTTGTGGGTCCTTCCAGCTCTTTGCTCCTCTGATTAGACACCAACAAAAATGTGTTGGGCAGCAAATAGAAAGTGTTACTAGTAGTTATTACACTCCAACTGAGTCATTACAAATATTTTGAGTGAGGTGACAACAGAGAGGATTCTTTCTGTGTTCACCTCAATGCAGAGACTATGGTACTAGCATCTGGTGGTGACTGAGTTGGGTTGAGACAGCTGCCTCCAGTTCAGCCCTCATGGGAAGCAATGCTGGCCACTTGGATCAGAGASACAGAACAGATGGCCATGGTTACCCTCATGAATCTTTTACAGTGTGTACCTACTTCTACCAGTAGAGTTCTGTTTGAATTTGAAAAGGAAGGAAGACTTGTGAAGTACTGRATAACTCTATGGCAAAAATAACAAAAAGTAGCTTTCTCCACTTTTAGTTGGCTAGGAGGTTATGATCCTTCTTAAATGTTCTTTCATTACCCCTCTTACAGACCTCTGCGATATGCCTCAGCTGAGAGCTATCCTACCAGTTAAAACAGACACTAAAGAGGAGCTGGTTGAGCAGCCCACTACACAGAGACTAGTGCTACCTAACAAGGCAGAACTAGCTCCACCCTTGGCAGTACTAAATGACATGGACAGGTCTATGARCAGTGACCTGTCTCTTCCTGTCACTTACTACTGTAGCTCTAGCCAGTTGCTTTCACAGAGCAGAGCTCATCCCAGGAAGGCTGATTTTCTAGGGAGGGCAGGGATCTGCTTCTGGAATCCAACTCCATTAACCTGTACCAATCTAAACTCAGCGAATCTTTAGGATGCAGCAAAGTCCATCTATTTATTTCAGCTGGCATTTTGGCTATGGGAGGAGTCTTCTCTCGTCACAGTGGTTATTGCACYACCCAGCTATCTGCCTACTTCTCAGTATTTGTTATAGTTATTCTACTTGTGTCTTGGGGTAATAAGGATGTTTTTTCATAGAAGCTAAAATAAATGGTGGAGTCGAACTGGGTGAGATTAAGGACCTGTCTTTGGGATACGGCACAGTAAGGAGCAGAGATACCCAAGAGAGCACTAATTAAGTAGAACTGAAAGTATGGACACAGAGCTAAGGCATCTTATTGCCTCCACACTTGAGCAAGGATCATGGTGGAATATTTCAGTGACATATACAGACATCACCAGCATGCCCAAAGCCTCCAAGGAGATCTCTAACCCCAACCTTGTGTCAGTTTCCCTGGGCCTGTTCAACCAGAATCACTAGGAGTCATGCTAGGAATCCTCTTGTCCCAGGCTACTGYGTAAATCAGTTGACCACCCTACTATTTAACTTTTCAAGAATTGTATTTTGTTTCATTTATTTATTTTTAATTAGCAGTTAGGGATGCCCAGAGATTCATGCAGACAATGGTTTTAAATATATGCACATAGTAACAAGAAAAGTAAATAAATCATATTAAATAAATAAAACCAAATAGCTTAGCATAACTCAGTATCAAAACTCCTTACACTTGCTACTAGCAGCACCCTATTAATCAGGCAGACAACCTGCAAATCTGAGAATAATAATAATCAATATGAGAAAATGCTACTGAGAAATAAAAGGGATAACCTGCAACATTTACTAGTTTTCAATAAATTAGTCTAATTAGTTAAGATTATTTAAAATGAATTATTTATTCAATTTAAATTAATAAAAACATGCTTTAAAATGGTGAGTTTAACTCTTCCAAATTGTAAGGAATTTTTTATTTGTATTTTGCTTTAAAAATAGACCAAGCTTACTGTTACAAAAAACAAAACTAAGAATCTCATCTAATCACAGGACTCTGGGAGTTAGGGCTTCAAAAGTAGGCACAATATTGTGTGGGTCTTGTGGTAAAACTGTGGCAGGTATTAAAGAAAGATCATTCAAAGATGCATTGTCAGCTGGCAGCCTGAGTTTAGATCTGCCAAAACCTGAATGTTCTAATCTTTAGAAAGATGACCATCGTTCAGAGTTGGACATCCACATATTTAGGTGAAAGCTAAAACAGAGAACTCAATCTTGTTGCTTAGGCCCATATCTAATAAGTACAAATAAAATTAATAATACATTGCATGGCTCTAAAATTCATTTGTAGCTATATTTTCCTTGACAGGTAAACAGAAATAGTGTGTTGTTGGATTTTGCCAGCAATAAACCACCTACAGCTGGTTAGCTATGCGCAGCTCTAGTGAGCAGTGAGGCAGCGTACAGCTTCTGGGCTCTGTGAGCGCATTTCACATCGGGCATGTTCCAGCAAACACTCAAAATAAGCCTGGAGACCGGCTCTGCATGCCAGAGTGCACTGCTCTTCCCGTAGCTGGAGGAAGATTTTCTGCGCAAAGACAAATTGGGAGCCCTACGTCTCACTACACTCACATGTAAAGCATCAACTTTGAATACAGACCCAGACCTTACCTTGCAGATAAAACACTCAGTGTGCTAGTTAGCTCTGAGCTTTACAAGTAATACCAGTAAGAAGAAGACAGCATTCATGCACACACATTTGTGACTAGAGTGATTCAAACACTTGCTGAAAGAAATAAAATCTGTAGCATTTTGGGTTACTAGAAAAATCAGGAGGAAAAAAACAAACTTCTCTCTGAATGATAACACAGAAGCTGAACAGAGATATAATATATATCAAGTACATTTGTACATATATATCTATTTAATATGCTCCATAAAYATTGTAAGTAAATAGGCAGATAAACAGAATTTTGTGATAATTAAAAAAAAAAAGTAAATTTTCTTGTTTGGTATTCTGGTCTGGACAGGACAAACATAACGCCCTTAACAGTAATTGATGAACTCTGCTAATGCGTTTGCTCTCTATTAAACCATGAACGCAGGTAGACAGATTGGATAATGCTAGTTCAAACTGCCAAGTTTCCACTTCCTTATAACAAACACGGGAGGAGAATAGCTTAAAAAAAAGGAGAAGGAAACATAAGGTATGTGGCAGCTACCTTAGGTACCAGGTTTCACACAGGCCTGGTGACAGTGTACCCTGCAAACCAATGACCTAGCATAGAAAAACACCTAGGAAAATTAATTTTCCAGACTTGCAAAGAATTGACAAAGGAAGGCCAAAAAGCACAACACAGCATCTTGTTGATACAAGAAAAAAGGGAAGGAGACCTGAGAAAGGAGGAAGCAAATCAAAGAGCTGTCTAGGAAGACATTAGGCAAGCAAGATGTTCTGACAAGTGCCATTATAAACAAATGCTTTTCCCTCAGTGCCAGCATAACCAGAGTCAGGACCAGGTCTGCACTGTACCAGAACATGCCTTGGAATCACTAGCATCCCCTGCTCCACGACTGTCTTGGAAAGGACAGACCGACAACAACTTAATGCTATGCCATGTCAAGGTGGAAGGGCACGGGCCTGTTGGCTTCTGCTGTAAACTATTGCTCACCCTTGGTTACTATTGCAAAGTCCACAAGCTGCTGACTCAGTGGGTTCTCTACTCTCTCCTCTAACCTTCTTCCATAAAGGTACAAATCACTCCACCCACTGCTTTTTTTACTCTTTGGTCTCTTCCCAGGCATGCTGCTTACCTTGCACGATCAAGTAAACCTGGGAGGTCTTGGGGTGATGCAGTGTCTGCACTGAGCATGTATAAGAGCCCTCATCGTAGACATCCACTTTCTGGATCCGCAGGCTGTATTCCAGTGGGTTTCTTTTCTCCAGCTCCACTCGAGGGTCCAGGGACCACTTGTCCTCTCCAGCAAAAATGATGCCAGAACGGTTTAACCAGGCTACCTTCGAGCTTCTGTCTTCTACGTAACACCTGGAGAGGGCAAAGAAAAGCAAGTGGGAGATAAGCAAACATCTCCATTTTGTCACTTCCCTTTTACCTTTTTGCTGAAGAACTCCACAGCACACTCCTGCCTTGCCAGCGAACCACAGCACCTCCTCACCATCACAGGCCCATAGCCACATGTTTTGCAACGATTCTTTAAACGGCTTCATGAACACTTGGTATTTGGGAAAGAGATCCTGACTCCTGTTCTCTCCTTCTTTTATCTATGGCCTACACCTACACCAAAAACAACAYTGGGAAGGCCTCAAGAGTTTGTATCCTGGTCACCAAATCCCTTCTAGCTCTGCTAATGGAAAAGATCAGATTGAGTTTTTCCCATGCCTTCCCCTCATCTTCAGAACTTAAGCATACAAGGAGGTTATATTCCCAGCCACCTGCCAGCTTGGAGGGTAAAAGTTCAGGGCTCCATTTTTGCCAGCTCAGGGCACAGCTGTTCCATTTCTCTTTTTCAGCAGCACAACGGGAGCTAAGGTGTATCCATCCCCTTTGCCACCTTGACAAAAGATGGCTTTGTGGAAAGCCATTCTGCGTCCCCATCCAGAAATACCTCACCCACAGCACACACACCCTTGCTGATGCACAGCTGACTGCTTGTGCAGGCAAGCACAGATTTCATGATGAAAGCAAAAGGCTGCAGGATGTCACTGCAATCCCTGTGACACATGCACATGCTGTGAACATCACAGGTGAAACAGAAGAGGACGAATGGCAGCTCAGAGYGGCAGGCAGAGGAGTGGCAGCAGGATCAGCACCTTGCATAGCCCCAGTCGCCAGCTATTGCCAACAGCTGCACAGGGGAGGACAGACCAACACTACTATCACTGCATSACCAAGATTTTTCTCTTTGACAGAAAGGGGAGAAGGCACTGCAAAGACAAATGCATTTTTGGTGGATGCACCTGCTCTGTACCATTTTCCATTTCCAAAATGTGGTTTGCACAGAAGAGATGGAAAGAAGCAAATGAGAAGGCACTTTCTGCTCATTCTTTGCTGTCTCATTTGAGAGATCCAGGGSTGAACAAGACATGGGTATGCAAACTCCTTTCTGGCAGCTGTACCTATTGGGGCTAARCTTAGACAGACTGATAGGGTTTGCCCTGCCATGTTTGTTCTGCAGATAAATAAAGAAGTTTAGTTTCCAGAGCTGTTGCTCATTCACCTCTCAGAGCTGTGCCCACTKCCTCCAAGAATCCAAATAATCCTCCTCTCTCCAGCACTATTCMCACGTGCTGTATTTGTGAGATAAAAGAGAGAGGGTAAAGATTRCAGCTTCAAGATGAGGCAAATATTTGACAGTAGGCTTTCATACAGCCTTTAGCACGGGTCAGACATTTTCCAAGTTCCTCTGGTTGAATGCAGTTCATTCATGCTGTGCTGCAGCTGCCATCCCATGCGCCATGACCTGAATAGCAGGGCCTGCACCTCTCACCTCCTYCCTAACAAGCATGCCCATGGAAGCTGTGTGAGTTGTTCTGGGGTTACTTGTGGGCAGGAGGAAAGCCAAGAGTAGATGGGAGGCACACTGTGCTGCTGGCCAAGCTAGAAACAGGTCTTTCTGATTTAACAAATATTTGCTTTAGACTCCATCCAGCACAACTGCCTGCCAGCCAAGTGAGGCTAGTGTAGGTTCACTCCTTAAGTCAGAACTCATTCTTCCAGCCAAATAGGCATTTGCCCTAAGGTGAGTTTACAGCTATGATTTACTTTTTGTTTTTAAAAAGCTGTTCTTCAGAAAAAGAAAGGGGCAGGGGAAACAGTGAGCAGTCATCTATGTTTAGAAAGCAGCCTCATGCCTGTGGCTGCTGGGACATACGGTAGTGCTGGTTCAGGACAGGAATYCCCAGTGAGGGGACAGACTGTGCCTAAGAGTTGGGAGTGCACTGGCTGTTTAGGGAAACCCAGACTGTTACTGGTGCCCTCTGCCTTGGGATCACCAGGCTTCTCAYACCTGTCTCTACGTAGACTCATAACAGCACAGAGAATCAAAGGGTTCAATCTTTTTCAARGGTACTTAAAACTCCTCTTCACACATTCTGGATTTATGAAAATCTTGAGGGGGATGGTAGTGAGCAGCTAAGCAGATTAACAGCTGAAGCTGAAGTCAGTGGGAGCTGAAGTTTCTTASTCACTTCTGAAAATCCCCCAGTATCAGTGCTGCTGGGCACCAGCTAGCTGAGTATCACAGCTCCACTGCACTACACCAGTGCAGCAATGCTCCTCTCTGGACCCACATGCGTGACACAGTGCAGCAGTCTGTGCTTCTGGCAGTCATGCCCAGAGCTGGCAGTCATGCCCCTCTGCTTGGAACTAGACAGGTAATTTCTGTGCCATGCCCTGTGATTTTGCACAGCGATGCCCTTGCAACTTCCCTTGGGTCAGTAACAACTCAGCAGTCTTGCTGGAGCATGACTGGGCCTCCAGCTCCGAAAGGGACGCTCGCCCGGGGACCCTTGCCTTCTCYACAAACAGAACTGCATCTCTCTGCCTACATACGGCAACTTCTGACTTTAACTGCTAGCCTGCATTACCACAGACGAAACATCTATCATTGTAATTTCCCTAAAGGCATTTCCCCACAGGGCCTTGATCAGAGACCAAGCTGTGGCACAGGAAAATAAACGCTACCATCCATTTGCAACAAACTGGGAATCTAGCTGGGCTTCTGCCGGTCATTAACTAGTGGCCTTCCTCTTTAGCTGAAGGGAGAAGGAAAAGCATTACCTCTAGAAATGCTGTCCCATGGAAGATAAAGTGTGGCGTAGCCTGTCTTATGCTGATTACTCCTGGAGGTCATCCCCAGGACATTGGTCAATAGCTACAATCAGACAACCTTGCAAGTGCCCCTGAAATAAGTTAGCAGATACTATCGAAATAAAGTGAGAGGGAGAGAGAAGGAGAGGGAGAGAACAGAAATTGGAAGAGCAAGTGAAATGGATTTGAGCTGCTCTGTACAGCATACCTGTTCCTCTAAAACTGTCAGAGAAAATCAATGTACAAATGTGGAAATTCCAAGCCCTGACGCGCTCTGAACATATATCAAAGTGGATGATGTATCTCAGTATGTCCATCTATACACCCACACCCTCTTAGTCTGCCAGCAATGCCATCCAGCCTTATGGATCACACTTTAATAAGGATTTATGGTGATGATTTTCACAGCTATAATAAGTGCTAATTCAATACTAATAGAATATTAAAAGGCACGTTAACTGACATTTTAACTGCAATGCAATAGCACCATGGTATCTGCAAGATATCAAATGACTCTTGTCATTCACTAATAATCAATAATCAAGTTCACAGAGATAGTCAAACGCTTTTTCTTTAGGCTTACTGAAAGAGTTACCATCAGTGTCAGTGAATGCTAATAAACTATTTGTGATCCACTCATTTGGCTTTTCCTTATGGTTTCCRGTCTAATTTCTTTGCACCTGTTGATAGAGCTAACAAGAGGACCAACAAGTGTTGATGGTCATACTGTGGATGATCGTGTGAATCACTGCAGGGACTCCAGAACAATAACTTTGGTTCACTGCTGATGTTAGCACCAATTTAAACCAAAGACACTTAAGGAAAAAAAAATATTGCTGCCATGTCCTTTTAGCCTCCTTCGCCCTTTCACGAGCAAACACAGTGAGGTTTSGCAGCTTTAAGATACTTAGTTACTGCATCATTTTTAAGCTGCTATGGATGTGTTTCCAGTTCTTACATAGTTGTTAACAGTTATGTAACTAGCCAGGAGATGGCAATTGGAAACTAGAATTGGAGAAGGAAACTTAGGAAAAATCTCATACATCCTTCTCTGACTCAGTTTCCCCATATGCAAAATGTAGAAAACGATCCTGAGTCATTTCACAGGAGAAAGGGAAGGAATGATGCTTTCGCAACATGAGAGTGCTTTGGGATCGTCAGCAAGAACCATCACCTCTAATGTGAGTGAGGAGTGCTACAGAAAAAGCTAAATGCATCAGGCAAAGAAAGTCCTACCTGGTTCGCTTTCTCCAGAGAAGAGTTTGCTCCTTTGTTACTGACTGCAGATATTTATTTGCACAAGAYCAGTTCCATACTGCAGCATTGTTAGGAAAGTAATTAATGCTCAATAGCGAAGGATCCTTCTGTGTTGCAGTCTGCACCTCAGGACAATCACTGTGTTAAAATGGCCCACTCCAACACTTGAGTTACCGGATGCTGATGTCCTGTTACTATGGTGCTGTGTCATAGGTATATCGTCACTTTGCTGTGCCTGAAGCAAAGATCAACACCAGTGTGTGCAGCAAGAATTTGGCAAAGTCACTACAACTGATGCTGGAATGCTTCTGTGTTCATATAAAATCCTGATTTCATCACAGGCCTATCTATCCACACAACTCCTCCTTTCCCCCTGCCTCACCARTTTCTACTGGCAATGAAGAAAATGAGCCAAGGAAAGAAGAGTGAGGCTTCTGCACCCACAGCATAGCAGGCATGGCCCCTGCTGACGGGCACATCCCAGTCYGAGGAGGGCAACCTCCAGCAGTTTCCTCTCTCAGTGAATCCCAAGATCCCAAGCTTGGTGGTTTTGCTGCCTGCTCTGCATTGCTCCCTTCCTCCTGCCTTTGTGCTTGACTCCTAGCCTCAGCACTGGTATTTGCTGCTTCTCCTCCTGCTGAGACAGTGGTGCACAGTGCATTATTTTCCCAGCATGTTGTTGTAGCACTTGCAGCAGTTTGTGTTGTTCCTGTCACTTCAGCAGCTCTCACCCCTAAGCTTCCCACCCTCCCTTCCCTCCAGCAGGCAGGCAGGCACGCTGGTGAGAAGCGATGTTTGGCTGGAAAGCCACAACAGGCTACTAGGGCTGGATTTATCGCCTGCCAAGTGGGAACTGCAACCAAAGCCTGTCCTACCCATTTCTGGGAGGAGATCCGGGCTGAGGCAAGGAGGAGGAGGASAGGAGGCAGCCCTGGGGTACACCAGAGTGCTCCCCATCTGTCTTTGAAAACAAACAAACAAACAAAAAAAAAACCATTTGAGCAGTTATGGCCTTGGGCTATGAAAATGGAG
>NW_028185328.1:1836131-1842155 GCF_003343005.1 Rhea americana | reverse complement strand
TTTTTTTTTTTTTTTTTTTAATTGCCTTCAGCAGGGGGAGGTCTCTTCAGCATAAGCTCAATACAGTGTTTGTAGGGGGTGGATGACATTTAGAGCCCACAGTGATAAAGGGGCAGGAAGGAATCCCTGCAGGACCTGTTGAAGTTGCTGTTTAAATGATTACTTTAACACTGCAGGGATTTTACAGCATTATCAATGATATATTGGGTTGCCTTGAACCTGAGATAATTGTTTTATTTTTATTATTATTGTTGCAATTCTAAATAAATAAATAAATTCTACTACAGTAGATTCAACCCCACAGTTAGCTATAGCCCTGCTGGTAAGATTTGAGCAGCTAGGTTTAAATGAAATACAGCATGCTGCTTTACCAGCAAACCACATCTTTTACCTCATCTGTGGAAGAATAAACAAATAGTGTGGGCTTGGACTGCATTTTCCAGCCTCTTTCTTCAAACTACATTGTGGAAATAGCTCAGTGTCATAATTCCCACACTCCCCTTCAATCATCTTTTCCTGTTAACCCTTTGATCCCCTCTTCTATAAGACATTCTCTGTGTAAAGAGTCCAAAACTCTGATGAACATGCAATTAGGCACTTGCAACTCAACCTACTGCACTTGCAGAGGAACATGATCCCCTTTAGTCATAGGATGTCACAACCTGCCATGGAGGAAATCTCCTGCCTTTCCTTTGGCTCTGTGATGAGCTTGCTGTAATCTTGTCACTTCACAGACATTCACAGGATTCAGCCAACTACTTCCCCTGCTGCCCTCTACCCCAGCAGCAAAATGGCAAGAGGGAAGACAGAAAGGGATCAAACAGCTTGTTTGACACACAGCTACGTGAGCTTCTGGTTGCCGGCTCTGAACGTGCAAGACAAATTCTCTGTTGTGTTGCAAAGTATGATCCTGGAAAGCTAATGCGGTTGTCAAACACAAGAGTGCTTGCAGACTTGTAAGGAAAGCTCAAGAGCAAATCACATCAGTGTGGTTTGTCTCATCTTCTCATGCTCTTCAGACCTTCTCTGCTTGGTAAGAAAAGACTCGAACACAGCAATGGTTAACTGGGACAGCAGTGAGAGCAAACGGCCTCTGCTTTCGTTCCAACCTCTCCACTACACCACCAGCATTGATGTGGGCAGAGAGGGCTAAGTAAGGRCAGGCCATGGGCATGCTAGCCCTAACCCCTCCCAGGCAGGGTGCTTGAGCGTGAAGCACCACTGGACCCTCTTGAAGTGGCTGCAGTGCCAGAAGGTCCCAGAATTTTGAGCACAATGCAGTGCTGCCRCTGTAGCCAACAGCTCTGTTTCTCTGGTGCACTGTACTCATCAGAGGAGTAAATTCGAACAATATAGGARCTGCTGGTTCTTGGTAGCTCCTCCTGCTCCAGACCCAGGCTCTCCTCAGCAGGAGACAGAAAAGGATGGCTACAGCTGAACATATCTTCATTTGTGTGAAGACACTGCCCCCTAAGTGGATGGTAACTGGAGACTATGTCAACCAGATGTCTGCAACCTCCATTCAGCCAAACACCAAGCACCTCATTTTACATGTTGAAGCTGACAATTTAAACACACACTGTTGCAAGGTATTGCTCCAGCTTCTCCTTCCTTTCCCCACTGCCGCTGCTCTTCTCTTCCCCCAGCCTGGTCCAGCTGTTGCTCCATTTTCTGATGCACTGCTATCCTCTCTGGGCCCACAGTAAGGTCRCTGTTAGAGAATGAGCGTTTTGACAAAGGAGGATGGACTCCTGAAACRTGGCATAAATGCATCCTGAGCCTTCACTGCCAGCATGATAACATAACCCCTCAGAGGGATTTAGAAAATTATTGCTTAATAGCTTAACTGCTTAAAGCCAATCCTACGCTGTAAAACTGCCAGGACCAGGAAACTGGAGCATCTGTTCAGATACACTTTGTTTTGCCACATGAGACTGTAGTTGTGCTTGTCACACCTTTCTGTGGTTCCTTGGGCATGTCATCACTGATGTTACCATTAGGTCTTTTCCCTTGCACGGGGTGGTGCAGGCTTGATAGGATCTCTGTGGTTCTGTTCATTCTGCTAAGTAAAACAGCATCAAATAGATAGGCAGGGCTAGAACAGGCATCCTGGGGTGCTGAACCYTGTCGTCGCAATCTTGAACAGCTCTATCTTATAATCTCTTGCAGAAACTTTCCTCTCTCCTACTTAAACTTAGTGCATTTGAGGGGGAGGGGCAGTGGGGATGGATGCCCTCACCATGCTTCGCACAGCAGGCTGTCCAAAGTCTTTCTGCTCTGATGATTACAAAGTTCTTTCTAATTCTAAGTCTAGATTTATTCATGGTTTATATCCATTCCTTCTCACACCAACACCATCCTTCAGCTTAAATAGCTCTTCTCTCTCCCTGGTGCTCATCTTCCAGCGTGTTCGCAGACACCAATCATATTCCCCTCTCAACCTTCAATTTGCTGGGCTCAGCAAGCCAAGTTCTTCTGGTTTCCTCTTGTATGATAGACTCTCCACTGCCTTAAAAATCCCAGTAGTCATCAGCATCTGCTCCAGTTCAAATTCCTCTTTCATGACCAGACTTCACACCCAGCTTTGTAGATGAGGGCTCCCCAGGGTCTTGTACAAAAAAGTTTCCACCTCACCCTCTCTACCATCAAGATTTCTTAATCAAAAAGAAAAGAAGAGCAACCAGTGAATATGACTACTGGTGCAGTACTGCTCATGTGCTGCGAATATCCTCATCTCTCARTCCATATGATAAACATGGAAAATGAAACACAAGGGAATCCACCAAGAACACATCAGCTAAGACAACAGCTAGCTAGATGGGCTCTTACCAGCAGATACAGAGCTGGGCTCACATGGTTTTCTTGATGTTAAAATAACTCTRTAACTATAGGTTTTTGCTTGCACAGAAAAAAAAAAAAAACATAAATCACCCCCCAAGTGACAGTAATTGTTACGCCAGTACTCCCCCAAGGGGAATGTAGCTATACCAGAATAAGAGGACTTACACTGGCATGATTTATTGCTCTTCTCATCTTCCAGAGGTAAGTACACCTGAGTAAACATCAGCCAACATCCGTTCAAGGGGAGGTACSTTATTAATAACAATATGTTTAAAACTTCAAAGTATAAAAAAGACCTCAGACTGAGGCTTATCACCACATCACTGGGTTTGCCTAGATCTCACTAGATCCAGGAAAAAAAAAAAACTCAGTTTATTTACATAATAGGAAACTCTTGCACATACTGTGGTGCCATATCTGAAGTGACAATCTCTACTTACATGTTCCCCATTCCAAGCGTGTGTGCAGAGGGTTGTGTGGCCATGAGGGAGAATGGCTGTCTGCCTATTGCTTGCAGAGCTGCCARATGCCCTGACAGCTTGTGCCTGGGTCTTGTACTGAGATCAGACGGATGATGAGACTACTGAGGAAACAGTTCCTGCTTCCCTTTTGGGTTAGCCGAGGACTCAATGCCTCTTCAGTCCAGCCAGAAAACTGACTCTGATCTTGAGCCAGAATTGATTAGGCAATGCTAATCAGCTACGGTTCACACTGCCTTAGTGAAATGTCTACTGATCACATTGTCTTAGAGAAATGTCCAAACAAGAGTAGAAGCCTCACTCCACTGTCTGCAACACAGGTGCCACTATACTATCAGAAGGGAAAGCACAGGAAATAATAGCAGAGATGATGCAGGATGGCAATAGGGAACATTACTAGATTATTTGTCTTCTGGTTGCACTGCACTTGCCCTAAGGAGCCTGGGCTTTTGCCATCACTAAAGACAGGCTGACAYTTAAAAAGCACCTGCAGTCACTTAGAAACAGAGGTTCACTGAAATAGAATCATCGAATGGTAAGGTTGGAAGGGACCTGTGGAGATCATCTAGTSCAACCCTCAGCATAGCCCATACGGGGATTGAAGCTGTGACCTTGGCATCAGCAGCACCATGCTCTAACCAGCTGAGCTGAACCTGCTTTCAATGATACAACAGTAGTTTCTTATATGACCTGGATATTGACTTTTATGCCAAATTCTTGGAYCTGAGACCAGACAGTTACTGAAGAGTCCTGTAGCATCATGATTTTTTCTGGTAGGGAAATACTCCAAGAATGGTAATAAGAGCACTAATAAGGTACCATACAGACTATCACTCTATTTTTCTTCACAGACTTCAGTGCCAGAGGTCATCTATTTCTTTTGTTAAAACTCCCATTGCCTTGTAGATAGCTTTCACTGGTCATCACTAGATAATTCCAGAAAAGTTACTTTAAAACTCCCCCCCCCCAAAAAAAAAAAGAAAGAAAAATAAATATATTTCAGAGACATGGCCTCCTCTGACAGGAGGGGAGGGAGGATTTGGCTAGAAAGCTCATATGACTCTGTATCTGGTAATTATCCAGCAGCAGAGGCAATCTGAAACATTCTGTGCTGTTGCAGAGAATGACAGCACCTGGAGTTCCAGCACCCAGATAAAAAACAGAGAGACAATTGGGCAGATGGGGAAAGGCAATGCCACATCACAGGAGCRGGGGGGGGAGATAGAATGGGGAGAGGAAAAAGCTGGGGAGAAACATTAAGGCAGCTGCACAGCTACTGGAGAATGAGATAGTACCACAGATTAGTAATGTAAAGGGCAGCTCTGAAAGAGGAGGAGAGAGAGACAGAGTCAGGAGAGAGACAGTGCAAAAGAGGGACAGTAAAAAAACATGAGAAAATTGGTGAGTGATGCTAGAGGAAACTTCAAAGCATTTTGTGTGGTCTGGTGTCCCCTCCTTATCCTCAATCACAGGCTAAAATCCAGAAGGTATCACTAGAGGCTGTCACAAAACCAAGGGGGAGATTTGCAAATTAACTCATTGCAGTAAACCTAAAGGAAAAACCTAGCAATGCAAATAGCACTTGCCAGTTTGTGGACTCCAATAGTTTCCTAAAGGAAAGGGATTGCAAACTTCAGATGGAAGTAATTTAAACTGGAGCTTTGGGGCATTGCCTTGTTAGTCTGTGTGGAGAACAGGTGAGAAGGAGGTTCACCAACTCTTCCTCTCACAGTCACATGCACAGAGGCACATGTGAGCCTACAGAAAAATCCCTGAGATTGGTGTCGTGGTCCCATGGCCCACTTCCAAAAGATAGGGTGCCACATATGCTCTACCGCAGGACCACGTGACTGAATAAGCCTGTGCTCCCACAGACAGATCTAGTGCTGTTGCAAAGAAGAGGCTTGCCCACAACACTGACTGTAGCCTTTGCTGGGTCAGGAAGAGTTCAATGCCAGGTGGCCTGAAGCCACGTACCACCTCTGGGAAGGTATGTGACATGGACAGAAATGTGGAAAATAAAGCCAAATAGACAAYCAAAGGCTTGTCAGGGACTGATGCTAGCCACCAGTTTCAATGTCTGCCAGGGAAGTGACCAATGTATTGGCAGTGGCGAATGCATCTGCAATGGCAGCACCTCTCTATGGAGACAGGAGGAACTAAGTGTCCACACCTGAATATTTAGGGAAGAAAACAAGAATGGTAGCAGCAATTAGTATCACAGGATCTAAGCACTGGGCCATGTGGACCAGTGTTCATCCTGTTATAACTAGTGACAGATGTTTCAAAGAAAGGGGGAACAGCTCCTAGAAGGACAATGGAAATCACCATCTAAATGTTGCTTCCTAGCCATAAAAACATTATTAATCTAGCCCCAAGCAAACATAAGTTGGCCTCCTCCCTGAATGACAGCTTGCATTCCACTTGCAAGTTGGTACTCTACCTTTTATTATCTCCAGGCATTTCTCACCCCACCCCTCTTTTTTCTTTTTTCTTTTTTCTTTTTTTTTTTAAAAAAATTCATTAACATCTTCATTTTGGTGGTATTTTGTGGCCTAGAATTTTATAGGTTAACCTGCAATTTGTACAAATCCATGAAAGTATATCAGATTTAAGTGTTCTGTGAAACTGGCAGCTGTCTCCTATGTTTTGTATTATGTGAAATCATTCCTCTCAATACCAGAGGAGTACACTACCTGATACT
>NW_028185328.1:1697254-1836009 GCF_003343005.1 Rhea americana | reverse complement strand
ATTAGCCCTTGTCCTAGGGAGAGGGGAAGCTGTGCCAAGGAGAAATCGCACTTCAAATTCCTTTGGGTGATAGATTAGAGTGGGAATGGGAGGAGTATTTAAAAAATAAGATGTAACTTACCCTTATTTTCCAAGGCTATGAGAGCATCAGAAGTCACATAGACAAGTTACCATCCTTCCTTCCAGATGTTGCCCTCAAGCCACCACCAACTGAATATGAGGGATAGCATTTCACCATGAATATGAAAGTAGGCCCACCCTGACTGCTCATTCCCAGCTGCTGCAATGTCCTTGATGTGCTGAAGCTCTAGCTATTATTTACACCTGACCTTTTCCCTCTCCAGCTCCTGCTATGCAGCACTGCTGGTGGAGTCAGGGCTTGTAGAGGTTGCAGAGATGATGTGTAGTGAAACATGTTAGGTTCCCTGCCTGTGCCAGAGCTGTCATCAATGCCACCATGGATTGAGCTAAACCCACGCAAGCAACAGTGGAAAATATGAAGAAAAATGTCTAATGTAGACAAAGCCTTTGAGTAGCTTAACCCCTCTTCCCCTTTTCCATCTCTCTCCCACTTGAAAGCAAAGAACAGCTTCTGAGCAAGACACAYGCTCTCATTTCCACATCTAAAGCCAGTCCCGAAATACTATCATGAAATTATGCTCTTAGAGAGGAGACCATGAAGCAGATTCACTTTGAGAGATTCTGCTGCTTCTCTTTTTAAATCCCTCCAAAACTGACTGCTACTGAATACTGTGCACACCTGGACTAGTGCAGTCAATCCCAGGCACCTTGTTACCAGAATGATATGGGAAAATTGGAGGGAATTCAGAGGCAAGCAACAATAAAATCCATCAAGGGCTGGAAAGGGATCAGCATCTAAAGGAAGCTTAAAAACATTAAATATGTATACCTTGACTGAGAGAGGACTTAAAAGGGACATGTTGACAAGCTATACCTCTTTGAAAGTTAAAAGCACCAAGAGAAGAGAAGAATTATTTAGCATGATGTGTAGAGGTCTAGAGAGAAGTAAAGGGTCAAAAAAAAGACAAGTCTGTTCAAACTTGAAGAAGAATTTTTTGCCATCTACAAGTGCTAGTCTCATGAAGAGTCCCCCAAGGAAAGTTAGGAAGCCTCTGTTGTTTCAGATGCTTAAAACAAAGTTGGGCAAAAAAACAGAAGATGTATAAACTGTGCGGATAACAGCAGGGAGACAAACTAAAATGATCGTGCGTGCTGACCTATTGGAAAGCAGCTCTGCAGAGAAGGACCTGGGAGTCTTTGTGGACAAGTTAACCATGAGCCATCAATGTGCTCTTGTAGCCAAGAAGGCCAATAGTATCCTGGGGTGCATTAGAAAGAGTGTTGCCAGCAGGTCCAGGGAGGTGATCCTGCCCCTCTACTCAGCCCTGGTGAGGCCASATCTCAAGTATTGTGTCCAGTTCTGGGCTCTGCAGTACAGGAGAGACATGCAGCTACTGGAGAGAGTCCAGCATAAGGCTATGAAGATGATCAGAGGGCTGGAGCATCTGCCCTATGAGGAACGGCTGCGAGAGCTGGGCCTATTTAGCCTGGAGAAGAGAAGAATGAGGGGGGATCTCATCAATGTATACAAATATCTTAACGGAGGGTGTTAAGAGGATGGGGCCAGACTCTTTTCAGTGGTGCCAAGCAACAGGAGAACAGGCAACAAACTGAAACACAGGAAGTTCCATCTGAATATAAGGAAGAACTTCTTTACTATGAGGGTGACAGAGCACTGGAACAGGTTGCCCAGAGAGGTTGTGGAATCTCCTTCTCTGGAGATATTCAAAACCTGCCTGGAGGCAATCCTGTCTAACAAGCTCTAGATGAGCCTGCTTGAGCAGGAGGCTTGCATTAGATGATCTCCACAGGTCCTTTCCAACCTTAACCATTTGGGGATTCTGGGATTCTGGGATCTCCTGATTACTTTTACCACCTACCTGATAGAGTTCAGCAATATGTCAAGAACACACAACTTCTCTCTCAAGTTACTTATAGACTAAGCAATGTCTTTTAGCTGTTTTCACTTTGCATACTCCTAAATATTTCTCAGTACCTTGTCATACAGCTTTTAGGCCTACCCAGTCCCAAATTTTTAAAACAGTATTTAGTGCAGTGAATAGTGCAGTGAGCTCCTTTACCTACCTATCCACCAATCTTCCTGTCTAAAATGACACTTTTTAAAAAGAACTACCTCATAATTCCTAGGAAAGGTGTTTTGTTACCATAGAACAAAATGCTGCAAATTTCAATTTGCATGCTCTATTTCTCTTGCATGTTGAATAATTCCTTTACATGGAAAGCACAGAAAAGCTGTAAAAACCAGGCAATGCTCAACTCTACTTTTCTTTCCTTTTCTTGCAGCTTTACTGAATTTTGCCTTTTGAAAGGAAGCATCTGAAAAAAGACTTGCAGGGAAGGTAAAAAAGAGAAACTGCTGGAAGGGAGAACTCCCAGGAGCTTTGATCTGAGCTTACCTTTATCCCCATATGCACAATACACCTTGCAGAAGAGGACATGTTTATACATAAATAAATAGCAGAGGAGAAGGAGAAGAGTGGAAAAAAAGAAATGTCAGGATATATTTGACAGAGTTTCTGCTGCTGACATGAAAGCCAGGAGCTGGCTTAAAATCTCAGGTTCAGGAATAGAATGGGAGGACGATATGACTCCTTGAAAAGGGGGGCAGAAATGATTCCCGTGGCTGATCTCCTTGCAAGCCTGCTAATAATAATACTGTAAGCTACATTTTCTCCGAGATTCTTGCAAAACCTTGTATCACAAAGCAACTCAGCACATGCTGAACATCAAGTAGTGTTTTTGTCACAGTGTCTAGGCATTGGCCAAAGTGTTCTGTGGAACTAGTGCACTTGTGCTTTAAAAAGGAAAAGTATTACTATGCCTATTTTATACATAAGGAGATGTTAGAGCTGGAACGAAACGGTTGTGCAAAGTCATACAATGAAACAATTTTACAGCTGGAAAATGTTGGCTGGCTGCTTTTGTCAGCAGGATGTTCCTATATGTTCAGGTATATACAATGTACTGTTCTTCCACCATCCTAACAAACCATCTTATGTGTATCTCCAGAAAGAACCAAAACAGCCTCTCAAACCCAGATACAATCTCTGGGCATGCCTATCTCAGCACTACTCTGTGAGGTCATCTTTTTCCTTCTCTCCAGTTGGGATCTGCTCTGGGACACRCAAACAGAGCAGAAAGGACTGGCTTAAACACAAGCTCTTCCTGCCCACAGTTTGAAGACAACTGGCTAGGATCACTTGGCTCTGTGCATTAGAGCCTGAACTCCAGCCCAGCTACGAAAGGAAGGGCAGACTCCACCACAGAGACTGCTCTGACTGTTTCTGTACCTTCTGACTTGCAGTTTTCTAGTATCAGCAAAAAAAGCTGTGTAAATTGGCTAGAACACTGAACATAAAATCTTTTAATTTCTTAGCTAAGACTACATTGCTTAATCCTCCTGGAAGTGTTTATCCRGAGTTGTCTTATCTGGAGCCACTGTCTGACATTCCCAAGACCCTGCTGTGAAACTAAACCTCTCCTCCCAGCACAGTTCATCCACAGTACTGATAAATCACTTCCCCACAGAGTTCTTTCCTATAAAACTGTCCAACTGCTAGTTTGCTTTCTGATGTGGGTCATGGCCGTCCATGGCTGGCTTTCTAATTTTGTTCTTCTTGAGGGTCACTTGTTTTAAATAATTTCCAGAAGTCCAATACTGTACAAAGTGATGCCAAACCTCAGCTTTAGCTGGCATAAATCAAGGGTCAACAGAGCCTCGCTAAAGTAAATGGGCATGTCCAGATTTACACTAGATGAGGATCAGCTCTGCTTCTTTGCATCAGACTCTAAATGAATTCATTAAATACAGCACTTCAGTCTGCTCAGTTAAAAGCAGCTCCAGCTGGCAGGAGGTTTCAGATACAGGGAATGTTTTAAAGATGAGGATTTGTAGCTTGCGCTGAGTTTACATTTGGCTAGAGGTAGGCTCCCATCAGCCATTCAGGGGAGATGATATCATGCCCACCTGATGGGTGCCCATATATCCACAGGGTCTGCAGAGTGCATTACATTTATACAAGACCTCCYATCCTTGAGGGGACATTCTAGACCAATGTTCTCCTGTGAGCCTRTTCATATTGTAGCACTCTAGGGTAGCAGAATGGATGTCTTACTGCATTTCTACTAGACTAAAGGGCTTCTCTCTCTCTCTTTTCTCTTTTCTTTTTCTTTTCTTTTTTTTCTTTTTTTTTTTTTTAATTATCACAATGTTTAGGGTTTGCTAGCTCTCAATTTGAATTTGTAGCAAGGTAAGCACAAACACTGAGGGAGTAACATCAGGAATGAAACAGCAAATTTTGACATTAAACCCTAAATAAGAGGATATTACAGTTATTCTTAGGTTACGAAAAAAGGAAGCTGTGCTGTGATTGTCTGGTCTGCCTCCATGTATCGCACAAATCTCATGACTTCTGCAGCTTAATCCCTTACCTGCTCACTAAAACAGATGCTGTTGCAGGCTCTTTGCAGACTCTGACAAATATGACTGTACTGGGAACTTCGCTCATGTTTTCTACAGATTGCTRTACAACCTTAAGGGCTAGATACACTAGTTATAGATGAAAGGGAGCATCCAAAGCACAATGTGTAGCAAAGAATAGATTTTATGGTTTCGCTTTCAGTTCTGTTCCTGAGGAATCCTACAGGCTTGCAATAGTCACACAAAGTATCTTCTGACAGACACATATAAAGCTCCAAACAATGACTCTCTGAGACATGACTTTCTGAGGCCTTTGTTCTCACCCCCCTGCCAAATCTTCTCTCTTTTTTTGGCCAGGACCAGAGTACATATTGTTTTTTTCTTGAGGACAAATATATCCACTGAAYAACAATCATACCTCATCAAATGAGCATGAAAATAGGAGACCTCTAACTCAAGGGAACTTGAGACTCACAGCGATATACTGCTGAGTCTCAAGGAAGCTGTAGTTTGCCAGTGCATGCCTGACCTTACAATTATTGTTCCTTTCTGTCTTAAAATCTGTTGACAGGGTTGCTGCAATTCTCAAGCTGTGAAAAGAGGGTAAAAGTCCTGGCCATTTTCATTCACAGGTAGGGAAAAAGCCCAGCTAAATTGTTTGTTCACACTAGACAATGCGACCTTGTGTGTGTGTGTGTGATCAGCTAGTACACAGAAAGACAAGTGAGGTTAACCAAACTATGTGCATTGCTCCCACTAGAGACATATAAAATGATGATAAACCACAATTGGAATCGTTTTGCAGTAAGTATCTGGCCAGAGGTGAAGCATGAATTTGTGGCAGCAGCTCCACCTCCCAGTYCCCCTCCACCTGATAAATTCTTGATAATAAACCGCTCTTCATCCTTTCTTGTTTTAAACCCAAACTGCTGGCATTCAATGAAGATAAAAATTTCAACCACCTTTCAGAAGACACTTCTCAAGAACTAAAAGCCCCTGTTGGCATAAAAGCTGACATGTAATGGGCTTTTTCTGTCTCGGAAAGTAGTTTAGCACTGCAGGAACTCAGAGTCCTTTTATCTCTCTTCTTTATTTAACTGGAGTCGTTAAAATAAACTGATTTCCCAGCCAATTAATTATCAAATATCTGTAACAGCTTTCAAGCTCTGCCATTACTCAGTCTCAGAGGCCCCCACAGGCAATGTTAAGCTAGTGTCTCCTTACCTGAGTAACTGCTGTTCCTGCAAGCTTACTCTCATGTGCTGAGCTGACAGCAGAAAAGCTGCAAGGCTGTAAGGCTTTTCTGGCTTCTGCTAGCCAGAACCTAAAGGAAACCAAAAACACCAAACACACACCCCTGCTTAATAGCGACTCTAGCCAAATACAAGCCCTGAGCTGGGATGCTTCACTACACCTCTTAACCAAGGCTAAGTGACCATCTCTCAGTCACCTGGTCACAGATCTTGGCCCTGCATTAGCAGCCTGCCTCCCTGACAGCCTAGTCCTCCCTCCCTCTCTCTCTCTCTTTTTTTTTTTTTTTTTTTTTTTTTTTTTTAGCAGACAGGCCCTTTCAAGACACACAATGCTGTCAGCAAAGATGAACCACAAATGTGGACTACCAAAGCTCAGCTCAGCACTGAAAAACCCATCTCTACCTCTCTGTTAACTGGAAGCTTGCTTGTACTTGCCATAGCCACATTAGCAATGCCCCTGCCATCTATTTTATAAGCAATAAACTGAACTCATATGTGGTTTCAATTAGGAAATTTCAAATGAGATTGAAGATAATGCATCCCATAATTACTCACCCTTCTCCTTTCTAGAAACTCAAGCAGAATCATGTCCAGGCCAAAATGCAGTTTCTCTTGATTGATGATGCTAATAAAATGGCTTTATTGTGATATAAATAGCCTTAAAAATGTCCTGGAGAGTCAATATCAGTGCTTGATGGCCTTACACAAGCAAGGTCCTTATCTTACGGTGTACTAAAGCTTAATGAGTTATGCTTCTGAAAAGTTTGTCATCGGATTTGGGTATTGATTCGGTGAAGTACAGAAGGGAGCTCCCAAATTAGACATGCAAAGCTGCAACTGTTTAAACACCTTTCCTCTTTCTTGCATTCCCTATTAATAATCTCTTCACTTCCAAGCTTGCCTGGTGCCAGCTCAAATACAAGCACGTCTGAGCCCAGCATGAGCCACAGGAACCTTGTACTCAAGTGCCTCTTTGCTGGAAAGTTACCAGCCACYGTTACAGTAACTGGAGACTGAAATGTCTACAGAATTCTGCAGTCTCAAAGCCTATCACAGCCTGTATGGATGTATGAAACTATTTTGTGGACAAAGGGCCCAAATCTGTCTGTTTTGAGGCATCTACATGGTCCTCATCATAACAGCCAGTACGTTCTCGTTGTCAGAAGAGGCCATACTGTCATTCCACCGGTGCAACTGGAAGATGAAAGCAGCCGGTGCCTCAGACCACACAGGAAGCTTGGAGGTGGGTGTTTTTAAAATTAGCACCCTCAGTACAGCAACCCACTCCAGGAGGCCAAATATAGAGTCTTCCTCGAAAGAAGAGGGGARTAGCACTTTGGATAGGCACAAGAGAAAAAGCCAGAGTGTTCTTTCTTTTTTGAAGAACTGCAGAGAATCTAAGTCCTCATGAAGACAAAATACTGTTTCTAAGGCTTCATTTGAAAGCAGGACATCTTCAGAACATGCAGTTGGCCCTACTGGGACCTTAATCTTGTGCATTCAGAAATATGAGAGATTGTCAAGCTTTGACCATTTTACTGTGCTTTCCAGCACTGCTACCTTGGTTCAGATCTGGARGCAGACTGGATACTAAAAGGCTTTCCTGGGAGTGACAGAAGCATATACACCTGCCAGGAAATGCTGATATCATAGCAGTGGTGACAGTGATGCAATCAGATTCTGACAAACAGGCRTAAACGAGAAGGTAAGGACTGCATGAAGAAGAGTGACTGAGAAAGTTTAAGGGACACCTGCAAGAGCTGGCACGTGCGGAGACGTGACTGAATGATGCTGTGCTTATAATATGTGCATGACAGAGGGGATGAGGACTGAGGGCAATGTTCTCCCTTCTGCCTTATTAGTGCTTCATGTCTCTGAAGGGAGAGAGACTGAACAAGTTCCCAGCCCTCCCTTGTTTCCTCCTTACCCGCATCACTGCTGTAGTTATATCCTGTCCCAATATACTTGAGAGCAATTTTGCTCCTGGTAATAAAGTCTTTGAGCGTGTGTGAGGTGGCTGTGCATGTGCACGTATATTGTCTGCAACAGTGTGCAGTAACTGTAGCTGGGGTATGCTGAGATGAGGAGATGGTTCTGTGTACATGACAGAGCAAGAACGAGGATGAAACTAAGTGAACACACATATGAACAGGATATGAGAGAAACTGTACTTTGCAAAGAATCAGACAGCGAGAAGGAAAATGAGAAGGTTTTCATATGAGACAGGCTCTGTGTGTGTGTGTGTGTGTGTGTGTGTGTGTGTGTGTGTGTGCATGCTTGTGTGTGTCAGACAGGAAGAAAGAGAAAGGTCTTGTTCACAGCCTTCCTTTATGTGTTTGATGAATATCACAAGTTTTAACCAAGAAAAATATGTATGTATTCAAATCAAACACAAAACACCCTTTTTGCCTGGAGCATTCCTGCCTTGCTTGTTTGTTCTATTGCAAGTTGTTTGTCAGACGAACACAGGAAACAAGAAGAGAGAGAAAAAAACCCTCAGGTTGACATACTTAAACACAGCCTACTATCAAGGCAGCAACGAACACCAAGAARGGGAAAAAGAGGTGAGATAGTTGGAGAGCAGCTGTCACTATGCTGGAATGGGAGTTTCTGAAGACCATCCCTCAAGTGGATTATGATCACCCTCACTGTACACCTATTGAGTTGATTCAGCAGTTACCTACAAGGAAATGCACTCTAAAGCCTATTCCTGATAGCCATTTTGCAGCAAATACTCCAAAGACAATGCAAGAGGCCATGGCGCCACTGGCTCAATCCCCTGAAAAGCTCTCTCCACTGAGGCTAGACAGCTCCAGTTGTCAAAAAGTGAATGAAGGGACAACAGGACTCAAACTGGATTTATGAACAGGAAGAAAARCAGTAAGAACAGATCAAGTCCAAAACCTCCAGGGCTAAAAGCTTTTTGAGAACTCTAAGTCAGATAAACACGGGTGCAGAGACAGAGATAACTGAAAACCTTTTTCCTTGTTCTATTATGCTTTATTCCTTCTCGTAAAATAAAAAAAACTCTATATGTTTGTAGTAGCTCTACGATATCACAATCTACAGGCCACTGGTGCCTAAAAGAAAAACCCACCAATACCCAAAGGCAAAGTGTGGGAAGAGCAGAGGTATGCCAAGACCCAATCATAGGAGTGGAGAAGCCACCAGACTGGAGACATGATGTCTAGGAGAACCAAGAAAAGGGCCAGAAGTGCAGATGATGCTGTACCCCAAGATAGTTCATCCAAGCTTCACTCAAGCAYTACAGGTCACTGGGAAACTCTTTCAGGATAACAGCACCTGTAGTTTTTCTGTTCCCTCCCTTCTCCCTTTAAAACCAGAGTGAACGCCTTCAATTTCTGGCTTGGAAGCAGAGCCCTCATGTTACGCTCTCACAGCTATCTGCCCAAATACTCTTTGGCATTTGAGGAAGAGAGGGTATGAAGTTAAGTCTGACATCAAGGGAAAGGAAATGCTATCATGAAGTTGGAGTTACAGAATCAGTGTGGGAGAAGGAAAATCTGAATTAAATGCTGAAAGTGCAACAAGGATGGCATGAGCCATCCATATTGTTGCTCTTTCACCCTGTTCCAATCAGCGTCTAACCAAAAYAACAACAGCTTTTTTTGTCCATTGTGATTTAAGCAAGTAGGGCCAGTGCTGGTAGTGTGCTATGCACAGTGGGCCCTTATTAACTGGGGTCCCCTAGACGCTATTGTATCTTCAGTGATGATAATAGTTATTGTTGTTYGAAAAAATTACCCAGAAACTTTATAAATCCTTCTGCAATATTTGACTCTCTGACCTCTGGAGGCAGTGTGGATTTCACAAACTGACTACCTGCTGTGTGAAAAAGTATCTCCTTTCATGTGAACTAAATTAAGCTACCATTAGCATCTCCAAGTGACCTCTTGTTCTAGAATTACAAAAGGACAGAAAAAGGAGGGACTGATCAATTTTCGCTGCACCTTCATATAATTGCGTAAATAACTCAATTATAATCCTTTGGCTTGTCTCTTTGGGGAGGCTACAGATGCCCAGCACTTCTGTCTCTTTGGAGCAGGCCAGGAGTAACCACAGGCAATGCACGCTTGGGGACAGTAGAGGGAACATTGGCAAGAAAGCAGACGGGAGAACTACAGAGGGGAAATGGCGCTTGTACATTGCTGCTCACTTGCGACAGTAAAAACACCCTGTTCAGCCCAACTGACTGCCTCTTTGTAGGTAAATCTCACAAGATTACTAAATACGCTTCACGGCCCTCTGGTAACTCCACACGCTATCTTAAATGAGGGCATAGACAGTGTTCAAGATAATGTCATTTTTTTTTATAACATATTCCCTATTGTTCTCCTGTCCCTTAAAGGCAACCAAGCATTCTCTACGCTTTTGGAATTGACGCTACTCACTGAAGAAGCTTTTATCGAGTTACTCACCATGACTCCCAATCTCTTCCCTCCAAGGAGCCTGGGAGCTCAGAGCTCATCAATGTACAGCTGAAGTGGAGACTATTTTTGCAGCCTGCATTTCCATACGCTCATCCATGTTATAGCTCATCCGTCATCCCGCTGCCCTGTCCCCGCGGTGCCTTTAACTCCTGCTGACTCACAGAGGCAGCAACCCTTCTGTGTTTGGTAGGAAAGACGAGAGAAGCTCCCGCGGAGGTGAGGGGCACTCAGGGAGGMTTGGGAAGGGATAACAGCACCCAGGGATAAGCCCTAGAGCAGCCAGGCTGACCCCCTGCAGCAGCTCTCGCTGCTTCTGCATGACCCACGCAGCCAGCAAGAGAGCGGGCCTGCTCACAGCTACAGCTTCTCACAACCCTGATACATTTTTCACCAGTCCAAACAAGTTGGAGTCATCACTGCAGCACCAACGCGCTGGCCGCATAACACAGGGCAGATTAAATGCCTCCACCGCGTGCAGTGACTCCCACGATTAACTTCTCTCCACGTGAATGAGCAACTAGCCTTTGCTTCCGAACGCTCGACTGCTTTTTGATCCGTGACAAGTCCTTGCCCCTTCTCCCACAGCTATTTATTTCCTTTCATAATTTTGTGTGAAAGGCCTTATCAAAGGCTTTATGAAAATCAAAGTACATTATGTCTGCTGGGAATCACCTTTATCTCTTATTTTATTAAACTTAAAAAAAAGAAAAGGGAAAAAAACTTGCAGCCCAATAAGGCGCAATTTTCCTTTCCAGAAGCCACATTGGATTGACCCTGTCATGTTACACTTTTCCGAACGTTGTACTAGTCTGTCTTTAATTAGCTTCKCAATCAGTTTGGCTGCAACTGAAAGAGAGCTCATAGATCTGTAATTCCCAGGTTGTCTCCTGATTATTAAAAAAAAAAAAAAAGGAGGAAAAGAAACCTTAGCCCGCCTGTAGYGCCCCTTTCCTGAAGATCTCAAAGCACGCTGCACAAGGCCGAATGCAGGACAGGCCTCAGGGATGGCGCTTCGCCATCTTCCCTTTGCAAACAGAGTCAGAAGAGGAAGGCCAATTGGCCCAGCAAGTGCACGGCACGGCTGGATACCRAACTACAGCTGCTACCTGCCACCCCTTGTCTTGACCCACCAAACTGCCACCCCTTTTCTCAAATCAGATGCTGGATCCCAGGGGTTTGGGCAGGGGGGAGATGGTGGCCACTTAGCTGTGTTTTCTCGTATGAGGGCGGCAAACTTCAGTGTTTTCTCCGGGAAGCTAACCCTGCTATTAGCAGCTCTGCACTCGTTAGAGAGATGCTGTTTATAAGGATCCGTCAGACGCTGCTGTCAGTATATTTCATGCATTATTTACTTCAGAGCCCTGAGACTAATGCTACCCCAGTCCCAGTGATTTACTGCATTTGAGTTTCTCAAGCTGATCCATAACTTTGGGTAATAATAACAATAACAAAATACTTTGTATGCATACATCACCCCCGTCAGCAGCGACGCGCACAGAGACTGGGCTGCAATTGCGGAGCAGTCGCTGCTCTGAGGTGCCAGCGCATCAGCCATTTGCAGGTAGCACGGCTGCCCCAGGTGAGCGCGCCACCCTCCCTCCAAATTTAGGATGTGCTGCTTTAATACGAGTGCCTCGAGCCCCCCGAGGCGAGGGTCCATGCTGGGGCGTCTCCCCCTTGGCGAGTCCCTGGCAACGCTGGTGGAGATGGAGGAGGCTCTGGGAACTTCCATGGACCACATGGCAGCCAGCTCTAGCGAGGCCACGAGGGGCCGTATGGCCCCACCGCACGGCACGGGGAGCACCCTGAACGAGGAGCCAGTCACACTCTGCCCTTGGCTGTGCTGCACCGCCAAGCTCCCACCCACCACTCGCTCCTCTGCGTCTGGCTGCTGCAGTCTGCTGCACCCGGCGCCCTGCCTGTGCCCCTGCAGCGACTCCAGCCCTAAGAAAAGGAGCACTCTTAATATGCTCCAGGCGCTATAACAACAGTATTATTAATAAAATCCATGCAGCAATGTCCACTTGCCCAGGGCAAAGCTCCGGCAGGAGAGCTAAGTCCAGACGTGCTGCTGACACAAAATCACTGAGATCAATGTGAGCGTTAACTAAACGCTGCGAACAACGCTCTTCTCCCACACCTTTTGCATTTCACCCCTCCGAAACCAGCTTGTTTCTGGGAGCAGAAGTAACCATTTCTGATGGCTTGACAGCTTGAGCAAGATCTGAGCCAGGGCCACACAGGGTCATGTTATCAAGGCTGGGAGATGGAGCTCCACAGCTGCCTTTGCTCTGTGTGAGCGGCTGCACAAGCCCCACCACTCCATCCGGAGGAAGGTTGATGCTGCCATAATGTCACCCATAGCACTGGCACCCTTATACCACCAATGGCATGAGCTGGCAAGCCTGCACGCGTATACTGTGCTTTGGCAATGCGTGGGCTCACAGCAGCCCAACCCCATCTCTTCTCTGCCATGAGGGACACTCTGGTAGTCCCACCTGCAGAGTAAGTACTGCTGAACAGAGCCCTAAATCAAGAGTTACATCCTCCCTCACAGGCACCAAAACAAGCTGCTCTAAAAAGCCGTCATTTATGGTGTCAATAAATTGCCTCTCCAAATCATGCCCAGATGTGCAATTTAGGACCCAGTCACCTTGTCTTTTTATTCCTGCCTGCAAAGTGCTCTGCTCTCCTATGGCACTCTCTGCCTAATAAATCATGACAAAATACATTAAAAGCACCCATTATTGTTATTAATTACTATTATTGCATTAGCAGATTTTACTACTTCCTCAATCTCTCTAATGGCTGAAACCCTGAGCTCTCTGAGGAAAAGGCCTGGTGGCTTGGGATGGGGAGTGCTTCAGGATGGGGCCCTACCTTCAGGGCTGCYTCACTCAGCTCTCAGGCTTGCTCCGTCACGTGTGTTGACACACATAATTCCTCCACATAGCATGGCCGACAACGGCTGACAAACCTCTATCCCGTATRTTCACACGTCACAAGTATTTGAGGCTAGTGCTTTCTGGGTCCAAAAGAACAGGTGAGGGGAGGGAAGAAGAAAAAGCTTTCCACCTTAGTTGTGGGCTGCAAAACATCATAGCACTTAYGCACAGTGAATCTCCCAAAGCTGGGCAGTCCAGGGCACGTGTAGACTGTTGTCCTAATACTCATATATTCAACAAACTCRCATCTACTCCCAGCACTGATGCTGCCTGAAATGTCAGTTCAAGCTGGCCAAAATATCCACCTCAGTTTTCTCTACTGCCCTTTCTCTGCATTGTATTTTATTTAAATTGCATCCTCTTCAAGGTAGGAGGAGTCTCACRTTGTTTTCATACCTCTGCCATCGTAGAGACTGGAGGGGGCTTCTGGCTTTCCATACTGTAAGTCACAGCAATAGTAGCATCATTAAGCCCTCCGCTGCTTCTACACAGCTGACCAAAAACAAGAGAGGACTTGATCAGCAGCAACTTGAATGTGCGACAGAAGACACCCTCACCAAGTTCAGAAATGACATCAATTTTGAGGGAGTGCCTGACACACTGGAGGGCACAGCCGCCATTCAAAAGGCCCTCAAAAACCTGGAAAAACAGGATGACAGGAAGCTCGTGAAGTTCAACAAGGACAAGTGAAAAGTATTAATTGGCTGGGGAGCATCTCTGCAGAAAAGGAGTTCAAAGTCCTAGTGAACATCAGTCTGCCTCATGCCCTTGCAACAAGGAAAGCTAAATGCATACTGGGCTGCAGTAATGAGAGTATAGCCAGCATGCTGAGGTAAAAGATTATTCCCCTCTAATCAGCTCTCATGAAGCTGCATCTGAGACACTATATGGCTCCCCCAATATTCGATTGGACACAAAGAAAAATATTTTCACAGTAAGTCAATGCTGGAACAGGTGCTAAGACAGGTTCTGGAATCACCATCCCAGGAGATTTCCAAAATTTGACTTATCAAGATCCTGAGCCACCTGACCTAGTGTTGAAGTTAGCCCTGCTTTGAGTAGGAGTTGAACTAGAGACCTCCAAAGATCTCTTCCCACCTAAATTATGTTGTGATTTCAAAGAGGATGTTGTAGTTCTTTCTCCTGTCTGGGACAGCTGCGGTATGAAAGCTGAACTCAGAAGGGCTTGATGGAAGCTTCGCTCCACACCAGCCCCCAGAACTTCCTCAGCAGAGCTCTGCCATCTGCTAGCAATGAGTGTGCAGGGGACAATGAGCAGTCCCAGAGCAGGTGGCTCTTTCTGCCCTGCTGCCTGCCTTCTCTCCCACACAATCTTACTGAGAGAACCAGTGCAAATGGGCTGAAAACTCCCAGGTGCACATCTACCCAGCCAGGGATTTCTGTGGACCTCTGAGGCTATAGGTTGTTCTCAAACTGTGGGGACACTCCACACTAACACATAGGGAATCTCCCAGGTAAGGAACAGGGATGGGCATGTAGAAACTGGGCCAGGCCTACCCACACTGAAACCCAAAGACATGCATAATTCAGAGTTGTTTCACTTAGCACTAAGATACAGCCACCTCTGCGTTAGATCACAGCAGCAGTACACTACCACAGTTCACTTCAGAAAGTGAGGCCCTACTGACACCAGAATGGGATTTACAAGTAGGTCAGGCTGCAATTATCCAATCCGAATTTAGACCTGACTCCTGGGATAACAATCTAGACTTTTAAAAGTAAAAAAATAAAATAAAATAAAATAATAATAAAAAAAACCTTTAATAGCTGAGAGAGGCTAGAATGTTGATTTTATATCTCCTCCAAACACAGCTGCCTCTTATTTCTTCCTTCAAGTCATCACTCTCTCTTCATTCCCTTTCTCTTCCACTCACAAACCTGAACTCCTCCYCCCTTCCCAATTTCCTCTCCACTCTCCCCTCTTCCAGTTTATTTCTGCATGTTGCTTCCTCATCACTTCATCCATTGCCAACTTTTTGGCACTACAATCATATCTCAGCAACGCCTGCAAATGACTAYGAAGCTGCTTGTAGAGAGACGGATTAGGAGGACCACTTGACAGGAGCTGGGCCAGCACTTTCCCCTGGCTGCAGAAGGGACATGTGGCTGGACTCTGTAATGTGATGAATAACATATGAAGTATGGAGTGTTGACCATATGTTATAATAATTCCTTTATACACAATGCACTCTGCAGAACAAACAGTCATGACGTAAGGCTCTGATAAAAATGCAGGCTCATTGAGGCACTTGCTCTTCAGTGATAGACAGTAGAGAAAGAGGAAGGGGTAATTTGCTSTTGGAAGTGATTTATAATCATCTATGGTTAGGTCAGTCTGCAGATATATGTGTTTAGTAGAAAAGAACAGTAACTTCCAAGAAATACCGTCTGTCTGGGGCAGGATGGGAAAGCCAGGTGACCCTACAAAATTCCTGGGTAACCATACAGCATGACATTTCAAGGGCTCCTAAAAGCTCCCAGGCCCAGGCCCCCGTTTTGGCACAGGTACTATGAGTGACAATTACGTCTGTTGCTATTGGCTTGTGAATGACTGGCAGGGACCCAAAATTCTCCTGAGTCACCTTCCCCAGCAATTCAGTGAGCCAAGGACCAGAATAAGCACTTGATGTAGCTGGGATTTCTCTGGTGACAGCAGGCAAGGAGAGGAAAATTGAGATTCTAGGCAGATTTCATGGGCTGGACTAGTTCCAGTTCTGCTTGGAAGTGAAGGGTATTAGGGTACATTTTCTATGCTGCACAAAAGAGAAGAGTCAGCACTTTCATGCAGATGTTCACACCCCTGGGCCAGGCAGAGAGAAGACAGCTGCTCTGCTTTGTAGTTGGGTTTGCACAGAGAATAAGAAAGGTATAGAAATCCCTTGCTGAAGAGCAGGAAAGGAAGGAAGGAGAGGAAGATGTGTCACATTAAAGGAAAAAGTAGAGACTGAGTGAGTAATGGCACTGTAGCTTAGTTGTCTCATGTTAGAGTCTTAAATTGCTCAAGGTGGGTGGAAAGTCACTTCAACCTCTCAATATGGCAAGTGAAATTATTGTTGAAAGAAAGAATGGAACAGTGTTGAAAGCAGTGATGGAAATGGGGTTGTTTTAAAACTGGATGAACCAAGTTAGAGTCTTCTGGTGAGTGGTAGGTGAGACTTGCCGTATTAGCTGACATACTAGGAGGCAGACTGAGGACCCCAGAGCTGAAAAGCACCCACMACCACTTGAGTGCTTCACTGAGGATCAGAAAAAGCTCACATCTTCTGTGTAGAAGACACAGGGATGAAAGCCCTAACATGCTATTTAACAAGCTCTAGAAAAGGCATTGCAAGGCAGTAGACAGTAGAGGCTATGGAGTCCACCTGGATGGGTTTTCTTTGATCAGATAGTTTTTGATGACCCTAGAAAATCCACAATCATAAGAAAGGCAAGAAAAATGGGCATGGTAGATTCTCAGAGAATCAAGACAATAGGAGTAAAAAAGATATTAGGATACCATTAAATGCATCCCCAACTCTACAACAGAATCAACCAACCATATATAAACTATCCCTGGGAAGAGCTTTTCCTAACCTACTCTTAAACATCCACCAAACAACCAACATCCACCACCAAAGAGGACTCCATAGCCTTGGGAGTACTGAAGTCTCCTCCCAGTACATGACACAATATGTGAAGAGCCAATGTACTTACTTCATGYGGTCTGGGGGCAAGTAGGACTAATGCAGCAGTGGGTAATTTTAGAGAGATACTATAGAGCGCACAACACCACACCAAAAATTAACAGGAGAGATTGTGCAAATAAAGATGTGTTCAAGTTTTAAAATGTTTTGTGCCTTCTTTTATGTGCTAGTAAGGATTCTGTGGTGAGCTGGCAAATAGCAAATAAAGTTGTTGACAACAAAACCTTCAGCTCAAAATTAAAGTTAATTCTGTGGTTGTAAAAAAAGAAAAATGTAAAATAAAGAGATGGYAGGTTAATTGTGATAACATCATTAAATTCTTACCCAGTCCTCAAAGCATATCATAGTTACTTAGAGGCAAGTGATCTGGGGAATCAGAAATGCAAGTGATTACAGCATTTCACCTCTTGGGGTCTGTTCTGCATTGAGACACAAATAAACTGAGTTTGGCAGTCAGAAATACTCTCTGACAAAATATTCTCTTACATCCCCAAGCTGATTAAAAGAACAATCCGGAAGAGAGGGGTCAGTGAGTAGGCACACAGTTAAGCAACAGATAAGATGAGAGAAGACAGTGCTTGAGTGCACGTAGTCAATATCCTGGAGCTAGTATAAGTTCCTTACTGCAAACAGCCTCCTCTGCACAGCTTTTTACATCAGATCTCAGCAAGCAGTGCTTATCTTTGGCCCCTAATCTTGTTAGATTAGGTCCTATAGCAGATAATATGTAGAGTCCAAGGCACTCTCATTTGATTTTCCATGTGGACCCAGATGGACTCCCTGCAGTTCAKCGAAGGCAAGTGACAGCAAGAGAAAACTTCTCTACCCAGATCTTGCCACCTTTCTGGCAGCTGCCAGGGAGCAGCAGCAAGACATCCACTGTAGAAAAGATCCTGGAACCCCAGTGCTGTCTGGACATCGTACAGGTTTTAACTCTTGTCAGCAACCTTATTAGTCTTGCAAGGGCATACCTTAAGTGGAGCTGCTCTCAGAGAGGAATGGGAAGAGGAAAAATGCTTTATCTGGATGCAGACTTTTACTCTCTCATGCARGCAGCAGACATAAGTAATCTACTCAAGGTCCAGCTACACCAATATAACAACCTGCTAACAACAGCAATCAACAGTGACTGCATCTAGGCCTAAAGAACTAACATCAAGAACCAGYTGCCAGGACCAGAGAGACTAAACTGCCTTTAACACAGTTAAACACGTAATAGAAAATGTTGCTCCAAGCATCAAGTTCACGTTTGGCCCCSTGCCTGCTCCTTCTATTCAGACCCTCCTCAGCAGCAGTGGAGGGGACTGCTGTGGTTGAGACATCCCCAACAGCATAGGGCCTGCTGTTGACAGCCACTATCATTTCTCTTGTAGGACATTTCTCTTGTGTGAATGGACTGTAAGTCTCTTCCTGGCTTTCTACTTCATGAGTGTTTCTAGCCTAGTTGAGATGACATGAAAAGGGAAAGGAGCACAGAGCCAAATGCTGTGCTTCAGCAACATGCCAGTTGGTAGGGCTCACTCTAACTGAGCAGTACAAAAACACTCTTTGATTTGGCAGAGTTCCTAACCATTAGCTCTTCTCTTTGACATGTCAAACAGTGTAAATACCAAGACTGAACTCAACTGGCATTGTCTGGAATCTCTTCCTTCCCTTGTTATTGGGACTGGGACACCCACATGGGGTCCCTAAGGAGGTCCTCACCAGGCTAGGCTCTTCCTGAGCAGGAAGAGCTATCCCTCCCACAAGCAAATAGTGAGATGGGGGACAGGCAGGGGATTAACTGAGGTAAAATGCCATGTCCAAGTTGGCAAAAGAAGCCTGAGGCAGAGCTATAGTACTCAAATTTCTCAAAATGCCACCCCTAAAACTCTTAAAATGGGCAAGAAAAGTAGCATGTGAGAAAGGGAAAGGTAGGTTTTGAATGCAGTCCTTTTCTGCACAATACAACAGTGGCAATTTTAGGTCTTTGAGATCGAAAGCCAAGAAGACAGTTCTAAATAACCCTCCCACAGACCTACCAAACAAACTATAATTGAACTTCCCTCTGCTTCTCCATGGCCCTGTATGTCCCCTGGGGGGCCAGCCACTCCTTGCCAGCAAGCCACGCTGGGGTTGGCAGCAAGCACCCCTGCCAGAATGCACAAGATTGCCAATATGCAGGCTTTACCGCTGCATCCCCTCTTGTTTTAAATCAATAGTTTACGACATGTACAAGGGGAAACTGTAAATTTAATTTTGCCCCTGCAGTGCGATTCATATCTTGTTTGCTGGTAACATAATGAATGTGTTTGCCCTCCAGACCCCCTGCCCAGTAGAGAAATTTAAGGATAAAGGGAGAGAAAATAGCAAAGTACAATTAGGGAGGTCAATTAATGCTGGATTAATCAGTGTCTTAGCTAAAGATAGCTTTACAACATTTATGCATAAGGGGTAGGGGGGAGATGGAGACAGCAAGCCTGCAGAAGGAATAGACAGAGATTCAGATCCCTTTTTCTCAGCATTAAAAACCTTAGAGATGACTTGAAGATGCACATCACTTGCTAAATGAATGATAGAGCCTTTAATCAGCTGCTAGCATAAAGCCTCAAGACTGCAGATGCCCTGCCCTACTTGATGCTTATCACAGATGATTTAGGGTATGAAACCAAACTGCCCCAAACTCTGGAGATACACAGTTTAAGCCTTGCTGAAACTGGTAGGCTTAATTGCTCCTGCAAAAGCTACTTGAGACTGTYACCATATAAGGCAGAGTGAGCATGAGTTGGAATTGCTAAGGAAACCTTGTGGAATATGCAAATAGAAACCAAATACCATGAGTAGAAAACATAACAGCACACTGAAACTAATAGACAGAAAAGCATCAAGACAAACTGAAGATGACCCAGAAGATGAAAGCCAAGGGAGAGGGTTTCTTGTATCAGGGTGCTTGCTGAAAGCAAGCTGGAGCAGGGGACAAGGAAACTAGCTCTAACTGTATGCAGTAGGAAGCAAGACTTGATATATTCTTGTGAACAAATAGGCTTTGCCAAAGAAACCTGGCTCCACTGCAAATTTCAATTTCCTGCTGGAACAACCAACAAAATTCCAAATTATTTTGGCTAGGTAGATAGGTCAAAGGAATAATATTTCTGCCCAAAATCTCTTGCCAGACTCTGTAGATAGAACTTAGCTTTACAGAGAGCTGAAGCAAAAAATAACAGCAAAAAAAAAAAAAAAAAAAAAAAAAAAAAACCCAAAACCCCAAAAAAAAAACAAGGAAACAAAAAGACCCCCAACCCATTAATCTGAAAACACAGGATCCAAAAACCAAGGGATTTTTAGTGCAATAAAGACACAGGCTAGAGCTTTGAGTTCATGCCTCTCTGTGCTTTGTGGTTACAAGGGAGCTGCTAATATAGTGTGTCTAGCAGGACTTTAATGTTTCTGCTCTCAACCTGAGTTAAAACCAAGGACTGTAAAAGTATATAGAAATGAAAAAAAAATCAATCTCTCCTCTCAGAGAAGGCTTAGGTGAGAAGCTGAGGACAGGCTTACTGTTGCTGAACTGATCTGCCCATCTCCACTGTATAGCTGCTCCTGTTACTGCTTTAAATACATCTTTAAAACCTTCTCCTAAACTCAGCTTCAGAGAAGCTCTCTATGGATAGGCATTTTTAGATGGATACATTGGGATGTTTACCAGTGGCTGCAAATTGGCTCTGAGGGCACCTTTACATGTCAGTTCTACCTGTTTGCTCTAGACATAGAGAGACGAAGATGGAAAGGATGGAGGAAAGGTCTTTAAAACTAAAACAAACAACAGCAAAACGGGAAGCAAAGTCACAGCAGAATCATTCATTCAAACAAGAAACCAGGACTCCTCATTCTGGTACCATAAAATCTTTCTGATATAATCATGGATTCTGGTCAGAAACGAATGCAGGGAGCTACATTCACAAACAAGTTTGCATTGTTTGGGAATGACCAGTTTGTGACACTCCCACCAGACTATGATCAACAGTTAATAAGCTGTGAGGAGGCAGCACATTACCGAGTGTGCAATACCAGTAGGCTGCACATGCATATAAAGTTGCAATGAACATAGCAGCTCAGATGCGCACCTCTCCCAATTTAGTTTTTCCTGGTACTCTCAAATTCACAAAATTTAAAGACACCATACAAASCAGGAGAGAAAGAGCAAAAAAGCACATCCACCTTCAGACACCATAATAACACGATGTTCTGTGTAAGGAGGTCTTTGTGACCTTCTTAATCTGTGTKCCACTACAGTGTTCAAGGCAGGAGTGAAGAGAAACACTAGGGATAGGGTTGGAGAGATGAAAGATGGAAATCATTGCATCTTCTACTAGACAGTGGATGTAATTACTGTTTCCAGAACTGGAACAAATATGGCTTTCAAAGATRGTGCTACAGTAAAGCTTAGATGAAATATAACCTCTACCTTGTGCAGCAGTACAGCTGGATCAGGGACAAGAACAAAAGAAGTCAAGTCCCCAACTTCTACGTGTGAAAGGAATGCAGAATCAGAGCASACATTACTACTGAAATAAGTGCAGATAGTTAATGGTTGTCTGCATGGGGAAATTTATTAGAATAATGCCACTGCTGACCTTGCACCACATTTTGATGCTCTTTTTCCCTTGTCCACACACAGAATTACCTGACTATGTGACTGTAATGATGGCACTGCAAATACAGCATTCCCTTGGTAGACAGTTCCTTAGCTCAGTAGCCCAAGTTATGAGTTCAAGTTTAAAAATGACTGTTAGGAAAGGAGTTAGTGAAGTGCACATATTACTAAGAGGGAAAAGCAAACTGTGGGTTTTTTCCCCATTGTTCTCCATCTGTATGTCCATTTCTTGTCCCTCATGAGCCTACATTCCTTTGTCCTTACACTGCAATTACATCTTGTAGAGTTTTGTCCTTCCAGGACAATCCGTTTTCTGCCTAACACACTCATTAAACACTTTCTGATCTTCACAGTCCCCTACTTTCCAGCACTGACAGTTTAATTTCCAGACTCCAAGTTTTTCTGATTCAAAAAATGCCAGATTGTGCATTGTCATGGCTAAAATCAAATTGCTCCCATTTATTTCCCGGACTTAGATAGCTGTCTGAAGACTTTTTTTTTTTATTAAGACCAAAACATTATTTCCTAGTATCTGAGGTTGCAGTTTGTAAGTATGCTTGACATCAACAGATTCTCCAGAGTTAGCCATTAGAAAAATTAAAAAAATCACCATTTTGTTTTAAATATTCTTTCTGGAAATATTTGAAATTGCTTGCAAATGCCATTCACCTTGCCTATGATTGATATGCAGATACTTCTAAGGCAGAATTTGACCATCAAYTGAGCAGAACTTTTATGAATGGTGATTTAGTCTAAGAACCAAAAGTACCAAAAGGAAGCCACAAACAGAATGTAAGTAGAAAACAAATAGTACTCTGACATCTTTTTTTCCTTTTTGGAAGGCTTCTGAGATTTGAACAACTACAGTTGGCAAGGTCTCCTATTTTATTTCTCTTCTGGTTTATAATGCTGTATCTGCTAGTATTTGATGAACAGAACAGTAAAAAAAAAAAAAACTCCTGATTTTTTAGCAGTTTCAGAAATAAAAGAGCAGAGTTTGAATGAATGTGATTCATGCACTCATAGTACCTGTTACTTGTGAGCGTTTTGACAACTTGCTGGGTGTCAGTGAAAATTTGTGAACTGCCAAGGTTTCATGCTTTGTAACATGAAGAGTGATTCATACCAGACAGCAAGCTATTTATTACTCAAAGGACTACCCTAAAAATTAAAATAAATGAATTCAATTGCATGTAATTTTTTGAAGTCTGGAAATGTGTTCCCAGGTTTTATTGCAGTCTTTTAAACGTGTTTTTTTTTTTTTTTTCTGTGAGAAAGACCCAATTCCAAGCAGACAATTGTACTGTCATTAATTTTTTAAGGTATACAAGGTACAGGTACAACTTCATGTCTCATTTCCACAGTTTCCCAAGTTTTCTATATGCCAAGCAAGATCCCTACCTTGCTAAACTACTGATGATTTTGGCCATTTCTGTCTCTCTCYGTTTGACCAGAATTTAAATCCTGAGCCTGAAAAGCTGAAAATCACTGCATACAAAAAAAACCACATTTCTGTAAAAACTTTCCATTTTGACACATCAGTATTTTCAATGGAAAAAAAATATCCCAAGATCTTAATTAAAAAAACAAAAAATCTGATCAATGATTTGGTTACCCAGTTGACAAAGACAACAATTACCGTGATATTCAGTTAACCAATAAAAGAGTGCAAATACTGAGCAAGTAATGATTCATTGAAGCTAACATTTTGTAAAGAACAGCTGGAGCTCTAAAAATTACTCTTTTTAGTGAGCACTTATCAAGCACTAAAACATTGGAAGAAAATCTGAAGCTACTTATAAACAAATTGCTTATCACACAGTGACAATGCTGTAACGTCCCTTTTGTTTTTCTGATATCTTTATTCTTTCTGCTGTCACCTGTGAGTGAAAATTTCTTCTAGTATAAGGTGCCGTATGCTGTAAGAAAAGCAGACTSTAGCCTTGTCAAATAATACTTGTAACTAATATTTCAAGCTTCTTTAACACTAGGCTACTGGGTTAGTATCAACCCRTAAGGACACAATAGCACTACTGAATCAATCCATGAGTTATTCTAACTCGAGTGATCAAGTTTCAGAAGTAACGCTAGTCTCTCTAGAGTCTGCCACAACAAATGTTCCCAATATTTGAAGAGGCAAAGCTGTGCACACTGAAATGGAACCACCAATGAGCTCACAGGCATGGGCCAAGGTATTTTATCATCCTGTTGAAAGTCCTGCTTGGAAAGCTGAGAGCTCTCACTTTTTGAACATGTACTGAAAGAGCGTGCCTCATGCCATGAGACTCTCTCCCAAATAAAACAGTCGTCTGTCTGTCAGAGGTGYAGATAGGGTCTGTAGCACTTTGCACTTGAATTATGGAAAGTAAAACAGACGAGGTGCAGAAACAGCAGACAGTAATGCTAGTAYAGCAGGTTGGAAAAATGTGAAATGCTGTCTTTCTGCTAAGAAAGAGGTCTCTCCAGGGTGCTGAAGAGAGAGACTACAGCCATGCTCAGGCCTCTTAGGTACTTGCCTACAACAGACTTAGTTGTTTGCTGTTTCATCCCAATTGAAGGGACTCAGGTCACCCATGTGAAGCTGGCAAATCTTGATTCTTTACTGAGTCAGAGGAAAGAAAAGTATGTCCCCAGAGTGCAATTAGAAGACCTAACTGAAATACAAAATTCTCTGTGATGACTTTGTAGAAAACCAGGGTCTGGTTTAAATCATTGACTGGCTAAGTCTGTCTTGGTTGCCTGGGAACGTGAGCACCTGAACAAAGCATGGGGTTGCACAGGATGCTTGTAAAAGCATGGAAGTGAATTCAAATATCTCAAGTCTCAGACTAGCAGTATATGTGATATCCCACTTTTTGATATCCCCCCAGCAACCAAAGGTACCAGCTCTTCAGAGATACTCCTACAGAGAAGAATCACAGTGGCCTAAACCCTGGACAGCTGAGACTCCAGTGACCTTGTGATAGCTGACTAGTGACTCAAAGGAAGTATCTTGAGAGTACAAGCCAGTGCCTTGATGGAGAAATACCCATCCTGGAGACCTAGAGCTGTGCTAGACTGGCAGTTTTGGGAGGAAAGCCAATAGTTGAACAGGCAATAGGGACTGGATCCCCTTCTCACGTCAAAGCTGTGGAGTTTAGGCAGAGCGTAGTAGCATAGGGAGCGTGCTGTCTGGCTGATGTCCTCATGGCTATGAAATGAGCTGTGTCTTTGGCACTATTAATCTGCTGCTTCTGGTAAAGATGAAACACATTTAAAATAACCAACTGATAGGGAGATTGCTGAGCCAGCCACCTGGGAGTTACACGTGCCACTGCTGCCTGGGTCTGATGCTTCATATTTCTTACCTAGGGAAAGGTTTGACAAACAAATGATACATAGCCAGGAGCAGACCTTCAGCAGCAAGGGAACTGAGGAGGACCAGAAACTTCAGTGCACAAGCTGCAGGAAGACCACGGTTTGCTGCACTTACATAGCCAGAAGAATTAAAGAGAACAAATCAAGAAAAGCTGAACTCTGACCAGCCTATGCCGCTCCTGTCCTGCTMTTCATAGAATATCCATACAAGCAAACCGAGAAGGTTTGCGTCAAAAACTCTTCCCTGCTCTATAGTTTACCATTTTTTCCTTAAGTTTGCCTGAGGTGCCTCCTTGGGTTGGCACTTYATAGAACTCTGCCAGCACATCTGTCTTACTCTTTTTCCTCTGTTGCTTTCCTGGTATTTCACTACTTCTTCTCTGGCCTTGGAGTGTATTAAGATTCACCTGCTCTGGCTAGCAAACAGGTCAGCAAAACAGCTCTGCACTTCACAGGTAGTGACCAAACCTGGCGTTTTGGAGCATGAGCTTTGGGAACAGAACAGCAGCGTGGGAGGGAGAGGAGACCATACACAGAACAGGTCTAGAAGGAGACAGAAATGGTGTTGAAGGCGATAATCCATGCAAAAAGGGCAAAAAAAGATCTGTTCTTCCTATTGTGTGTTTAGGGTACTTTTTTAGTGTCAATCACAGGAACAACTGCTGTTTCTCCAGGCCACTGGAATGGAGAACCACAGCAGAAAACAAAGCAAGAGTAAGACACTCTTCTTCAAAGAAGACAGCATGCCCTTCCTTGTCTAAGCCGGCATCCCAAACAGCCAGCTTATCTTCCCCTCTGCCTGAGTAAACCGGGATGGAATTTACCTSGGTTTTAATCTCCTGAGGTTTCAATCACAAACCCTTGTCCAGCACCGCAGATATARGACCAGCACATGAGCTCTGACTTCCTAACAAAAGCTCTGTTCTGGCAGCAGCCCCCTCCTCTTTCCTGCAGCATGACCTCTGCGAATGGCTCACAGCTCTAAATGTCTCCTTGGGGGGTTTTCAGAAAGGTGACAAAGAGGACATCRTAACTACTTCTCTCTGTGGCTGCTGTTATGCACGCAGCTGCAGAGACTTGTACGAATAGTTCATTTTAATGGTTGCAGGTTAATATTTGTCATATCCTCCCCAACTCGTCTGCAATCACTGCAAAAGCAAATGCAGAAGTAGGTCCCCAGGGATGCACATCTTGAATGCACAAAAATAAATATTGGGAAGGGGAGAGGACAGCATGCATGTCTATGTGTAGCAAAGCACTTGTGAGCAAATTTAAGTAGGAGCATAGGAGAATATCGGTAATGGCTGCATACGAGTTGAGTGCAGGCATGTTGAGTGCATGCAGCTAGGTGCATGCTAGTGTACCAATATGAAGATAGCACTGGACAAGTTGCAAATGAGAAGATCACAAAGTACATGTAAGGATATTGTGGATGAGGGTAATAYGTGTTGGGCTGTGGCTTAGTGGGGGTAAGTTGCGTACAGTGAGAAGTGGCTAGTGTTTGCGGTGATGTGACATGGGAACGTATGAATATGCAACAGGATCTTTTCTGATCTTTCTTCCCATAAAATGCTGCAGCGAAACAGTTTAACTCTGCTTGCCCAAGTTCTGAAAATGTTTTTTTTTTCCTTGATTATTTCCAGCACACAGGAGCTGATACTCTAGCCTGTGTGRGGAGTGCAATGTTTTGAATGCACCTGGCCATACCTTCTGTAGGACTGAAGCAATTAAGCAAATTGGAGTGGGGGGGGAAAGGACAGAGGATGGGGAAAAGAGACAGTTAAAGTGCCAAAATGTGTGAATTCTGAAAGCAATCTGGAACCTTAGGACTAAATTGCTATTTGCAGAATGGTACCCAGAATGCTTTTCTTTGCAACTTTGCTCTTAAATGCTGTACTTATAGAGGTCATCCTAACCTAATTATGTTTCTGTTTCTGGCTGAGGCAACAGCTGCACAATATGTGTGAACCTGGGGAAGGTGGAAATCAAGAAACGTGTGTCCTGCATTTGTTCCTCTAGCCATCGCTGAGCTGACCATGGGGAGACTTCTGTTGGCATTAGTTTGGGTAATTGTTGGKAAAACAGACCGAATTTTGATTTGTTCAGTATACAGCCACAGTGGTTGGGAATCCGATGTTTGTAGYTAAGTCTCAGCATACCAAATATATATGAAGGCCTTGCTTGTCCTGTTAACTGGAAAAGGGAATACATAGAAGAGAGCCACAGAGAATGCACTGAATGATTCAATTCTGTYCCTTCAGGAACTGGTCTTGAGTACATGGCTTGTCAGTGAGATCCTGTTGTAAGACACCACAGGCTCAGAGCCTGTTCCACATGAACATGCCGTCAAGACAAGAGGTCRTCACAAGAGGAATTTCAGTGTCCTCAAAAGATCCCTTCTCTGTTCATGGTTAGGATTTTAGGAGAACTAAGAACATGCAACAGGTCAGAGCTTGCCAAAGTTGACCGTAATGCATTGCTTAGCCTGCTTAGCATTTATAGGAAATGGCCAAGTATAGGGCATGAAGCACGACAGTCATGTCAGGGCATCCCACAAGTCTCACTTGCACCAGTTAGTTGCAGAACTTTGGATCAAATCCTGACATTAGTTTTGTCTCACTTGGTGCTGCCTTCTGTCCAGGACAACAAGATACTATCAAAAATCTGAGAGTTCATGTTTGGTCCACTCTTTAAAACAGGATTTATGTCAGGACATAGCTTGAGAAACCCTCTCAGCAATACTGCATAGCAATTGTGGGGTGATGTGACTGAAAATACAATGATATGACCACAGCCTAACAGACTCTGCATTAGGATATTCCAAAACTGTCCTGTCAAAAATAGACGATGCACTGAACCACTCTAGAAAAAAGAGMATGGAGGGAATGGACTATTTGATATAATCTGCTTCCTTGCAGCAGTTTCCTTCTCCTTATTTATAGCCACCCTGTGACTCAGTCAGACTGGAGCTCAGAGTACAAACACATTTTCTTTGCTCTAGGCTCTCCTTGGACTTGGTTTGCACAGCAAAGCACCATCTAGTGCCAGAAATTTATGACATGCTCGGAGCACAAAGAAGGCTGGATCTGAACAGCCACATATCCTCTGGTTTTCTAGTAAGAAACATGCCCCTAGTTGGTTCCCCATCACTCCGCCATGGGTTCAGTGGCCCCAACTGCATTGCTCAGTCTGCTCTGAGGAGGTACGAACCCAGCAAACATGAGTTTAGCTTTAAACCTGAGACAAAGCTGCCAAATCGATACAATCTGTCATCAGCAGAACTCCTAGACCTGTATACATTCAAATCCTCTGCCAAATTTTGTAAATCACCTCCTCGTTCTTCATGCTTGTAAAAGTGGGCTGAACCAAAAATCTTAGGGGCCATCCTATCTCCTCTCAAAGACTTGTAAAGTTCTTCCTCTATATTCCAGTCTTCACATAGTATCTACGAGCTTCAGCCTGGACCGTAAAGATGTTGGCCTGGGGCTTGTAGGAAAAACTCAGCCAAAGGATATTTCCTATATAGAGCAAGACTTGGTACTACACTGCTCTCAGCTTTCACGCATTCAGGCTTCCCTATACTGCCGATAAAAATCTCTCTTTCCTTAACTTCTCCCCACACCTACCACAGCCCACAAGTGATAAATGAATGTCTAAGAAGAGGAGCCTGTCCATCTCTTTTTTTTTCAAAGCAGGAGAGAAAAGTAATGATCTTGTTCTGGAAGAAAATCAAAGGCTGCCGACAACAGCATGAAATGTCAGCTCTTTTAATTTCATTTATTTATTTATTTTATCCAGTTGCTTTAATCCTTAGAGTTTAAAGGCAAAGAATGAATGCAATGTGCTGGAAAATGAAGAACATATGACAGTATCAAAGAAGGAAACCAAAGGAGAGTGTGTGTGTGTGTGTTTGGGGAGCCTTGTTAGGAGACACATTAAGGCAATCCAGTCGMTAGATGAAGCCTTTCATAAGAGAAGAGTAAAGTCTTCATGTCACTCTCTATTTTTCTTTTTTTTTAATCAGTGTCTCTCTCTTTTGCCTCCTCCTCCTTTACCATTACTCCCCTCCTGTTGTTGTCTCCTCTCACACATCCCACCCCACAATTGAACCCGAGGGTTGCCATTGCAGTGGCATTAAAAAACCTCCCTCCTTCTTGTTGAGGCAGGCCTAACAGCAGAGGTAAACTGTGCTTCAGTAAGCCACGGCAGTACCCGCAGCTCAGAGACCATCTAAAGAGACTAAAATGTACCTTATTCCATTAATGTTGGGATACTGGTTCATCTCTGTTGCTCAGACATGCAAACAAGGTATGGAAACCCTATCACGGGCAACAGGAGCCTTGCCTCCAGAGGACTTTGGCACCAGGGTGGGATAAATGCAGCACAGAAAAGTTACTTGCTGTATGCAGAAGCTGTTATGGAGAGGTAGAAGCAAGCCAGCACTGCTGTTTATCCTCAGGAAAGGAGCAGAAAGACAAGGATATCAAACTACCAAGTTCTTCTCTTCCTGTTGTACTTTTGACAGCCCCAGGAAACTACTCCAGTAGAGAAATGCCTGTTGGCTCCTCCTCCTAATGAGATTCAGCATGAGTGACTCAGTTCTGTCTCTCTTGCACGCACACAGAGCTAATTTTCTGTGCTTTTTCTACCTAGTGCATGTAAATGTCASTCCTGCCTCTTTTAAAGCATCTGTGGCTTGGTCAGATAGGAGAGTTTTACACAGACCCAGTTTCCAGCAGCAGCCTTCCTGCCTCCCCATGGTTGCTTTTTCCTAATTTAGGAATAACTGCACATAGCCTCACACACCAACACCTGCTTCTCRGCTATGGTGGTGTCAAAATTAGGACTTCAGACCTCAGGAGAGGCCAAACTCTGGTATCTCCCTGCTCGTTGCAAGTGGAGTTAGAGGGGATTTACCTTATCTGGCCTCTCCAGCGACGATCACATCAAGAGCTCAAGACAGAGTCAAAACTTCACTCTCTGCCAATCTAAGACTTATTTGATCCCTTTACCTGGCAATGGTCCTGTGTGGCCCCAAGACTACAGATCCCTTGAATRGAAAAGAAAGGAAGACAAGCTTGTTGAATGACAAAGTGCATGGCCAATGTCCAGTAGTGACTGTGGTAGACACGTTGCAATCAGACACACGCACAACCCCAGCAGCTCCCTCTCCAGAGGAATGCTAGTGATGGAGAATGGCTGGTGGGAGAGGGTTACCACAAAAAAGGAAGGTGTACTTTCACTTCTACCAGCTGGCCTCCAGGTGAACCATCTTTTGCCACATCTCCTGTCTCTACTGATTTCATTACAAGGATAATAAAACTGATCTACCTCACAGAGGGAGAGCAAGCCTCACATTATTAATGCTTACAAAGTGATCTGAGGTCTTTGGATGAATGGAGTGTAAGAAAGGCACAGAGCATTTATTGTTCCAAGGTCCAGTTTGCCCTTATTCCCCACCACCACCACTACYACCCAAGTCCAAAAGGAACAGGAAGAAAAGGATGGAAAAAAGAAAKAAAAAAGAAGAATAGAGACCTGAATACAAATGCCAGAGAGCAGGCACAAGTCAAGTTGGACTTAAGATGACAGAAATGGCCACTGGAAGCAGAACGGAGAGAGGGACTCATCCTCCAGAGATTAGTAATAAAATGCAGAGTGCACCACAGAAGTGCAAATGCATGCCAGAGGGAACTGGGTGTGAGGCTTGGATCATGGGGTCATTCCAAGATGCAAACAGAGATGTAGGAGTAACAYCATTTACATCCTGGACATTTTTTATCTTTGCAATTCCAATTAAAAAATATATTTTTAAAAAATAGGAGACAAAAAATCTCCAGAATGCGGCAACTGTCAAGCAGAAGTCTGGAACAATTAAATGTGATACTTAATTAAACATCTATACTCTCCTGGAATGCGAGATTTACCTCTTTTCTCCCTTTTAGTACAGGAAGCCCAGAGATAAAGCCTTCAAGTTATGAGTAATTATACCCCGCTGAGAAAAGTGATGGAGTGCCATGCTCCAAAGAACCTACCAGGCCCCAGAAAATGTGGAGTCAACACTTAGGGTAYTATTATTATTATTATTATTATCCTGAACACTAACACTCTTCTCAGCTTGTTTCCGGAGAGAAATAAACAGCACGTGTCTGCATTTTAATGGAAAGAAATGGGGACACTTTACTTTCTTGATGCATGGGTTCAAATTCTTTATGCTAGAGGGAGTGTCAAAGCCAGATATGCTTCAGTATATATCCTGTGTACATGTGGTTGCAATGGAAGGCTGTAAGGCCTGTAATTTTTGTTCAGAGAAGAGATGCAAAGGTAGGCCTCGGGAGCCACATGACCAAGGATCAACTCTGCTACTGACTTTGTATACAAGCTTGGACAGATTTCCTGTGTGCTGGCTGTTTCCTTGCAAAACTCGGGCAATATCATGACCCTGTCTTCCAGGYATGTGGTAGGAACAAGAACTAAAAGTTTTGAGGCGTGCTGATAACATGCATTGGATGGTCATGTAAATACCTAATACAGGATGAGAAAAGAGCTAGAGCGGAAATTTCTGGTATTGTCTGAGTAGATGAAGCTGTGATAAGAGACAAGGAGCAAAACTCAGAGGCAAGGAACCAAAAATCTTCAGTCTTGTACAAAGTATCATCATGCACTGTAGCTGAGTGAAAAATGCTACCAAAGGAAAATCAAGGATTCTTTCACCTATGCTTTCCTTACTTGTATTTTACTGTCTTAATTTGTATAAATGGTTGCACATGGAATGCAGTATAGAAAGATGACAGGCATGTCCCAGATCAGAAGACAGACAAAACTCAGATCATGGATTTCAAGCTACACTGGTTTCAGATGTGACTGAAAGCTACTTTCTCCTTGAAAAGAAAAGAGGCATCTATGACATCCTCACTAATGTGGACAGGGATCTGAGATCCACTTGCCTCTTGGCAGAGAGAGAGGAGGTCTTGGATAAATCGTGATCCAGTGTAAAACAAAAAAGCCGGTGTATAGGTTAGACAAAGAGTCTGTCTGGCCTATTGTCTTGCCCCCTGCAGTGACCTAAAGATGATGCCAACGAAAGCCTGGAAGAAAAGGGGAAGCACATATCATACTTTCCTTGAGTATTCTCCCACTGGCCAACCTGTTTGACCTCAACAAGATTTTGATACATTTAGATGTAGATAGATCACATTGCCTGTTGTGCTTCTAGGGATTTTGGTGTGCACTCTCCAGACAGCCAGCCGAGTAAACAAACCAGGAGAGGGTCTCTTCCTGCTTGCACTGGAGGGCAAGTGTGCAACAGTTTTAGGCAACTCTGATACAATTCTCTGAAGCTACAAGACCAGGTTTGTTCTTAACCTGCTTTGTGCTGAGGTTTAATAGAAAGGCAGCATAAAGGGCCCTCCCCATCTCGTGAGTGCTTCTCTTGGCTTTTGGTACTGTTGTGATCTTCGCTTAAGAAATCCTGTGTAGSTTAACTGACATTCCTGCCACTCACACCCTTTCCAATACACAGGAGTTTGTGAAATACTTTGYGTAGGAAAAATGTCTCCCTGTGAGGTCTCTGAAAGCACTGACACACTAATAATACAGAGGATAAACTTGGTAGGCTGTAGTATGCCCCTCCTTCCCTTGGCTACTTAATTCCCTATCATTTTGCAGGCTGTGGCAGCCATAGGCATTTACCCAGGTTCAGCTGCTGGAGTTGAGGCATGGGGTGAGGGAGAAGAAACCTCTCCCTGGTCTGGACTGCAGGGCAACATCTTCAATGCCCTCTGCCCTTTTGAAGTCTGTGAGTCCACTGGGCTGGTCCTTGGGCTTGCCAAGACAGCTAAGAAATTCAGGAGCATTCTCTGATACTGTCTCAGTGCTGTTTGTGGGACAGATCTCTAGTATATACCAGGAGTGTGCAGTCTCCCCACAACCACCTTTTCAAGTACGCAGGCTCTGTGGCTGCTGAAGCTGCAGTGGGACGGTGTTTAGTTCCTCAGTGCTCCAAGACATAAAAAAAATCTCATACACCGGACTCCCCTGTCACATCCCATCATATCCAGTGAGTTACCCTCTTCAGTTTTTATGAAATGAGGACTTTCCACCACTTCCTGGAGACCAGTCCTTGGCCAGGACTTCAATCTCATCACTGGGACACTTTAGCGTATCTTCTTTCTATAATAGCATCTCATGCCTTCCAATTACACAGCCCTGAACCTCYCGTAAGAATGCCATGTCCTTCATGGTGTTTACCCTTCGAATACTTACAGTCCCTGGTGGGAAGCACAGCACTTAAAGAAGATCTGGCAGGCATACAGAAAATGAGAAGTGCTTTTCAGGAGAGTACAAAATGCAACTTTTGTAAGATAAATATATTAAGAAGAGTGGGGGAGGAGAAAGGAAGGAAATACCCAGCAAACCTGCAAAACAACAAGAAYAATAAAAAAGCCTTCAGGTACTGAAATTGGAGTCACATTCTTCCCAGCATGCTTGTCTAATCTCTGCTGATGCTAGTTCAAAACACACAGAAGGCACAATCCTCAGTGGTGCTGAGCAGACTCTGAGAGAGGCTAAGTATCCCTTGTTCCCACAGAACACAAATGGTACTCAGCTCTAAATAGAAATTGCTCATAATGAAGCAAGACTGTGCCTCTGAAGTGCACATGCTGCTCTGACAGGAGGCAAAGGTATTTTCTTGCTGAGTTTGAAACTAAAAGCTCTGCCTGCTTGGCAGCTGCCATTCAAGTCACGATCAGATCTGGCCTTTCACGAAAATGCAAGCTCATTAAAACATCCGGCAGAACGTCCAGAGTTTCTCAGAGGAGGGAGGGAGGGAAGGGAATGTGGTGCAACCCTCAGCCAGCAGGATGAAAAGAGCAATCGCAGTCAAAGACAGGGCTTGGTAAGCTGGCTGAACGGCAAATCAATGCGGAATAGCCACTAAATGTGGCCGCAGGGAGCAGTTAAAGGTGGACAAGGGGAGGAAACGAATAGGACCAGAACCAGACAGCAACCACTAAATGTTTTCTCTAGCTATTCTGAATGGAAGCAGAAATGGGCATTTACCTTTTGTTGTTCCGGATTTTTTTCCTTTCTGCTTGTTTTTCCCATCTGCACAAACACAGCTTGGCTGCTGAACTCTACAACAGATAAATGATGTAGAGCTGGCGGGAACCTGTGGCCTTATTTAAACACAGCCTGGATAGAGTTATCTGGATCGATTGAGCCAATGCTTCCTTGAGCACTAATTCAGGCCAAACAACTGCCACTGAGAATGAGCTGAGCTGCCCTCACTGGGAAGTGACCAGGCGAGATGGAGATGTAAAATCAGTGTGGGGACCATTTTACTCCTACATGAAAACTACTTCACAGAAGCAAAAGTGTGGCCTTAGACTGACAGAATTGCCTCATTACAGCCCTACCTAGCAACATAGCTTAAGATCAACACTGCCAGGTTTGAACAAGGGTCCCCTGATTCTATATCCTTTCTTTGAAAACAAGTAGTAATGCACGCTTAGGCAAGGAGGTTACCCATCTCGAGAGAGTCCATTCAGCTTCCAGTAATCTGCTGTACGTGAGCTTTCCTTCAGTTTAGCTCATGCAACTTGTGAAAGGGTTCAAGCTGGACCAGATCCTCCCCCCCACACTCCTGTACACTGGCATATGAGATGGCTCTGGTACAGAGCCAGATCGCTAAACTAAATCAGCTCTATCTGGTAATGCATCTCMATGGGCCTTTGTGAGTTGAGGAAAAGACTTCATTAAGCCACACACTCACTTAACTCCCCTCAGTCATTAGAGCCACTCGGGATTTGGTTTGCTTCTTTTGCTGACTAAATAGAGTCCTGGAACATGAGTCACCACCTCTGATTCATCGTTTTATGCCAGTGTGACTCTCTTGGTGTAACAGAGCAGCAGTGAATCAGGCCCTTTGTAAATCAGGCCCTTTGTATCTAGACTGGATACAACTCACTAACTCATCCCACTCTGCTCCTTCTCTACCGAGTGGGACCTGCAGAATGCAGAAAATGCTAAGCTTGTGTCAAGAGCTAAGTTCAAAGCTGGGCTGACCACCTACATCCCGAGGAAAGAAAGGAAAACTTGTGAAAAAACATAGAGTGAAGCTTATTTTAAAATGATGTCACCTTGCAAATTCTCACATTTGCACACACACCCACCCCCGCCCCAGGGCCTGATCCCTAGCATAGTTATATTGAAAGCAAAGGCACTGCCTCAGCTGTTGAACATAGGGAGACTGCACAGGCACCAGAAGCACAAATCTCCAGAGGTCATTCCAGCTTCCCAGCACCCTACATTTCAAAGACAATTGAGATCTGCAGCTTCAGTTTATCCTGCCATTGATTGTGACATAAAAATCACTGCTACGGCAAAATAGTTTGATAGCATAACCACATCTTCTTTCACAAAATAACTGCAAGTCTAAATGAAGGAAGATAGGAAAGTCTGCCTTCAGAGTAACAGGACCTTTCGCTGTGGGCAAGATGGGAAGAATTCACACAAGCTGCTGGCAAAGTCACACAGTCAAAAAACTCCCAGCTGGGACAACTCTGAACCTTGCACCCCAGCAACTGACAACAGCTTCACCCCTCATCACCTCCTCACATCAGCTTTCCAAAGCTGCAAAAGTGCAAGCCTTGGGGCAGAGATGAAAGCACTTTTTCATAAGCAGTGTGCTGCAGAGCTACACCTTTAAGCACTTGTTTAAGATGCAAATGCAACACAGGGCTGTGGCAGCCTGTTCCTCAGACTTGTATATGCTGATAGGGGCAAGCAAGCAGCTCCTCTACCCCCTGACATCAACAGCCTGTGTTATGGCTGAAGAAGGAGGGATGCGTGGGGAGGAAAGGCTGGATTGGTCGCAAAGCTGGGRTGTGCGTGTGCATGCCTGTCCATCTCCCTTTTGCTTTTGTTTTTAGGTAAATATGCAACCAAAAGCTTGTCTGAAAAGCAGCCTGTGTTCCTTCTGCCTTGTCAAATTCTTCAAGGGAAACATTATCGCCTTAATTGCTTAATTCCAATTTGCATAATATGGTGCTCTGACAACTGCAAAAACAGGGATGCAAAGCAAAGATTAAGAGCAACATATGCGTGCTGCCAGCCTTTTGCAGTCAAGAAAGCAAAGCTGAGGGCCAGTGCTGGGATCAGCAGCCCTGTAAGCTTGCTCACTCTGCTCTCTTCTGACTCCTCACCTCCCCACTCTTCAGGAGCTTTTCCCATTTCTGTGGGTCTGTAGACACCTGCACACACKGCGTTTTTCGCTGCCCTCTAGTGGGGTTTCCAGCTGTACTTCACCCAGGAGCTTTATCCAGGGACTGCCTGGCCTGGAACTGTCAAGAGGCACCTGGATGAACCACCATTTAGAAAATAAAAAGGTAGATGGGCATAGAGATTCATTCTTTACCCTGCACCAAAACTGATCAAAGGGATAGCATGGCAAAATATAAGCCTGAGCAAAATGATGAAAATAATTTTTTTTAAAAAAAAAAAAGTTCTTCCTGGATCTCCTATGCTATAGGCTAGTTCTGATATTTTGAAGATCTGGGTCATTTCTCATTTCAGTTGTCAGTGCCTTTATGAATCCATGAGTGAATATTAGACACTGTACTTCCCGTATACCCTTAAGAAAGTCTATTCTCTCTTCTTTGGTCCTAACTGAAAGCAGGTGTAGGGTATCTCATTGCAGAGCAATTTGCTTCACAAGATCTGCAGAACTACGAGGTTCCCACAATTACAAGCTTAAGAGATCTTCTCTGAACCAAACTCCCATCTCTTCTGAAACAAAAAGGTGCCTCACTTGTAGTAGGCAATACTATTTTCCTACCTCAAAAAAACCAAGAGCCYCAAAGACTTCCAAAATCAGCTCTAGTTGACACTCAACAGGTCAAGGAAGGTCTGGATTTTCAGCAATGATTCATGCTACTTCTGAGTTTGCCTACAGTGTCTTTACATTCTGTTTCAACACGTACTGCAACCTTACAAAAGCTCCTTGCAGATCCTGAGCTATATTGTGTGTCTTGTATCCTTATTATTCCCTCTCTCCCYTAGAAAGCATGCCCAGTTAAAGCTGCTGAAGGTTTGTGTCAAAGTTAGTAGAAATGGCAGTGACTTTAAAGAAGAAAAATGGAGATTGATACTTCTTCAGATACAGAACAGGATAAAAAACGGAAGCTAGACTGTGGGTTCAGGTATGCYCATCCGTATTGGGAGTTGAATTTCATCAGTTATGTTCACATAATAACTTCGAAGGTAGCCTGCTTCCAGATTTTGTATTACTAAAGCAGCTCTGAATGGTATCAAAGAACCCTCAAATATGGACACAGTGGTACTCTTATAAACATACTTGTAGCTTAACCCTCATATATTTATATGGTTGCAATGGTACAAAAAAAATCGAGGCATACAAGCCCCTGGGACACAAACATCCACGAATTTCTGAGCTGAATTCACTATTTACATCYGTACATATGTAACTGAGACTCTAACCGAGATTGTAACAATACAGAATAAAGCTAAGGAAAGGAACATGCTCCCGGAGGCAGGATTTTGCTTCTTCTTGACATAGACTGTTGAAAGCCATGTAACAGCTAGAGGCTATTCCCGGTCTGGGACACCTGGGAAAAATGCGCCGGGTATCCTGATTGATAAATGGGGTTCAAAGTTAGAGAAACATATCTAATAAGAGTCAGCAATTCAGTTCAAACCCGAACCAAAACAGCCATACAGGCAGAAGAAGGAAGAATAGGATCCCTCCTGTCTTGGTTGGTTGTGATGAGAATCTACAGTGTTTTAACCGAAGTACAGAGGAATTTACAGTAGCAAAGCAGAAGATGCTTGTGGAAGAGGTGCTAACGGCACTCATTTAGCAGCTGGGTATGAAAAATCAATGAACAGAGACATAAACCAAACAGATAAGTCAAGATATACAGAGCAGGTAAGCAGAGGAGTTTTAACAACAGACAGCCTCAGAGGAAGGGAAAGGATCAGCAGACACTTGAGAATGAGCAGAAACAAATGGCAAGGAGATAATGAAAAGACCAAACAGACAAATGTGAATGTCAAATGGCAGCAATCACTCTGCATCACCACAAAGAGAATTCTTTCCTCTCTCACTCTAAAAGGCACAGGAGATGGAAGGCAAAATTGGACCCTTAAAATATCTGTGGACAGAAGGGAAGAGCTACCCTCAGTGAGCAGCACATGCTGCAAAATCAATCCCTGCCATGCCAGAGAGAAAGCAGCCACCTGCCTAAGCCACTGAGCCCCTTTCAGAAGAAGTCCTAGAGGATTCAGGAAGCATGGAGACTAGTTGGGATTAGTAACTCAGAGGGGATGGCTGATCAGGTTGGAAGCTTTTCCAAACACTGTCATACTGCCCATATGCTGGAAACCTCAGGAGAAAAGTCACCTCCAGCACTCTCCTACTCTCATTCCAACCAAGGCCAAAAGTGCAGGAATAGCATCAAAATGGTGCTTATTACAGAGGACTGCAATGTGCATGCTATCAGCCAAAGGAAATAAGGGAGGAGTCTGGTTTCATCTGAGCTTGGGGCGAAGGCTTCCCAGTCCCTGCAGTGGGCTGCAACAGCCCTGAGAAACAGCCATTAGCAACAAGCCTTCCAGTGATTGCACTGGGTGAGGCCTATACTTCACTGTGTCAAAACTGAAATTAATGAAGTGTCCCCATGGCCTCTGAGTAACAAAGAGACTTTGGCAGGCTGGAACTGAAGTAGCACACAACTGGAGTGAGGTCTGTCAAAGACTGTGCTTTAATTACACTAGAAAAGCAGCCCAGAAATGATTCCCATTTTGGATGGAGGGCAGAATGGAGAAGATGCTTTGGAAAACCATCACCCCACAGTGAGACCTCATAATATGCATATTCTCACCCCTTGTGCACAAAGCTATTGCTGGTCCTTACGCTGATGCAGCAGGTGTATGGGGGAGACGGATTTTACTTTTGACGGACCTGTACTCAGTCTGCTGGAACAGCCTGGGAACACCCATCTGCCCCATGAGGTACCCTGGGGAATTTCAGATCACTCTCCAAACTTTGCTTTTTCCTGGTATCTTTAATAAGCTGAAACAAAACTCCACAGCCCAACAATGGTCTTTTTCATTCACAGAGACACACATACCTGTGGCTTTGATCAATCTTAGAACCAAAGACTGCAGATTTTGCATAAGGCATGAGTTTATTTTATTTTTCTCCTTGTCTCTCCCCTCTCCCTTCACAGACACTCGAAAAGCACTGCCCTCTCTGAGGTTACAGCAGATCTATCCATACAAAACTGACCCTGGAGAATGGGGATGAAGTGAGTGGCTTTCTCCCAACCCTCTACCCTTTCTGGCCTCTTTTCTTTTTTTCTTTTCATGCTCTCATCTGCAAGGTGCCCTCTCCAGACTGTTCTTAAAAAAAAAAAAAAAAAAAAAAAAAGCTTTGTTCCCTGCCTCTCTCCTGATGCAAAGCATCTGAAACCCCATTATAGACCTCCCATGGAATGCTTTCTTGGCTGTAAGTCACAGTGAAAAAAATGCCCCATCTCCAGCAAGAGTCTCCTAGAGCCTTTTACCTATCTCAGTATGCTGCACCTCCACCACCACTCCTCCCTACTTTCATTTTCAATAGCATGTAATCAGTTTTCAGCTCTTTAACCTTATTCTGAGTGCTCTCTTTTTTTAACAATTTGCTATTCCACCCTAAAGCACTCGAAGGGAAAGAAACACACACATTTTAATTAAATTTCTCTCCGTTTTTCTCTTTCATTTGCATATTTATTTTTATTTTTTTTCCCATTTTTATCCCCGGAGAGGATAAATAAATAAATAAATGTAAAAGGGAGAAGGACGAAGGATGCAGGACAGAAGTAGGAAGGTGACTAGGATGCAGATTACAGACGGAGGCCACAGGTGGGGGAAGGACAGTGATGGGGAAAGAGGGAAGGGATAATCTAGCAACTGAGGTGAAAGTAAGGCTAGATATGGGGAAAATCCAAGGCTATTCATCTACATTACGGTTAGGAAAAGAGGTACCAGCTAGAGAAGAAAGTTGTTTACAAATGCTGAGAGTGATAYGAAGAAGTGACAAGAGCAAGCACCTAGGACACTAATTATTCCTTATTCCTGATCCATTTCTCCTGCTCCGGTGTACCTTCAGCAGAGTGAATTTTGGTATGCTAGGCAGAAGAGTCGTGTGAGACACCTAGGCTAGGAGGAGACAAATGCACTCCATTTTAGGAAAGCCAAAACATTATTTCAGCCCCAAGTCTGGCACAGGTGACAAAAATTAACTGTTTCAGAGTGGGAAGGACTAAYAGATGTAGTTAAGGGGGATATATCAAACAAGATTAAGACCGCRCAAATGAAGATTTGAACATTAATAGAAAAAAAAAGGGATAGCATATTGCATGCTCCTGGGATGTTCCTTTTTTGTTTGTTTGTTTATTTTCCTTTTTTTTTTGATGTGTATAAACTCCTGTGACTTGGCATTTAACTGCACTTATTGCTACTACCTTTTCACTTCCAGATTTTGATTTAGATTTAAATCTGGGTGTATGATACTACCTCCTGTGAATCTAACGAAGAATCTCTTATGGCAGTCTTCCTGCTAGTTCTATGGGTTCTCATTTCACACCCGCTCTTTTCAGGTTGTTTCCTCCCAAAATTGTTTGTTGGAGTAAGGAGTACAAAATTGTTGTACTGGAGTGAGGTCGAGGCAACACAAATATTTCTATGGAGGAGAGTAGGTCAAATTTCAGACCTGCCATTGTGGAACCCCTTTGGAATATCCTGAAGATTCGTTATAGTCTCCTTTTTTATACAGTTTTGTCATTACTCACACATTACCCACGGACAGTGTCATCATCTTCTCAGCAAAACACATGCTGGGCCATTCAGGGTTCTCTTTTCTTTGCTAGTAATGACCAAGTCTTTTCTGCAATCTCTATCTATCCTGATTACCTTCTTAACTGACTCTCCCTGGCGCTTCCTACTCTTGGTATGTAAAGAATTTATTATTATTGGTTGTGTTATCTTTGGATGTTTGTTCTACAAGTTTTTCTTAATCTCTATTTTACATCTCAGTGCTCCATTTTATGCTCCATCCTATTAGCATCACTTGGACAGAATATCCAATTTTAAASGATTCTTCTTCTGACTTGAATAAAGCCACTTGCTATTTAAGTATACCAGTTTCTCTTACCTTTTTGCTTCCAGGTTTTTATTTTGATTTTAATTAGGGGRTATGATGCTACCTTCTGTGACTCTAATAAGGGATTTTTTAAAGCACTTTCCCCACTGGTTCTTTGGGTTTTAATTTCGTAACTTTTTTTCCCTCTGGGTAGTTTCTAAGTAAGTTCTGAATAATTTTTTTTAAATAGTCCTTTTTGATGTTCTGTGCCATAGAATTTATGGTTGGGATAAGAAAATGCTAGACATCACTTTATTAGAGACATTTTCACTCATTCTTAGTGCCCATCCATAGTCAGGCTCTGATGGAAGTTACTGAAAAGCTAGGCCATACAAAGACTTCTCTTTTCATCCTTTCAGAGAGGTTCAGCTTGATCCCCCAAAAATCTTTTACAATTTAGCTGAATGGTTTCACCATGGCAGCAAAAGCCAAGGTTTTATCCAGAAACAGGTCAAAACAAAATGTGGCTCAGGAATCCCACCTGAAAGCTTCAAGCTGGGACCCAACCCCCATACTCCTCAGCCCTTGCTGTCTTATTTCTAACATAATGGAAATAATGGAATAACAGAAACAATCTTTCTCACACTCTAAATTATTTCACCATACTCTCCTTCCACTACAGAGTAGCCTTTCCTGTACCATCCTTTGTTTCTTCCAGAAGCTGCTCATTGCTTGGTGAAGGCAAACTCCCATCAAGTTACAAGCAGCACTGCAACACAGGTACACCCAAGCTTTTCCCTTCTTTCCTCTTAACTGATTCTGCCTCTTCCTCTTGGACTACGCAAAAGAAAACAAACATTATCAGGTCAGATTGGTCTCTAAAAGCCCAACACTAACAGCTAAGAGTATCTCTCTCTGACCACTATCACCACTATTCATATGTCTCTCCCAAGTCTTGTTCTCTCAGAAAGTAGGTTTATGGGATGCCTGATATCAGAGACAGAATCCTTATGTCTGTATATGTCAGACAGATGTACAGCTATTTTTACTCTTGATTGCCTTCCACATCATTGAGGGCTCCCTTGCATGGTTGCACTTCTACAGAAACCTCAGGAACTTTTTTTAAAAACTCTTTTTGAGAAATGAGTATGTTTTTAAAAGGAAAAAAGAATCCCTGCAATGAAGTAGTTCCTATTTAGTGGGACTTCCCCCATATTCTCCTCCCCAAACTTGGCATTTTAGTTCCTTTCTTTAGCTAGAGGGACTCAGTTCCTGAGTTTTCAGTAAAGGAATACTGTATCAGAGGTTAACTTCCTCCTCCATTTCTTAACTTWATATCAGACCCAACAGATCATGACATCGGATCATCCAAGCCAAACTCTATCCTTTATTATACCCTCAGTAATGGACTGAATCAAACCTACCAGCTATAAACCAACTTTGCAGTTCAAGCTCATTTGCAACACAAAAACTCTTGGACAAAAGAAGCAAAGTAAGGCAAATACTTCTGGGGCATTCCATCAATCAACACAGCCTCATCCTCAGGGCAGGTGACTATGTTTCTGCACATCTACCCCCACACACCTGTGCAATGATACTGCAGCAGCCCATACGTTATCCTTCCAGAGTAACTTTTGCCCAAGTCTATTATCATAACCCTGATGCGTTTCTTCTACACCACCATGAATCTGAGAAGAAAATGCACCACTCATAGAATCACCCATCCCTTCTTTCTAACATAAAATACTTGAGTTTATGCTTTTTGGTCTATTCCCAGGGTCCAGGGCATTCAGAGCCAAAGCAAATGGTCAGCTTCACCTTGTGGAGGTGGGTTTCTGTGCCTAAGGCCAGACCAGGGTTAGCGCCCCACCATTCTGTCCTAACTCATCTCCACTCCTCATGCCATCAGAGCTCAACATATGTTTATGTCAGAAAGATCTACTTAGGCAACAAGGGAGAAACTATGCTGAACTACCCAACCAGTTGGACTCAAACTCTGTATCTAGTTTGTGGGAGCACATTCAGTAATAAAAAAGGATATTTCTTTAAGTCTTTCAAGGTGGGCTGACAAACATCCATCAAGAATGACATAAGTCTAAACTCTCCTGCCTTGGGACAAGAGGTGGACTAAATGGCCTCCTCCTGTCCATTCCAGCCCTATCGTTCAATGACTCTCTGTTGCATCCCTTCCAGATGTCATATCTTAGTGGGTGGCTGGAGCTGCCTTGTGTTTTAGAAACTCTCAGGCTGTTGTTTCCATAATGAGGCTCTTCTACGATGAGGCTGTTAAATAGGAGGGAAAAAAGAAAAGAAAAAAAAAGAAAAAAGAAATTCAAAACCCTTTGCAGCTGTCACGGCCGCTCACTGCCTCAGTGCCTTCGAACGCCACTTGGCTCCCGTGCGTTGATGCATTTACTGTACTGGTAATTAATGCCGTTAGCTTTGTAATTAAAAAAAACAACTTTTTGCCTTTATACTTGGGGTGATAACGCTGCAAGTAAAAATTAATTAAAACGAGATGAATTGCCTTCAGTTAAACGAAACGGAAAGAGAGGAAAAGGAGGGAGCATGGAGGGGAGGGGGTCGTGGCGGTGGTGAAGAGAGAACGAGGCACGCAGAAGCCCTGCTAATGAAGCAAAATGATGCTGTCGGCATTTTTAAAGATTCTCCCCTTGGCTTTGGTACCTTCTGTTGGGTTCTGGGTTAATGGAGCCTAAAGCTATACGTCTGGCAGGGAAACTCTGTGAGTCACAGTTGCCCCATCTCTTTCATGAGGTCCACAAACACACCCGCCCATGTTTGTTCAAGTCCCTCCTACTAATCACCTTCCTACCCCCCACCTGGCTGAGAGGGGTAATGGGCTGTGAAATTGGCTTTTCTATTATTATTAATTAGATCTGATGTCAGGCTTTTTGTTTTGGTTTGCCTGTGTGTGCATGTTTTTTGGTTTTGTTTTTGTTTTTTTTTACCCTAGCTAAAGTAAGGAAAAGGCCCAGATCCCTGAAGGAGAGGGCAGACTCCTTACAAAGTTGATGTACAGCTTGGGGCAGGTCCCAGCCAAGGCATGGCACTTTGGTTAGAGGATCAGAGCCCCCAACCCTAGTTCACTGGCCAGGGAGCTTTTCTGCTCACTGCTTAACCCTTTGTCTTCTACAAAAGACTCCAATCCCACAGACAGACTTCATAATGACAACTACCTGTCAACAGAAAGAATGAGGAGTGAGTCTGTACAAGAGATGGAGAGAGAACATGGCAACAGAAGAAGCAGATGATCTTGCTGAACACAGAGGAAGAGACTCTGAAAGAACAATGCAAGGCAGCAGAAACAGGCATTTCGGAGAGTCTTGGACTACAGAGAGGTACTTGCTTTGGCAGACCCAAAAGGTTCGAGTCTAGACCAAAATCCATGTTTGGAAATTATTTCATGTTTTGCCACTGTTACGCACATCTCAATTTCTTGCTATATATAGGAATATATATTTAGGAATTTAGTTATATATTAGTTATATATTAGTTATTATATTTAGTTATATATATTCCTATATATTTAGGAATTTAGTGGATGAAGGAACAGGAAAGGGGCAATCTCCGTTTCTCCAAACTCAAATTGCTGTCCCAAAATGTGGAGTTAAAACTGAGAATTTCTATCTACCTACTCATCTATCCCACAGCACCCAGTACTTTTCAATCATTCCAAATATAGCAGCTTCCCATACACACATTGTCTCATTGCAGATAGCAACCTGCTTTTTCATCCATCACAGCCCCCTAAGAATAGTCCATGGGCAACCATGGGGCTGCTGACTCCAGATAGCAAATAAAAAAATCTCATTTTCTTGATAAACTATCTATCTACAAATATTTGTCCATCTAGAGATAGTATTACAGTATTCAAGTACTTCCTTTAAATGCCATGGGTCAGGAGGAAATACTATTGTTACAGAGAAGAGCAGTCGTGCCTCAATGACCTCATAAAGCCTGAAACAACTAAGATCTGATACATTTTTTATGTTATGATGGCCTGAATTTAAAAGTCATGGTCTGTACAACTCTCTGCAGCTTTCCAAATCAGCACTACCCCTCCATTTTCCTATGGCCCCTCCAGAACACCTCCTCATGGGATTGCCTGTTTCAGACCTTTCACAAAACCACAGGGAGCCTGAGTCCTTAGGACTGGCCCTCCTAGTCAGCCTCTGTAAGCACCATGCAACATGCCCTGTGGAACACGTGGAACAGGAACAAAGTCCTGTTTGCTCAGCTAAGCCTCTGCCATCATCAGTTGGAAATTCAGCTACAATGGGCAGTGGGATGCACCTATCCCCTGCAGCCTGAGGAAGGACTTCATTCTCATGTAACCTTTACCTCTTAATTCTGGGATTGTACCACAAAAATGACCATATAGATGCTTCTGGTTCTACCATGGCTGATAGACACATAACACCTTGCAGGACCAGATTCATGTCTGTTTGTGATGAAAATGCCATTTCTTAAAAATGGCATCCATACCTGGCCCACAGGTGGGAGACAGATGGACGAACACATGCATGTTTGCCCCAGTTTTGARGACGTCAGAGCAGCTATACGTGCAGAGATCCATCCTCCAACCAAAAATTATCTTCTTCCCTGTTTCCATACAGATTACACAGACTTAAAAAAATACACAGCAACCATAGGATGGAGCCCAGGAAGAAAAGGAGAGTAGGCATGAACATCTGTTTCAAGTCTAAGCCACACTGCACTGATACTCTGTGGCTCCTAGCACTGGGCAAGTCCTGACCCTCCTCTGCAATGATCAGATGAACCATCCCATACAAAACAGGCTAGAGATGATGGCTGGGTAGTGGGGTTCTCACGCACTGGAAGGAAGAAGGGCTCTGCTTCTTCATTCTGCTGCATCTGAGAAATACGGAGACCTCCTTCACCTCCATGAAACCTTTCTGTTTCTTCTATTTTGCATTCTACTCCTTATCTGTAAGTGCAGCACAGCCACTGTTGTGGTGCAAAAGGTGGACAGCTGATCTCTTTCCTACAGGATTGCAGTGTCAGTTGCTCAAGCTAGAGAGCACAACAGCCCTAGCCTAAACCCTGCTGGGCTTGGGCTCCTGGGGGCATCAGAGCAGCTCTGGAGGAAATGCTTTGCTGCACTGGCAACTCACTCTTTCTCATCAACAACACTTAATTTTCATAACTGTAAAATGAGGATAATGACACACACGGATCCCTTGGAGCTCTGCTAATGGAAAGCAACATACCAAAGTAAGTTTTCAGTATCCCTACACATGAGTCTCCACTTTAATTTCCCTGCCTCTGAAAGCAGGACAATAGTATGTGCCCTCTTCACAAAGGTGAGGCTGGATTATGTGACTGAGAAGGTGGAGCCATAACCTTTAGCTAAATTCATCCTGGTGTAACGTTACCAAATCAACTGAGTTAAATCATGAGTGACTTTGGCCCTTCATTGGACCCAATGTATTGTCTTGACCTTTCCAGGATATTCAGGCTGTTCACTTTGGGTTATTTCAGAATTTCAGGCAAGACCTAAGCCTGGCTGACAGCTCTGAAAAAACAGTCAAGGAAGCAGAGCAGGTCCATGGGAGGAAAAAGTGAGAGCTGATAACATTGTTCCTGACCTTTTAAATGTGACACTGCAGCCATGGTTTGACTGAACACATACCTGGGGCACAACTGTACCTGCTGTAGCCCCACTAACTTCTGTCAAGTTACTTCTGAGGTGCTGTGGTGTAAGCAAGAGGTAACATCAGAGGCCTCCTCTCTCCTACCTCCTCCTATATGCACCACCTAATCTACAGACAGCCCCTGAGAGCATGCACAAGCTCAGACATGACAAGCACATGCAGCATGGCAGGAGACTGACACACACTGCATGCTGTGTTTACAAGGCGGGGGGGGGGGGGGGGGGGGGGGGGGGAAGGATGGTGGCATAAGGGGTAAGTTGCAGAATATAGAGAGCCCAGGAGAAAGGGCAGTTCTTTTCACAGGAATAAGTCTCTCAAGTGGCCCTGTAGCATCCTTCTCTTCAGTACACACAGGTTTCATTTTACATTGATACGGGAAATAAATAAAATAATGGTGATGCTTTTCTGATTGTCATGGTAAATCAGGCATCACTTTGTTAACAGTCAACGGACTTCCACCAGTGGAAAGTTGATGTGAAAGTGATGACCATTAGCCTCAGTGTATCTAACCTGCCTGCCATCCCAAATCCCTTTTGGATCTGAAAATCAGCTGTTCTTTTCTGGCTCTTAGAGGAACCCCAGGAAGAAAAMGCCTGCAGTCAGACTATAGCTGCTGAGGCATGACGCAAATTAAACGCCAATCTCACTTCGCCATAGCTGTGTCAGCTCCTGCAGGGCTAAGCATAAGACACTGAAAAAGCATGGGGAGCTGAGATATTGAGCCAAGCCCTGGTCCTAGCTACAATTCTCATGCTTTGCTCCAGGAGCAAAAAGGTACTATAAAGCCAAATGACCTAGTTACCCAATGACTCCTCCCCTGCACACTCCCACGTATCCTCCAACTCTTTGCAGCCCTGGCATAGGGGGAATGACTTGGAAACAGGAACAGGAAATGGCCTGCTGGCTCCCAGGATTCCCATGATGGTTTACAAGTCCTGGCCAGCCAGTTCTGAGAGCTCCCTGAATTTACTTAGGGAAAAGCTCATCTCCAAGCTATCCCTGCAAGCAGAGACTTTAACTCTCTCCTCATTAGTGGCACCAAGTGACACATGWCTGTAGCTCAGGACTGAGTTCATTAAATTAAGAAATCAGACTTTTGCTGACTGAAGTCATCTGCCATATTTCACAGGTGAACCATGGAAATTTTCCTTAGGAAAGTGAACAGTTGTGAAGTAGTTCAAGGTCCAAAATCATTTCACAGTACAGGAAAATATTAGCAGTAAACAGATTTCTAAACTCTACACGGTCTGGAGAAATCTCCTTTTGCACAGAGCCATGAGCTGAGGCCATTTAAGCAGTGAACCCCCYGCCCCGCCTCTTTCTGAGCATTTAGCAGAATCGCAGTGAGTAACTTGTCTATCTCATAGAAATAAACCTCTACCCAGCAAACTGGTGATAGGGAAAGACTGATGTAGGATTGTTTAAATGCAGCATTTGCCTCAAGGTTTTAATCACAGATACTGAGAAGGTAGTGAGTATGACTTGCAGAGCTTTCCATCTCTACTGCAAATATCCAGGGTCACCCTCAGTGAGAGTCCTCACCAGGCTCTCAAACGCAGGCACCTCAGGGCTAAACGAGGCAGCTGCTTAGATACGGCTCTGCAGTACTGAAGGAAGGGAAGAAGAAGGATGCTTTAGTTAATTAAGACCATTGGGGAACACTGAGGGAGACAGGAAAAAGTTATTTGTGTCGGCATTTTCCAAAGTACTGGGGCTACAAAAGCCAAGATCTGTAACACCTCTATGTGGTCAGGACCTCTATTTCTCACTATAAAAGCAGCCCTCCCTGTAACGCAGCAGCAGCTGATCCCTTGCTGGGATCYTGGTTTACTACTGAATAAGAGGAAAAGCACCACCTGCTGCATAGCCACCAGCACCCTTGAATTTACATTATAGATCTGCCATCCAAAAATGCCACTAGCCTAACGCTGTTTAGACCGGAGGAGATCACTGCCCCAGGAGATGTATCTCCCATGAACCACGGAGCCAAGACAYTGCTGCTCTGCTCCCAAGTAAGCAGCAATAAACAGAAGACAATGCTTTAAGGAATAGCAAATTCATCCTGTTTTTCATCTCGTACTAAATACCTAAGCCTCCACCTGCCTGAATCTTCCGCCATCCTTGCCAGGAAGCTGCTGGAGAGGAAACTATAAAAAGGAAGACAAGGCAAAATGAAGCAAACTGCCAGGGAAAATTGTCCAAAAACCTAGCCCAGAGGACAGGGGAAAATCGAGGTCTCCACAGATGAGTGCTTTTAATTAGGAAGAGGGCTGAACGGCAAGGAGCTTATGCTAATGAGCAGTCTCTTTTAATCAGCTTATTTTAAAAAAAGAGCATTTTTAGCAGTCAAAATAGTTCAGAAAAATGGTAATTACCAGAACCGCACTAACATGGAGCGGGTGGGCCAGTGAGCTGAAATTATCGAGGCTCCTATCTGACAGCAGGGGACAGCAGTGTCACACRGGGCACTGCAGTGATGGGGCTGGAGGACCCCCTTGGCCTGCACCTTAGAATTTCCAGGGAGAGGATACAGCATGTGTTTCTTCCATCCCTAAGCTGTGAATCTCTCCTTTCCTCCCTGGTCTAATTAGTCCTTTCTCTCCCCCATATGGTTCATCAACCTCTCCTTTTTCCCTCCTCTCAGTACATCCTCCTCTCTCACAGAGGCACTCCTGCTCTTCACTTGGTCTCTTTACTTCCCCACTTTTCCTCCTAATACCTCTATGTTTCTGCTCCTCTTAATCCYATTCTGGGCTACCCCAGAAGCAGGGTGACACAGAAGCCTTTTACTGCTAGCACTACGAATGCTGCCCTGTTGCACTCTCCACTTACTTAACATGCATGCTAACCTGCAGGAGAGCGTATACACTGCATGTTTCCACCCCTCAACATCCTCTGGAGAAGCTGACCCTTTGCAGTCTATATCTGAGATGTCTGAGTTGAGTCCATGCATGACTTCTCCCGAACAGTGAGTCCTTTTACTCTCGGCCACCGCTGCTGGAAATAGGCGCACATTTGCATGCAATGTAGAGAAATTCCCCTCTCTTTATGCCTTCTTCCTTCCAAYGTTCTCTCCTCTGAAAAGTAACTGTATCAGAAACATATGTAGGATTCTTGTCACCTACATGCCCTCCTTGCACCCTGCCCATGTGAGCCTTTGYAACAATCTGCCTGTTCCTCCAAACTGTACAGGACCTGACAATATTTCAAGTTAACGTTGCTGAGTGAAGTGAACACCAGTCTGCAGTATCCTAGTTTGTCTGAGGAAGCAGAGCCAGGCGTGTGATGCCATCTGCTCCTGTAGGGCTGCCATCCTCATATTTCTCCGCACCATGTGCAATAAAGAGCGCTACCAGACATCACTCTTGAGCTTGCAGCTACCTTGGGGCAGAAAATAGGAGGGGGAGACAGCACATCCAAAGTGCCACATATGGTAGGGTGGAGGGAGAGAGACAGAGAAAATATACACCCACGGATGGATACAGCAGTAGAGTGCCTGACTAACGTGAGGTTAAAGAGTCTGTGTGAAGGCTGACTTAATGCTAAATGGTTCTCTAAGATTTCTTCAGTGAAGTGCAGAAACACTTTGCCCATGTTTCCTCCAGCATTGACACCAGAATACAGAGTGGCAACTCTGCTGCTTTCTCTTTCCTCTATGGGGAGGGCTTTGAGCCCCCAGTTACACAGCTGCAAGCCTTTGTGCCATCAGACTCAGCCCGCACCCAAGTACTGGACAGACATAGCAAGCAAACCCCACCTGATGGGAGGGCAGCTTCAGCACCASTTAGCACAGCCTCAGTACCACATCCCAGAGCTACTCATCTGCCTCTGTTTCTCAGATCACCCAAGYGATATACCAAGGTGGCAGGACCTAAAAGAATTTAACAGACCAGCATGGTTGCCATTGAAGGAGTTCCCACCTCTCTGGGAAGCAAGGTATGGACTACAGACCTCATGGCAGTTGAGTATTAGGTGAGTTTTATAACTCTAGTTTTACAGGCAAGATTTTGTGAGAAAACAATGAAATAAACGTGTGACCCACTCCTAAAAGACACTGCCTTTCCAAACACTGTGCTATCTGCATAATAAGATGGCATCAAAGCCTGAGGCCATCCATGTTTATTTGTGCAYAGCCTATCATCTTCCCTTATAATCCCTGCTCTACTTTCTTATCCCTGTGTTTGAGGACAGGTATTTCTTTGGTGAAAGGAAGCAGCTATAAAACTAATTATTTTAAAGCCATGTCTGTAAATTTTTGTCTCGGAGGCTAGCTAACAAAAAATGATACCTTGGGCCATGACCTGGACAGATCTCAAAGTTTATATGGACCTACTGAAACAACTTGCTTTGGCAGCCACCCAAAGAAAATGACATTTTGTATCATCAGACCATGTTATTCCACTGAGTCCACAACACTGCCTATCCCCTGCTTTAATGTGAGGAGTGTGTGATGTAAGGACATGAGGAGTTGGAGAAGTGAGGAAGATAAACGCAACATAAAACTAATACTTTGATCTCTGTGACYGTTAAAGAGCCCATATTATGTTGCATTTTTCTCCTTCATAAGCTACTCTGAATTCTTATCAATTATTTGTACTGTATTAGCTGCATTACATTAGCTGTAAGTTGTGATCAGGTTGCCGTACAAAAAGAAAAGAAAGACTCTTGTTCTGAAAGGCTGCAAGACTAAAGAGTAAACTAAATGCCAGAGTATTAACATATAAGGTTAAACAGTCTAAATAGCTACCTCCTACTGATGAGTGAGGAAATTTCTATTAATCCAGTGGAGAGGTGGAAAGTTTTAAAATAAATGTTAAAATAAATTATATGTTAAAATAAATTACACCAATTGAACACATTAATATGCACTAATAAAGATGGTTGCTAAAACRAGCTTCTTTGTTCTGGAGCAAAATGCCTTGGTATTATAGGCAGGCCAAAACAAAAGTTCCTGCTGCCATAGTGAAAGCTGGACTGAGATTACAAACAGGATTTTCAAAGCAGAGGAAGCTGTGCCTTTCCAACAAAAGCCTGCTGTTTTGACCAGTTGGACTGGTGTCCCAAGGCTGAGCTAGTCACCCCTCTGAATGGAATGGATGGACAAAAGCATCACACAGAGATACCGTCTCTTGCGTTATCTGATGAACGTGTGTGTGCCGGCTCCCAGCCTCRGGCAATGGGGCAGGCTGAGTGGAAAGCAGCACCATCTGCTTCGGACCATCGGCTTGTGTCCCCAGCGCTGTAAAAGGGTGTTCGCATGTGCAAGGGAGGGAATGGGAACCTCGCTGCTTCCTACGGTACTGGGGCTCAGCTGCTGTAGCCTAAGCCAGCAGCAAAGAAAAGCCTCCCAAAAGCAAATTTTAAAAGTGCAATGGCAGTGTGTCCCTCTCCCTGCAACTGTCACAGCTCTGGCTTCAAACTGGAAAGACTCTGTGCAAGGGTCAGAGAAGTGCCCAGCGTCTGCAGATCCCTCCAGTCCTCGGCATCTCTGATGAGCTGTTGGCAAGGGTCCCATGAAAGGAGGTGAGCTGGGGGGAAGGCACGGCTCCCACAGGGAGCTGAWCCAAAAATCAACTCTCAAGAGCCAGAAGTTGAGATGTCATGAAGCTTGGAGGGTCCACAGAGCTGTATTCGCACTGGGGCTTAGTGTCTAAATGCAAAAGATTGAGACACAAACCTAGCCTCCTACTACTCCAGGCTACCAGACTCTAGGTTTTGCAGTCAGTGAAGAGAAAGAGTTGCAAGACACTAAATTAGACGTTTCTTGTTGGCACCATGGAAACTGGTGGAGTGAATCAAGTGGGAGTACAGCAACATAACACTGGCTCTGTAAAGTTTATTTCTGAACAGTTAAAGTGTGTAAACATGTCTATTGCTTTTTCTTTTTTTTTCTTTCTTTTTTTTTAAGTGAAGGGAGAAGCTCTTGCATAATATAAAACAAAGACAAAACCACTAGGGGTAACCACACATTCCTGTAACCACAGGCAAAGGTCTTTCAGTCTTCTCAGCAGCTTCCCTTTCCTCCAACTCCCAATTAGTCATCTTTATAAGGTCTGCTCTATTCCCTAATTGTTCCCTGTCTCACTACTCCGCCCCATGTGCCTGTGTGAGATCTGAGCAGAGAATTAACAAGGTACCTGCTGCAAAACAAGCAGGGCTTCTGATCCCCTTGCTGTACCACCGAACAAATCGTTTCAGTGATAAACAAACTCGTTTGCGGAGAATCCTGACTTCAGTTCAGTTGTGCTTTCGCTGTATCTACAACCCTGCCACTGTTCCAGACATTTGGAAATGCAGCTATCAGCAATCTTATCTATCTCTCCATTTTAAAGAGTAAGAAACACCATTTATTTGTTAAAATTTTATTACTCAAAGCTCATCTCTCCTTMTTCTGCCTCTAAAGCACCCAGCCCTTGGTGAGAAATGACCAGCTGCAGGCAGCCTGAACAGGCCAATGTTCATTAAATGTCTTATTCAACCCCAAATCTCATGAATTGTTTAATGTACAACGGAGACAAAAGCCTTATTTCTTCATGTGTCAGCTCTTGTTAAGCGGCTCCCTGCCCATCTTGCTGCTGGCTATAAACAGGATTAACAGTTCCCATAGTTAGGCACGGGGAACGTATGCATACTTCACACGCTGGCAAAAACACACAGGACAGAATAGCATACCCTGTACACACCAGTCCTAGATGCAGGTACCTGAATGGGAGCATCCCCCATGCATGCCAGCCCTTGGAGACTGATCTCATCCAGGAGTAGGCAGACTTGCAAATCCAGGCATGCCAGAACAGTGAGGCCAAGGTGAATGCGACAAACATGTCTGTCCAAACTGCTGCATGACACTCACCCACATTTTTTATTTCTCTCAAACTTGTATATACATGAAGGAAAAAGGACCAGCTCCCTTGGGGAGGGGAAAAACATTTCTGTTCCTTTTGCACGTGCAGGAAGAGGAGGATGCGCTCTGCCATTGACAGTTACTCAGTGACTCCAGTAGCCTTCACTCCAGATGTCCAACATGAGACAGCTTGAACCTGACTCCCACAAGGTCTAGGGTCCCAGGAATTGGGTGCCACATCTCAAACGGGAGCCCTCAGGAGCCAACATACACATGGAGGGCAGATGCCTCTGCAAATATAGCGAGCATCTCCCACTTCTCTTCTCCTCTTCCTGCCTAGGGACATACGCCAGCATTGCAAGCTCTACCATGGGCAGGAGGAGGCAAACACACATGAGCACAGCATGTGCCCAATTCTGCCAACTTAATACAAAGTCCTGCATCCTCAGTCAGTGAGCATCAACCCTAAAACACCAGCTTCAAGGACATCTTAGCCTACAGCCCTCCAGGCTGGCAGACACTCTAGGCAATGCAGGAAACAGGGGAGAAGGTTTGACAGCTCGGGGCTGGCTGTACCTATGTCCAACTTTTGGTGAGGCTCTTGTGCTTTTTTCGCCATTCCCAGCAGCAGCGGACCTGGGAGCCCTTCCAACACAAATGATGCTGTCAGCTTCAAAATGCTGAGCAGCTGGTGGGGTGACGTCATGGCCCAGACCCAGCAGAAAGCCAGGCAGTACAGAGGGGAGGGGGACCAGGGACACAGGAGGAAGTCCTCAGGCATGAAAACCTCACTAGAGATAGTGCAGGGGCTGCCTCAGTGTGTATCGTGTGACACATCTTTAATGTAGCTTTCTGCCAGGCAAGGATAGGTGCCAAGTCATCCCTCCTCCCTGCCTCTCCCCATAGACACAGAAGTCATATCTACAGTGAGTGGATGCCATCCTCTGGAATATGCCATCTGGAGAACATTACTGGGCTTCCTGGACAGACATCACAGGACTCTACAAAACCTGGAGCTAAATCACACTTGAAACTCATGTCAAATGCTTCTTATAAGAGTCAATGGCTTGCAGGGCAAGCCAAGATCCATTTTTTTTTCCTTTTTCACTAGAATCAGGAGAAAGCTGCACTGCTGACCAAACACACTTACAAGTTACAAAGTGAGTGAGAAAATAAAAGTGCCTGATGGAAGCTAGCATTTTTGTGATAGCAAAGGAAATCTCCAGCTCTCATGTTCATTTATTATTTGGGATTATCAATGCAGTTTCTGGCAGCAAATAATCCTTTCCTGATACATTATACATACTGCAAATATTACAATCAGCTATAAAATCCACCGTTCCCTGCTATATATACTACTGGACTGTAACATCTGCATCACTAACAAAATCAACACAACACAAATCAGGTATACTACAGAAATGTTGGAAAACTTGCAATTGTACGTATAGATCAAATATGAATCTATCAGAGGGGCTAAGGGAACGAGACTAGTTCCATCAGCACTCCCTGATGTAGTGCACAACCTGGATCACCTGTTAGATGGCTGTGAAATCAATCCAGTCAGACTGAACCAGCATCTTTCTGAAGCCCATCATCTATGGGTAGGCAAATCAAGGATTTAGGTAGGTAAAGCAGTGTTTGATTTACCCAGCTTGATCCAGCTTATTAAGGACAAAGAAAGAACAAAATCTGTGACTTGGACAATAGCCGCCAGCAAAAAATGCAAATTTCACAATCCAGTAGACCATTCCAAATTCGCCTTTTGATGGAAATGTTCATAGTAGGAATTTCCTTTTTATGAGTATTTGTTCTAACTAAGCTGGAATGCTTGCAGAGACGGAAGGCAGAAGGGTTGCAAACATGATCAAGTAAAGATTTGCTTTTGAGTCAGAAAAAAATGCTTTCAGATCTCCTCCCCAACACACACACAGGCACACACCACTTTCGCAGCCTCCCTCAGCCACTTCAGTGCACGTCAGTGACAGACTCGGCGCTACCTGCTTCTGGGCCTCTCTGCCACCCTTCTTTCCTTTCCCACCTCCTCTTCTGACCTCTCAGGCAGGCTTCCTCAGGTCTGCGCTGATCATCTGCCTGTCTTCCCCCCTCCCTCACAAGCAACCAGGATCTCTACTAGCTCTGCTCCAATGTCATTTTTGGCTCCCTCTAGCCTCCAACGTATTTTAATGCACTAAAAATCAAATGACCATAGCCTCTTTCAAGTGACAGGAACCAGGTCAGTGCAAGTGTAACAAATATATTCCTAGTGCCGTATGCGTCTTCTTTATGCACTGCTGTAATATTCCAGCTCCATACACTTCCATCACCCCTTAAGGCTGTGTCTCGCAAAGCCTTACTTGCACAAGTAATCCCATTAAACTCAATGGGCTAGTTGTCTAAGCACAGATTTACAGGATCATGCTCTTAGATGCTAAGCTCTTCAGCGAAGGGACCTGAAGAGTCCCTTGTAAATGGTCCACAAAGCCCTACATCCACCACTGGCCTGCAAAAACCTAGTATTATTTTCAGAAGATCAAAGCCCTGCCAGGTCATGTTGACTTCTATTAATGGAAGCTGAGATGCTCAGTTGCACTTCTCTATGTCGGGCCTGTACATGAATAACTCTTACTCATGTGCTTCCCTTGGTGAGTTTTTTTAGGGAATTGTCAATTGGCACAGATCAAAATTCAAAATAAAGTCTGCTTTGCCTAAAATCCTGAGGACACCAGGTTTTTCATGTTTTGCCAGGTACAATCATAGTGCCAGCAAAGGCTAAGCCCACAGGACACAGTTCTTTTGGGTACACTGSATCTGCAATATGTATTTTGGAACATGCTTGCACGGCTACTATTCCTTCTTTTTAAAACATTTTTTGTGCCTGTATGTGCCTTTTCAGATGACAGAAATAAGACAAGGGGGATAGGGAACAAAAAGTCCATGCTATTCATATTAAAGAAGATCTAGCATAGCAGCATAATTAATAAACCTTAACAGATGTCTATTAATAGCTTCTGGAACCTGAGCAAGGAGGACAGGAGTGATTTGGCCAAGGCTCATATTGCAAGAGTGAAAATTCGTTGCTTATTGTTTTTGTATTTGCCCTCAGACAATGCCACTCTCCATCAAGCTTGGAGCCTTGCAGGAAAAGAAATGCAGGAAGGAAACGCAGGGTAGGAAAGAAGAGAACAGGAGAGAGAGCAGATGGGGAAATCCTGGCCAGTGCTGGAATGTGTTTTGATGGTTTTACAAGTATGAAGGCCAGATAAAGTCATGCTGCAAAATTGCTTGTCTGTCCACGCATAGGTCTGAGAAGGAATCCTATACAACTAAATTAAATTTAAATTATCAAATACCAAACTGACATTAATATTCAGGGTGAAGGATCATCTTCTCCGGCAGTGAATTGATTTAGCTTTAAATACTAATAAATTCCTACTGCCTCAGTAGACACTGATGGCAGATTCCTCCTTAGCTTGCACCCGGCATTACGCCAGCCACTCGGCAGAGCTGTGCCAGGGGAGCCTGCGCAGATACTGTGGCCTGAGCCCTGCCTTTAGCGAGACCAGCACGGGCATGCAGCTCGCACACACGGGCAACGGCCCCAACACAAGCACAAGGTGCAACAGGGAAGGGAGGCTGAACTAAAGGCACRAACTTAAGTCCCAAGAGTCAGGCTCAGTTCTGCAAGTTGAGAGCAARCATCCTTGGAGGGAGGTATCCAGGCTTGTGAGCAGCATGGGCAGGAGGCTCCCTGAGGCAAGTGTGTTTCTGCTCTCCCCATTTTTTCAAGGATTCACCTCCCTAGATCACACTTCCTGACTGTCTCCTTGCAGAGAGGGTCTGCGTGGGGTCCCTGCTCCAACCCTGAGCACTGCCCGGGGCCATGTAGCACCAGGAGTGGGAGTCTGCAACGCAGCTCCTCACCTCCTCTCCACACTTCTCCCTATCCCCTCAGGTTTAATCACCAAATGCCTCAGCGCCTTGAATACTACACTACTTCAGCACTGATGTGTTAGTCACTTAATTATTATTTTCAAAGGTGCCTTTGAATTTCTTTTTCCCCAACCTTGCTTTCTTTCTTCTCCCTCCCTTCTCCCTCTACACATTTTGACTCTATAGTTTTCCCTGAAATTGTCTAAACTTGCTGTTTATTTCTTGCCACCTAGCACGCTGTGATCTATCTTTTATTGTTAATGTTTTCTTCTCTGCAGCGTCCCCATTGCCTGTCTCCAAGTTCATTCTGTTCCCTTTCACCAGCACTATATTTTTCCTCTCAGTATTTTTGCTTAGCTCTATTAACTTTTATTTATTTTTCTTTCACTCCTTCCCCATGTTTCCTCTCTTAGTTGCTGTGCACCATCTGTATACCCATTTCTGCCTCTCTCATTCTCCTACAGCTAGATGCCTCTCCGACTGCCTTTCGTCACTGCAGCCCCTTGGTTGCCCTCTCCACTCACCTGTTGGTAAAGCTCCCTAGGACTTGCCCTACCCTTTCTTGGGTTTACCTCTCTAGTTCCCAGCTGCTGCCTGTGCAAAAGCCTGTGTAGGAGTGTGACACCATGAATGGTGGGAAACCAATGTGGCTCAGRATGCCTGAGTCAAAAAGACTCAAGACACAGTAAGAAATGATAAGCTCAATATATGATTAAGCAAAACACAAACATTTTTAATCCTGTATTTTCTGAGAAGGAGGGAAGGGAGAAAAAYGAAAATCCCTCTTTCCTGACATCTCTTATCTGATTTTAAACATCTCACTTTGCAAACACATTAGTTTCTCCTAGCRAAGGCTAGAAAGCTAAAAATAAGCCTGCAAATGGAAGTGTAAATTCAGCCTTAACTGAAGAATCACAACAAACTCTTCCAACGTAAAGGCAATCCCCCACCTACAGGGAGATGTGCTCTGGGGCGGCGTGCTGGACTTCCCAGGTGCTTCATTCCCTTCTCCCCTGCGCCTTGGCCACCTCCCTACACGCAGTGCCTCTGCTTGCTCTAACAAGGCAAACACCACTGCGGAGCCCCCAAGCACTGCCTACGCAAAGCACTGCAAAAATACACGTTAAAAGCGCATCGCATTGCCAATGCTCCAGAGCACCGACCATTAGTGACAGACTGTGTGCGTGCAGGGGACGCAAGCGAGGAAGGAGTGGGGCCGAGCAGAGGCAATACAGCAGCAGGGTACAGTGCGGCGGGGGCTGCCAAGTAAGAGCAAGGGCAGAGACCGGGGCTGAAGCAGGCTGCTCTTTACAGTCAGCAGCACTGAGGCAGGTCACTCCCTGTGGGAGTGTTTCTGTTCCTGAACAGCTGGGATGCAGCCACCCCCAGCATCCATCCCTCGAGACTTTTCCCAGACTCACTGGGGAAATAAAGGGAGGGCTTGGACTGGCCTGAATATGCTTGGCTGCTCATCGCACGAGTCTGTCGTGGCCTCTCCCTGCGGCCGGGGAGGAAACAGGAGGTGTCCCAGGGCTCAGGGCTGGGACGCAGAGCTGGGGGACAAGGCGGCAGGGAGAGCCAAGGGAAGCAGAATGAAGCCAATGCAAAGACAGAAACAGTTGACCAAATACCCCTGCAAGTGGCCTATTCCACTCAAATCCTAATTTTGAGAGCAGACTCCCCAGTTACRGGGACAGCCCACACTGAAAATTTCCTGGAAGTTGAATGGCCTTTGCAGAGCGCAGGGTGCAAGCACTGAGAAATCTGTTTTGCAGATGCCTTCCCGTGAGAACCCTAATGCTCACGTTTACCTGGCTCCCTAACAGAAAAAGAAGCAACAATGAAAAATGAAGTTCATTTCCTCTCCTTGCCTTTTCCAGATTCAGCCTGAAATTCATCAGGGTCACAACTATATGGATTACAGGCAAGGAGAAAGGTTATTGATGTGCCTCTAGGAAAATGAACCAACAACAAAAAACAACCCAGCAGAGAGGCAGCAGTGAAGGCTGTAAGGAGAAATGCCACTCAGGCATTATAGGTTGACAGGACTGAACCCCAATCTCCCTCTAAAAGTCAGCAGGTTGAAAACAGGATCCAGAATGCAAACTGTATCACAAATTCAGAGGTCCAAAATGCAATTCTGAATMAGAATATCCTTAAAGTTTGCTCTGGACAGAGGCAGTATGTTATGATGACAGATAAACCCAACCTGCCATTTTGCTCTCTAATTTCCTCTTTTTTGTTGTTTGTTTTCTTTGGACTATCTTCAACAAACTGCAAATGGTTTGTGAATTTCACAAAAGACGACTCAASTACGTATTTATAGCTATACATAGATATGCACTTGCATGTACCTATACATGCTTACATACACACACACAAACACACATATAAAAGAAATTTCACCTGTCGGACATACGYACTACGTAYGGAACTTCCCCRTGTTCCAGTCTGCCCATTCRTGCCCCACASWGCTTCACTAGTTTTGTACCTCACAGTTTGCTCAGCTATCCCACATCCTCATTATCCTCAGACTCACAGAGCCTGGCTATCCCCCACGGAGGCTGCTCAGCAAAGAAATTTGTGCTTAGCTGAATTTTCGCCACCGCTTTGCAATTCACCTTTACAAAAATAAACTCTCCTACGTGGAACTTTTGCAATCAGCAAAGAGACCAGAACAAACAAACGGGAAAACAGTCCTGTCAGCGATTCTGCAGCCATGTAAATTGCCCGCACTGAGTCAGTGTGAAAAACCGCCACCGTCCAAAAAGTGGCTATGCTGGGCCCTGCGCTGATGCTCCTCTCTTTCACAGCCGGCGCTCCCCTGTTTATCCGATCTAATGCAATAAAATGCGTAATTAATTTCTAAACGCTTCCGTTGAACGGTGCAATTTGTCAAGTCAAGTTGTTAATAGAATTAAGCTTTTTATCAGCGATTAGCAAAAGAAGGTAAAAAAAAAATTAATTACGGAATTGTATGCCTCCCTGCTTCAAAGCCAGGTTTGGGATTAAATGTTTGATAAAGGTTCCCTGGCACATTATAAAACATTTAGCAAAAGCCGCTTTCCCCATGGTGTTTTTTGCAAAACAGACTCTGCGCAAAAGGGGGGCGGCGGGAGAGGGGGGGGGATGGTGTAGCCAGTATACTGGATCACGTGTGTGTGCGTTGTAGGGGAGGAGGGTTGGCTTTAAATCATGCAGAACCTATTGCCAGGAAACACACCTCCATATTGTATTCTGCTGGTGCTACAGCCTCTCTGTCTCAACCTCTGAAGCATCTCTCAATTGTTTTTCATAGATAATCTATTGTGACAGGGGATTACAGGCATTATTGGTTACCTGCTTGCGCAGGTCAAGGGGCGCCCCAAGCCCTGACCTCAGTGGAAGGGCTAGACCAAATCATCCCGTAAGGAAAAACATACTATGCTGCCTTAGCCCCAGCCTGTCTTAAGCGGGGTAAAGCCCCCTAGCAGTCCATCTGATTTCAGTAAATCCATACCTTGTTTGGGAATACAGCCCAGCYTGGCCGTGTTCCTGCCACGGTCCAGCTCTCTGGCGCTCTTCCAAAACATACAGACTCGATCGCTTCATTGACCTATCTAGGGTTTACCAGCAGTGAGACAAGAGACCCCTCTTGCGGAGAGCCCACTCCTCCTGCCAGGGATGCCCTGGGAGTGTTGCCCTGGGACGCTCCGCTCGGAAGCTTTGCTAGGCAGCAGGGCTGTGATGTCGTAGAGCGCCCAGGTGATGTCTTTCCTTAAAGCAGCACAGCTTTAAGGTATGGTACAGAATTAAACACTTGACAACAGCTACGTTTCCTTACACACCAGCTTAATTAGTGGAATGAAGCCTTCTGACACCTCCATTTCATGCTGCCTTTGTAGTAAGCTTCACAGTACACAGAATTTCTGGTAGCTCAGCACATGTGCTGTGCAATGACTATGCAACTCGCGGGAAGGAAATGAGAGAGAGATTAAACCTTTCGTCTGATTCCTGATCCTATTAGCAAGATAAAGTTACAAAGATAACTGTACATTTCAATGCTTCAGATACCCAAAATGAGACAAGAAGGGAATGCGAGGCGCTCTTGGAACAACCTCCCCAACCCACATTGCCAGCCCAGCCTCCCTTTTCTGCTCCCAGAAGATCTGGCCTCAGCATGGATGGATGAGGAGCGCTCGGCACTGACTTTTCACTCCAAAGCTTCTGTTTGCTAGCAGCCAAGGAGGAGTAATCGCTGACAGACCTGTCCTTTGGGCACAAATGAAATGACTCATATGTTTTGTATAAACCAGAATGATGACAGACCTAGAAAGGACTGTAGTGTTGATGGACTACTGCTCAAACACTAGGCTCAGTTCTTACCATACATGTCCATTTAAATGCAACTCGTAATTGAGCATCTATTATTTCCTTTAAGAGACTCATCAGCTATCGGGGATCTRGTTGGAATTTTTTGTTCATTTGTTATTCAACCTAAATTATCATAGGCTCAGTCCATCACTGTTCACCCCCTTGAACCAGACTTGTCAATTCCTCTCTTTCTCTCTCCTAGCYGTTCACATCCTTCAAAAGCTTGTGGATTGTTATCATTCATGTCCCGTCTTAAGTTGCCACTTAGCCAACCTAGACATATTTAGTTCCTTTAATCTTCTTCCCTAATAAGTCAATCCCTCAACCCTTTAATCATCCTAGCTGCTATTCTCCAGATTCTCTCCAATTTGTCTATATCTTCCTAGTGTTGAGATGCTTAGAAGGCAAAGCAGTATGTTGAGCTGCACTGAGCAATCTGTTTCCTATGGACATAATGGCAACAGGCCACAGCCCARTTTCATTAGGGTTCAGGTCCTCCCCCACATTGCTGTGCCTCATTGCATTATCCTGCAGGTCCTTGCGAAAAGCTCTCTTYGAATCGAACCAGGTATCATATGCTGGTTGCTAGAGCTTGATTTTCCTTTCACCTGCACTGGCTTGACGAAGCTGTCCACTGCTGTCAGTGAGCTGCAGTAGATTTGCTCTAGTTTCCAAGAGAAAAGTAGCCTTCTGGTCCTGAATCTTTCCATTTTTAAGAGCTGTTTTGAGGGCTGCAAGAGGGCTGCATAAGAAAAATGACAGGCACACCATTTCTCCCTCTTAATTCTTGTACTCTCCTCAATTATGCTTTTCTCTGGTAGAGCATGTTATGTTGAAATTTCACTGGTTTGGGGTCTTGATATGGAAATAAAGGACTGTTGTGACAAGGAGGGAACAGAAAGAAAATCAAAGGCCTCAGGCCAGACATTTAATTTTTGAGTCAGCTTGTGAAAATCCTTCCCTTCCTCTGCACTTCCATTCTATGGAAGTGGAATGATGCTTCCTTTCCAAWTCAAATGCTTCAAAAAATCAAGTACTGCAAAATGTATTCAGCTTTTGTTTAAGAGCTACACATACAAGAGTAATCTGATTCACAGATTCCTGCCAAATATAACCAGCTTTTTGAGTCAAAGCTGTTAAGTGGCTTTATTTCATTTTTGTTTCCATCAAAAGAAACCCACAACCAAGTTCAAGTATCCTCAAAAACTCTGTGTGAGCTCCCTTGCTTATACTGACATTTTTCTCAAGGAAATATCATAGACAATAATTTATTTTGCTTTCTTTAAGCCTCTCAATCTAAATTTTTTTCACAGCAGTAAACACATGTTGCAAGCGTCTCTGTATGAAAGCTTATTATTCTCATTAGTAAAAGAAAAAGTGCTTGCAGAAGCAGTAGACATTTTGGGAAGCTAATGCAAAAGTAAGTTTCCTCAGGGAAGTTTCATTGTCAGGCCCCCAGAGCCTTCTCTGCCAARCAGATGGATATGACAGCCTGTACACACAACAAGGACAGAACTATATTTTGTTGTTGATTTATACTGGAAAACATACTGGTATGTGTCACATCATTGATTTAAACTAAATTATCAAAAGGAATAAATAAATACATGCTGCTCTGGCAGCTCTGTGTGGGAGGTCTCTGCCCATCGTCTTTYAAACTTAGCAGTAAGCGCACATAGGTGTGCAGCTTTGCAAAACATGACTCACATACTCATACAGGCAGGATGCTCCTCAGCCCACAGCCCAGTCTGGGGCAGGGAGAGGACAGAACAGGGTGTAGGTAACTGGGCTTCAATTTCCAGCTCTGCTGGGACAATGCAGGTTGCCCTTCTGTAGATGGCTACATCATGGGTAAAAGCCCAGAGCAAAGACTCCCCAAGATAGGAAGGAAGGGGCTGCTGCATCCATGTGCCATGGTGCCATGCCACACTAGCGCTGCCACCTGAGCATGGTACAGTGCTCGAGTGGTAAGCCCCACACCTGAGTGTATGAGCTCCAGCTTATTATCTGTCTGCCACTGCTATGGCGCTTCCCCATGGCATGTGAGGGCTGCCTACTTCTGGCTGAATAGGGTAACCTCCCCCACACAACATCACTCTGCCCAGGGATGCTGTACAGAGGCAGACAAAGGTCTGTGATTTGCTCAAATGTCAGGAACCAGCTGAAAAACAAGAGGAAAAAAAACAGTGAAAAAAATATCCTATTCTCAAGCAAATATTCTGGAATTTCTGGGGATTTTTTTGTTTTAGGCAAGCAATTTTATGCCTTGGCTACTGAACATTTGCAATCATTTTGCAAGGCTACTCTAGTAGCCAGTTTGAGTACCACAAGAAAAGATGTAGGTTTTCAATTCATGTTGCTTCAAATATTTAGGACATGGTTTCAGCTCAAATCATGTAAGTTTTTCTCATACAAAAGCCCTTTCCTTATCAGCTGGGGAGGGCCAAGGGTGGCTGAAAGAAGCTCTAATCAAATGTTTCAAGAGAAACTGGCTGATAGGCACTATGGTACAATTTATAGCTGTCTGGATGCAGGTACTGTAGTTTTGCAATCATGCTAGCTATCAATCAAGCTCTATTCTATTGGTCTTTTATGTCCTGTATTCCAAACTCCAAGCCTAGCTTTCTCAATGAAAAAAACGTTTTGGTAATTGCAGATGATTCTCCTACTGGACACTTTCATATATCATAACACATATGGACAGAAATGACAGTCTTGGGTAGAAAAGGTCCAGGGCTAGGAGAGTAGGTCAAGAGTGAAGGGCCCTGGCACAGCTAGGTGTGGAGAGCCCTAGGGCTGGGAGAGCTGGGGGCTGCAGGACAGGAAAAGCACAAAGCTCTGGTCTCATCATCAGTTGCCCAACAACAGGAAGATGAGCTGCTACGAAGACAAAATGCCTCTCATTTTGCTCTGATAGAACTTCAAAACTATTTCACCCAACACCCTYATGACAGCATAAGCTTAAAGGTGCATGGGACCTGTGCAACTTCTTGTTCAACTCCCTGCCTACCCGTACGGAGTTTCATGGCTTCTGAGTATCTCCTCGCCTCTTGTGCACAATGACTAAAAGCCAGTGACAGAGGACCCACTCTCCATTTTTGCAAACAACCTTTGTCAAACTGCCTCGTAGAACGCCTCTCTCCACAGCATGGAGAACATCCCTCCAGAGCAGCTGCTGGCCATTTCCATGGACAGACTGGTTTGCCCTAAGATAGCAGAGACAAGGCTGTCAAAAATGGTGCCACCTACAATAAACACCCTACTTTCATTTCAAGCTGCCTTGGAGGGGAGGTTCCCTCACTGAGTTGGAACACGCTGAAGTGAAAACGCACAAAGTTTAGCAATACCATCAGTGGTAGGGCACACACTGCTATCTGCCGAGKGATGGTTTCTTAGAAGGACAAAACATACACATGCCAGTCCCTGTGGCACTCCCCTGAACATGACATTAGGAGAACAAAAATCCGTCACTCCTGGATAAGGCAGGAATGCCAAGCAAAGAAAGTCGTGCCCCAGACCTCTCCTTAGCAGATGAAGGTATAATGTGGCATTGCTCCTCCTGAAAAGGCCTGGAACAGATTTATGTTTCCTTGTGAGTCTTGGGAACTATGAATAATTTTCCAAAGGTTTTTCTGGAGGTTATTTCAAAGATGTATCACAATCTTTGGCTCTGCATACCTTAAGAGCAGATAACCCCACCACATTTTAGGGTTCATTTTCATTTGAGTTTCTGATGGGAAGTAGGGAGATGTTTAATGGAGACAATTCTAAACTGATTAAAGGATGATATGGCTGCCTAGTTCATCATGAAATTGTGTTTTATTTTATATCCTAACAAACTTGCATCTGCCTCTTCCATGATGCAGTAACTCTTTGAATCTACATGTGTGCCAGGAYGTACGGGGCTCACAGAATTACCATCTGTTTCCCTGTCATAAGCAACCCAATGGTGTGCACAATGCTGAAACAACAGGCCACTTTGGTAACAGGCTTTATTTTATTTCTGCCACTGCTTTGCATGGATCAATTATACCTGTTCTGCACTCTGCTAAGAGATTCCCTGTTCAGGAGGCCACACTTGCCCTGCTGCTGCTGGGAAAGGGCCCTTGTTGTTCCTGATTGTAGTAAAGCTGTTTTCCCCTCCCACACACATTGCAGAGCCAAATCCAGCATAGAGTTGTGGAGCAGTACTTCCCATCCTGCTCTGCCCCTGCCCTTCTCCTGCCCCACAGCCCCTCTTCTTGTCCAGCCCAGGGCTTCTGACACCCAGCTCTGCCAGTGTCCTGTTGCTGCTCTCCTTCTCTCCCTGTCACTATGTAACATCTTTATTTCTATTATTATTTCTATCTTTGCTTTGTGTACAGCTTCCCAGCTCTGGAAAAATCTGTGATTCTCTCRGTCCCTCACTTTTTTCTTCAGTCTCCTCACTTCTTTGTAATAGTCCGTGTTTACACTCAGCTGTCAATCTAGGCAGAATGCTCACTCTTCTTTGGCCCATCAGGATCTGAAGGTGTATCTGTTGTGTTTCAGGGGAGATGTTATTATCCACCCAGCGCTTTGCCAGGAGAATGAGGGTAGGTCAGCACCGAGGGGTAGTGGGAGGGAAGACAGGAGAAAGCCAAACAAAACGATTCCATTTGTCTCCCCTTGAGGGTTTGTATTTTCCTTCTGCTTCTCCTTGGGGTTGCAATTACTTAGAACGTTAAAATATCCTCAACCCCCAGCCCCAACAGGCACCGCCCCCCTCCCCTCCACTCCACACAAGAGGAAAATTGTAGAGAAATGCTACTTAATTATCACACCACGTAACTAATTAAAAGCTGAATGCTTGTGTGTGGTATGCTAATGGGGCATTAGAGAGCCAGCCTGCTTTGGTAAAGAGACAYGAGCCCCCTCTTCCCCCTTCACCTCACTGCAGGAGCTTCAGGCTGGCAGGCATTCGGGATGAGATGGGAATTTATTATTCTGTGTTCAAGTTCAGAACTTCACAGAGGGCACCAAGGTCAAGCAACTCAATGCGTACAAAACGAGAAGTCACCTGAGCAGGAGCCAGCAGCAGGGCTGTAGAGTGGGGGTGGCTTGCTACTGGAAATTGCAAACACAGTGGGGTTCCACRTACACCCTAAGCTCCTGGGTTTTCCTTCATTTGGGTGCCTGGTAAGAAACAGGAGAGTCTCTGGGCGAGGGTGAATTGACTATCACCCATACACAGAAGCACATTTCAGATTCCATTTTCTCATGTATCCAACTTTCAGATTTTGATGCACTATATACCTCTTGGCAACAAGTGCTAGCCCTCTTCTTCCATTTGATACTATGCTACAAATCCATACTTGCCTGTCCGTTTATATCTTGGACCGCTGAACTGTTTGTTAAGCCAGGAGCTATTCCGCTTTGTTGAGTTTTTCTTCACTATCATTGATYACGATACTTGTGCATCCACCTGGAGATTTTTACGGGTGCCTGTGCACCCTGAGCAGAGCCTGTGCAAGCTCGGGTGGCCAGCTGATAGCCCACTGTGGTTTGGGGACAGAGARGGTAACTTCAGGGCAACTGCAGCAGCAGGTTGAATGAATGCACCCAAAGGACTGTGCCCAAAGGCACTTCATTCAGTCTAAGAGAGGACCAGGAATGAACCAYGATCTTTCCTAGTTATGGGTCTGCATGTTGGGCCTCTCAGAAGGCACTTCCCTAACACCACCTGCTRGACAGAAGTAGTCCCGGTCACTTCCATGCTTTCATCCAAGGAGAATATCTGTAAGAGAAGGCAGGTATTCTGGGGATACAGAGGGTTTTCTATGGCATTTTCTCCTTTGAAAGGCATTRTGGGTGGACCTGGATCAAACCACAGTCCGAGAAGGAAAATAAAGCGTCAGTGTCAGCAATGAAAGGCATGGATTCCTCATCAATCAAGGGGAATGTCGCCGCCCTGTTACCACTGCTCGCTAAACTGCACGTGTGCATCTCATAACATGTCTTGTGGTCTGCAGACCCCCTTTATGTGGGTGACAGCTTTGTTCACCCACACAATTGCAACAAGCATGGATAGGACCACAACAGCCCAATATGCAGCCAGGACTGATGTCTGCAGGGGACCTCCAACCTCCACCATGGAGGTGCTTCCACCCAGTCTGCTAGGTTTCACAGAGCCAGAGAAGAGCAGACAGGCAGCTAGTTGGAGAAAGATAGCAGGTAACCATGCATGGCCTGTGAGCCTCAGAACTGATTTTGCTTGTGTTCCCCTCCCATCAGTTTCCCATCACCCACTCATCCCTTGGGTACCTGCTATACAACAATTGTGTTTGTCAGATTCAGAGGTACCCAGATGCTCCCCATCACAACTCACAGGATGTGTGTGTTAAGTCATGCCCCTCCACAAGATACATCCAAACCTAATATTTACTGCAGAGTTTGCCAAGCAATTTCTGCAAAGGCAGCATAACCCCCACTAACAACCACAAGTCATTTCTTCCTGGCTGTAATTAAATTGCAAATTTCGTTCTTCTCCCCTTCCCTGTCTCCATTTCAAAGAGGCTTCTAGAAGTTTCTTCCCAATGGGCAGCAGGGGTTACAACTTGCAAATTGCAAGCCCAAAAGATGTGCCATTGTGTTTGGCACCTGCAGCCTGAAGTAGCGAGAGGATGCTCCCACTGTGTGTCAACACTGCTGGCAGTGACTCAACACTAAAGTGTGTTGGGCATTCGTTCCAGCAAGTACAGAGCACAACCAGCAGTGGCAGGGAAGGGAAGACCTCAGTCAAAGGCCTCCAGAAGAGAGGACCTGAGGTTGAGCAACTCCTGGCAAAACTCATGCTGTCATACATTAAGCTGGAGAAGGACAAGGATGGATTTCAGGGAATCTAAGGAAGATTATAAGGCAAATTTATGGAAGATGCTGTTCTTCTTTGCCAAGATGTCTTTTCCTCTGCTCTGAGATTCAAGTTCCTGGCAAGGTACCTCCTGCTTCCCTGTGCTCTGAAGATGAATGTAGCAGTCCTCATGGCTCAGTCTTCCTTACCAGCTACCTCCTCCCACAGAAAAGGACCTTCTCATCCCCTCCGCTGTTCAGTCACACTAGCTCCTTTGGCTAGCTTTCTCCAGCCACCTGTGCTCCTGCCGTGCAAGGCACACAGTGATGTTCTCATTCCCACACTGTTCTGCCATCTCTGTCATTTCAGAGTCGATTCATGACCACTCAGGTTTGGCACAGCACGCTCACCATGTGCCGCAGCTGATGCTTGACCCTCTCTCCTGCACCACCCAATTTGGTCCTCCACCATCAGCCTTATTTTATKGATCACCCCAAAGCCCCAGACTGTCAGAACAACTTCAATTACAGCAGCGATGGGCCCCATGCCACCAGCAGCATCCGTGGCCTTCCAGCGGCTGACAAGGACTAATTAGGAAATGAAACATTAGTTAAGTCGCTCTCAATTAGGGCCGGGATAACGTTTTCCTGGCAGCACTGGGGCGCTTTAACTGCTGGTCCCATGATGACTGTGAGCACATCAGACTTGCTGAAGGAGCTTTAATGTTTAACATATGTTGGAGGATTACAGAAACCCTCTCAGCTGTGACATTTCTGTGTGCTCCCTGCTTTTCTTATCCCCTGCAGCAAACAGTGAATTGTGAACGCCACAGTACAGGAAAGCAAGATAGATCTTAAAGCAATTAACAGCAAGATATATACATGCAGACACACACACACACACACACACACACACATATGCAAAAATGGTTTATACACCTCTGAATATATCCATTCCACATTTTAATTAAACAATCGTTCTGTTTTATCCTCTTCCTTCTCCCCCTCAAAAAATACAGTGCGAGATGACAGACCATCTTCCCATGTCAAGAGGCATCAGAGAAGCCCAAGAACTTCCTAGCTATGCAAGCTAAAAAACCAACCAAACAAAAAAACCACCAAATCAACCCAAAACCCAGCGCAGTGAGGTCAAGAAAAAGGCAAGCTTGGAATTTCTTCAAATAAAAGCCAGATGCAGCTCAGTCTTGTATGGGACCCTCAGAGGGACAGAAAGCAATAAACAAAAATGTAATCCACCAAAACAAAATGAAAACCTAAAATTAAAAAAGCTCATGTTCCCTTGGAGGAAAGCACAGAAACTGGAGGAGGATGTGAGAGGATATTGAAGTAAAATTAAAAATTTTAAAAATCTAATAAAATATTATATTACAGAAATACATAGAATATTTTGTGCATAGTCCCTTTGCATGGTGCAGCAGTCTTCAGGGGCCAAGTGAAGCACAAACAGCTTTGCTGGGATTAAGGAATGAGACTGGACTCTCATGTGCTCCCTCTTGAGAGGAGATCCAGGGTAGAGAGACTGAGAAGGCAACCACAGCTGGAGATGAGTGCATGTCTTTGGATTCGAGCAAGAATGGATCTACATTTGTTTGTGAAAATTCTTTTTTTGTTGGAAAATTTGGTCTCTGAACAAATGAAGAATGTTTTCCTCTAGAGAAAACAAAACCCTTTTTCACTTAGAGAAATGTCTTGTGGCTAAAAAATGGAGAGGATTGTTGCTTGTTTTTATGACTACTTGGAATTTGGTATGGAAAACTTGCACAAGATCATCATTTTCTTCATTTGGGAAAAAACAGTCAGTTTTCCAACTGGCTTTAATCTAGCCTTTTATTTGAGCCCATCTCTTCAATGCTCACTGGGAAACCTTCCATTGAATTTACTGTATCGGAGTTTCGTTGCCCAGTAAAAACATTAATTCCCATCAGGAAATGGAACATGTGAGAGCTCTTGTGGCCCATGTAACCAGGGTCCTTAAATGACTGCACCAAATCCCAATGATTAGTCAAGATCTTCAGAACACAGTTTGATCAAATACACCCTTGGCAGTACTGCTCTTGCTAGAGCTCACCATATGCTCCTAATATAGCACAATTCCAGCTCACACAGTCACATGTGAAGAGCCTCAGGTGACTTTAAATGGACCTGTCTCTATTATAGTTGCACCAAAATATCCTGAATCAGAATGACATTTTACAGAKGTATCACAAGAAACTGCTGCTTGTCAATCCACACACTGCTGTAAAACCTATGCCTGTTTTAATGTGGATGGGCTCCCTTCAAGAGTGGACCAGAGTCTGACAGAGTTATGACAAAAGTAAATTCTGAAGCTAGGACAGGTCTTCTCACATTATTAAAACCTTATGCCAGTGATGCCAAGATCATAGAATCATAGAATCACAGAATCAGTAAAGTTGGAAGAGACCTCTGGAGATAATCTAGTCCAACCTCCCTGCTCAGTAGGGTCACCTAGAGCATGTTAGACAGGGTTGCATCCAGGTGGGCCTTGAAGATCTCCAGAGAAGGAGACTCCACAACCTCTCTGGGCAGCCTCTGAGAATGCCAGTRCTGTCACTCTCACAGTGAAGAAATTCCCCCTCACGGTCAGGCGGAACTTCCTGTGCTTCAATTTCTGCCCATTGCCTCTTGTCCTGTCACATGGGACAACTGAAAAGAGTTTGTCCCATCCCCTTGACACCCTCCCTTCAGGTACTTCTAGACATTGATAAGATCCCCCCTCAGTCTTCTCTTCCCAAGGCTAAACAGGCCCAGCTCTCACAGCTGTTCTTCATAGGGCAGATGCTCCAGCCCTCTGATCATCTTCGCACCCTTACGCTGGACTCTCTCTAGTAGCTCCATGACTCTTTTGTACTGGGGAGCCCAGAACTGGATGCAGTACTMGAGATGAGGCCTCCCCAGGGCTGAGGAGAGGGGCAGGATCACCTCCCTCCACCTGCTGGCAACACTCTTCCTAATGCACCCCAGGAGACCATTGGCCTTCCTGGCCACAAGGGCACATTGCTGGCTCATGATCAACCTGTCATCCACCAGCACTCCCAGGTCTTTCTCTGTGGAGCTGCTCTCCAGTCGGTCAGCCCCCAGCTTGTACTGGTGCCTAGGGTTATTTTTCCCCAGGTGCAGGACTCTGCACTTGCCACTGTTGAACCTCGGGAGGTTCCTCTCTGCCCAGCTCTCCAGCCTGTCCAGGTCTCTCTGAATGGCAGCACAGCCCTTAGGTGTGTCAGCCACTCCTCCCAGCTTGGTATCATCAGCAAACTTGCTGAGGAGGCACTCTGTCCCCTCACCCAGGTCACTGATGAACAAGTTGAACAGGATGGGACCCAGTACTCAGCCCTGGGGGACGCCACTAGCCACAGGCCTCCAACTAGACTCCATGCCACTGATGACGACCTTCTGAGCTCTGCATTTCAGCCAGTTCTCAATCCACCTCACTGTCCACTCGTCTAACCCRCACTTCCGGAGCTTGCCTAGGAGGATGTTATGGGAGACAGTGTCAAAAGCCTTGCTGAAGTGAAGGTACACAACGTCCACTGCTCTCCCCTCATCTACCCAGCCACTCATTCCATCATAGAAGGCTATCAGATTGGTTAAGCAGGATTTCCCCTTGGTGAATCCATGCTGGCTTCTCCTGATCACCTTCTTTTCCTCCATATGCCTGGAGATGACATCCAGAATGAGCTGTTCCATCACCTTTCCAGGGATGGAGGTGAGGCTGACCAGCCTATAGTTGCCTAGGTCCTCCTTCTTGCCCTTCTTGAAGACTGGAGTGACAYTGGCTTTCTTCCAGYCCTCAGGCACCTCTCCAGTTCTCCAGGACCTTTCCAAGATGATGGAGAGCAGCCTGGCAACAACATCTGCCAGTTCCCTCAGTASCYGTGGGTGCATCCCATCCRGGCCCATGGATTTGTAGATGTCTAGCCTGCCCAGAAGGTCTCTAATCCTTTCCTCCTCAGCCAAAGGAAAGACTTGCCTTCCCCGGACTTTCCCCCTCATGTCCAGGCTGCAGGATTCCTAGGGGCTGCCCTTAGCAGTGAAGACGGAAGCAAAGGCGACATTCAGTAATCCTGCCTTCTCTGTATCCCTTGTCACCAGGGCCCCCGTTCCATTCAGTAGCCGGCTCACATTTTCCCTAGTCCTCCTCTTGCTGGTGATGTATTTGAAGAAGCCCTTCCTATTGTCCTTAACATCCCTTGCCAGACTCAATTCCAACTGGGCCTTAGCCTTCCTCGCTGCATTTCTACATACTCTGACTGCATTCTTATAATTCTCCCAAGTAGCCTGTCCCCTCTTCCACATTCTGTGTACTTTCTTCTTCTGTCTGAATTTGGCCAGGAGCTCCTTGCTCATCCATGCAGGTGTCCTGCACCCTTTGTTGGACTTCTTACTCATCGGGATGCACTGCTCTTGAGCTTGGAAGAAATGATGCTTGAATACTAGCCAGTTCTGCTGGACCCCCCTTCCCTCTAAGGGCCTTAACCCATGAGATTCCTCCAAGTAGGTCTCTGAAGAGCCCGAAGTTTGCTCTCCTGAAGTCCAGGGTTGCAATCCTGCTTGTTGCCTTACTTCTTTYCTACGGGATCCTGAACTCCACTATCTCATGGTCACTGCAGCCAAGGCTGCCCCCAACCTTCACATCACTAACCAGTCCCTATCTATTGGTAAGGACAAGGTCCAGCAGGACATCCTTCCTCATAGACTCCTCCACCATTTGTGACARGAAGTTATCATCTCTGCATTGCAGGAGCCTCCTGGACTGCTTGTACCTTGCTGTGTAGTCTCTCCAGCAGATGTCAGGGTGGCTGAAGTCCCCCATGAGAACCAGGGCTTGTGATCATGAGGCTACTTTCAACTGTCTATAGATGACCTCATCAACTTTCTCTTCCTGGTCAGGTGGCCCGTAGTAGACACCCACAACAGTGTCCCCCATGTTAGCCTGCCCTTTGATCTTTACCCATAAGCTCTCAACTGCCTCATCCTCCACCCCTAGGCAGAGTTCGATGCATTCCAGTTGCTCTCTCACATAAAGAGCAACTCCACCACCTCGCCTTCCTGGCCTGTCTCTCCTAAAAGCACAGAGCCATCCATGACAGCGTTCCAGTTATGTGAGCTATCCCACCATGTCTCTTTCATGTGATTGCAATGAGATCATGGCCCTGCAATCGCACACAGATCTCCAGCTCCCCCTGTTTGTTCCCCATGCTGTGTGCATTGGTATACATACATGTTAAAGAGGTGGTCATGCCTGCAGGTTTCCCAAGAAGGGTGTACAGGGGTCGCCTGTAGCCATGTCCCAAATACACATTCCCAGCTGCATGCACCCATTGGAGGCCCCCCAACCCAACTTGTGTTTCCCCCTGTCTCTATGACACCCTCCCCTCCTCCCTCCTACCTAGTTTAAAGCCCTCTTTAGGCTGGCCAACCTGTTTGCAAAGGCAAATGTGCCCCACTTGGTGAGGTGAATCTCATCTCTCCCCACCAGTTGTTGATCTTCAAACCATGTTCCATGGTCATAGAATCCAAAACCCTGTTGCCAACACCAGTGGCGTAGCCAGTTGTTGATTTGGAAAAATCTTCCTACTCCTCCTCCTGTGCCTCCCTCTGATCGGCAGGACTGATGAGAAGACCACCTGGGCTCCCAGACCCTTGACCACCGTGCCCAAGGCCTTGAAGTCTTCTTTGATTGTCTCTAGTTTGCTCTGTATATCATCTATCTCTATATCATTAGCACCCACAAGAAAGAGTAGCAGAGGGTAGTAGTCTGATGAGCCTAGCCTTCTGGCTTACTTGAGGTCTTAGCTCTCCACCAGCACTTACCTTGTGTWGTCATTTACAGCTTTGCTTCATAAAAAGCTTCATTGGGATAAGCACAATGACAGGGCTGCTTCTAGCATGCCCACATGCAAACGATGACACACACTGCCAAGCCATACCAAATCTCTTTCGGCAGGCATACTGTGGCAGGCCCTGGAAAAAAGGCAACTTACACCTCCTTAATCAGGCTACTGTGCAATGCTGCCTAGTTTGGTTATAGCTACTTTCATGCCGTTTAAACAAAGCCTACTTAAAAGATTTAGCAGCATAAAAGCAGAGCACTGGGATGTTCTTTTTTGATCCTCTAAAATCAAAACAGTGTTTTTACTGATTCTCCTTTTGAGATGGTAGCATCTGAATGTAAACACACTTCCCACTGTGCCCCTGTTCTTGCTGAAACCAATGACTCTAGAGGGTAATGCCTTTTGATGGAAACATCTTAGAGGAATGAGTAAAGACACATATATGTACTTTGCGGATCTATTTCCACAGAGGATTTGAAGGCCAATGTCTCATTAATTCATGCAACAACAGCTAAATTCTTGTAATTTTCACCAAAGCCCTTTGCCCATTATGCTAGCCAAAATGGTTGTTACCTCAAAGAACCTCTCTCACACAAACAGTTCAATTGGAAATGCGATGAGAAAGTATTTTTACAACTTTGTAAGGATTTTAAGCATGCTGTAGAAGATGTGGCTGAGGAGGCGATAAAGAGGGACTAAGAGCAGGAAAGAGGAAAGTAAAGGACAGATCCAGTCCATCAGTCTTCACTCTGGTAACCTTCATTGGTATCATGAGAAAGCCAAGTCTTTCCCATCAGTGAAATCTGGGGTTGTCATTTCAGTATGGCCATCTGTGGGAATTGCAGTGAGATTACTCTCAGTACTGAAAATTAAATAGATGTTTAAGTATTTGTAGGGTTGAGGTTTGCCTGTCATTTCCTGCGTGGAACTCGCCTTCCTTGCATTAATAACAATCTCAACTATTAGCCTGCTCGAAAAAATGCAGAAAAGCAATTTGGAAACATGACCCAGCCTTTGCCCAGAGGCTGATAATGCTTTAGGCAAGCATCTAGCTAGTTGTCTATCTATTTGAACTCATTTGCGATGGCAAAGGGAAAAAAAAGAGACATGAAAATGATGGTATTTGATACCATATGCCGCAAGACTCTGCAGCTCTGGTAGGCAGTTTTCCTTGGAAAGAAATTTCAGAACCCTGAAACCTTGAGACGGTCTTTTCATGTGCAAATATTTAACTGAGTTTGTTCCATAATAAAATTTCTAGGGGACAACCTTGCCACCTGTGCCAGCTGAGGAATATATTACCTGGTCGGGTTAACAGGGTTCCCTGCTGCAGAAATAAATACATTAAGAGATGAGACACAGAAGGTTTCACAGCTCCTGATTTTCTTTTAATAATATTCCATTAAAACTGACTGAAAGGCAACTCTCCTTCTATAAATCAGGTACCTTAGTGACGCCTTTTAGTCCTGAGATGGGCCTTCCTTGGTTTTAATAGCTTCCCTTGCTTCCTTCTCTCTCTGTCTGCCTCCAGATATGGCTGATTTACCTGGATTAGCAGCGACATTGGCTCCACATTCTTCAAATAGTGCTGATCAGTCTGAGCTGGCAAAAGATTAAAAGTCACACAAATTGCTTCTACCACTGAAAGAGTCTAATTGATTTTGGGGAAAAAAAAGTCTAAATCATGATTTGCTCTCTGCCTGTTGGAGCCGATCTAGGGAAGCTGCATTGGCATTTGACTGGCAGAAAAAGAAGCATCTCCCTGCACCCTGGAAGTTCCCTGCCATCGCATGGCAGAGGCACAGCTCTCCCTTCCCTCTCCTGCTTAGCTGCTTCGGTATTCTTTGTGGTGACTGAAATTGTTACTGGCTGGTAAAAGGCAGGAGGTGCTGCTCAGCTGAGGACAGAACTGCTGGTAAGTCCAGTCATGATACAGACTCCTCACTATACACTCCTTCCCTCAGTTTTTCTAATTTAAAAGTAGAGGCCTTACTGCTCATTCAATTTATGGCGGCATTAAGAAGGCATCCCACAGTAACAGTGCAGCAACCCATCCTCTGTGGTCATGAGCAGAAGAGTCGGAGATGCTGATGATCCYCCCAGAAGGCAGGCTACAGAGCTGGCTTTTTAACTCTGACAGTAAAGGCTCTTGCTTCTAGGATCAGGGTGTTTACGTTCAGCCTTTAGTGTGAACAGGCACACAAGAGGTGTGCTGGTACCTGAAGATTAATTAATACTTGTAAAGCACTCGGGAAAAATAAAGTACCAAACAAGTGCTAGCTAGGATTATTTCCTAGTAAGGAGATGACTAAACATTCCTCTATCACTTGGGGCAGATTTCAACCACAATCATTTATTCAAATACTTAAATTGTTTTTTAGACCAAACTTGCCTGATGGGAATTGTAAATTGCCTGCTCCACAGCAGCCACAAACCCTACCAGATGGGACACTGGGAAATGAAAGGAACATGCAATCACAGAAACATGTGTGTCATCACGTAGAGAAATCACAGCTGTAGTAAAAGAAAAACTTGTATGCTTATGTGTCCTGGCACAGTACATTGCACAGCTAACATCTAGATGGGATGGGGTAAAGGTATCTGGATTTCAAGTATTCAGTTGATGCTTTACTTACTCTGCCAAGGAGTGAACTTTATGCAAGTTTCATACGAGAAAAAAAAATGCAAATGTTCCTTACTGTATTCCCAAATCATGAATAACAAGATGGGAGCTGCATCTGACTCAGTATTTGGAAGAAAAGAGGAGAAAACGGGGTTCATCTTTCCTCCCCAACATGCTTTCAAGGAAACTGCCTCAGATTCAGCCAGGCAATGTAAGGCAGTGCTCAAGCACAATAAGATGTCCGTGCCTGGTTGGTACTGCTGATTATCAAAACTGATTTGGGGGAGGAGGGACAGTGGCACGCAAGACGTGGGAGGCTAGTGCAAGCAGAGTGGGTAGGAGAAGGCATCATGCTTTTAATCTCTGTTTTTATAATATCTTGTACAGGGGATCATGATCCATGACTAGACGCCTGACCACTATGGGTATGGCCACAGGACTGCAGAGTGGTATAAGGGGGAAAGGAGCACATGGCTGCARATTCCACTGCATCCTTCAACAAGCAGCCCCATTTAAAATAGCTCACACTGCAGCCTATCATGCTATCTTCCCTAAAYAGGCGTCATTTGTGTTCTTCTAGCACTGCTTATCTGAGGACCTTAAAGCAGCTGACAAACATGAACTGCTTAAGCCTCAGAAGTGTCCTGTCCTACAAGGCTGCAGCAAAGCATCTACCCTATGTGCAGGTAGGAAAATTGAAGCAGAGGAAGGATGCGAAACATCCAAGTATGAGTAGGACCAGACCTAGAAGCCATCTGCCTTATTGCCAAACTCTTCAAGCACCATGGTTCAAAAGATAAGACACTTTAAAATTAACAATTCGTCTCTTTGACACCCTATCTCTGCTAGAGGTTTGTACCCCAAAAAGTTACAAAAATACCCAATACTGGCCAAGTGGGGAAAAAATATTCCAAAGGAAGATTCTCTCCTACTCTCAAGTCAATTGGTAATMTATTTATTTTTATTGCTATGGAACAGGAAGATTCAAGTCCCTTCGTACTCGTAAATTTTACTTATTTGCATTTTACTTTTACCACATACAATACCTAGTATCTTGGTATCTTCCCTAGTYTATCTGTGAATCTTATCAGCATCCAAATAGAAGTCTGTTTTGAATCTGTTAAGGTCTTACTAAGTTTCTGATTTCAGTGCTATCTTGTGGCAGTAAGTTCCATATGTTAATTAGGCATTTTGTAAAAGAGTCTTTCCTCTTAATAGGCTTAAAGTGTTTCTTTTTCTTGTAATTGCTTACTCTATTGTTCTTTTAATAAAGGGAAAGGTAAATAGGAACAACTGAGTGAACTTCTTTTTTTTGTGGTGACTATTTCTATACTTTTGTCACAATGCTTCTTATTTGTCTTTTCTCAAGAAAATAGTGTTGCTCTTTTTAATCATTCTTCATGAAGGAGCTATTAAAAGACTCTAGTCATTTTTGTTCCTTTTCTCCGGTCATTCTTCTATTTCTGTTATTTCCTTTTGTGAGATGAGGTGAGCAAAATGAATAGAGTGTACAAGGAGAGCACGTACCATCAATTTATATAATGGTACTGTATTATTTTATCTATTATTCTCTACCCCTTTCTTAATGCACTCTCTCATCTTGCATGCTTTTATTTCACCATCACTACAGACTGAACAAATGTTTTCACTGAGTTGCTCACAGCCGTGTCTTTTTTTTTTTTTTTTTTTTTCTTTTCTTTTGAGTGGTTACAATTATTTTAGAACCCAGAAATGAGCATGACTAATTCTAATGTGTTTTTTCCTGAGTGCATCACCTTGCCTTTGCTATCCTGAATTTCATTTGCTCTCATGATGCTTGTAAACTGCCTCAGTGAGCTCACTGCCAGAGCTCCTCAATGTCTTTTCCAGGATTGGCTGAACTAAACAGTGCTGTATTAGCTACATATTTTCCCATCTAAGTATTTTTTTCCTTTTGGGGGTTATTAATCCATATTAAACATTGGTCATAATACTGTTCAGTGACATATTCACTGAGCTGAGGCATCTTTTCTTGCCGAGAACCAGCAATATATTCCCACCCTTTGTTTATTCAGTAAATGTATTTTTTCCTATTACCTTATTTAAGATACAGCTTTGTCTCTTACTCAGTGACAACTTTGTTCCTTAATAATCTCCTACAAGAGATCGAGTTAAAAAACAAAACCAAGAAATATTCAGAAAAGTTTGCTTATATGAAATTATTCATTTCCTGATATCTCATCTATTTAAGGCTAAAACAGTTTTAGTAGAGTGCAAGAAAGTCTCTTAGCTTACACAGAAGCTAGATTGGTTTGACCCTATCAAATCACAGAAATCACGGCAACATAGCAGCAGAATGGACCTCAATAACATCTTTTGGTCTAGTCAACTACCTAGACACAGGATCAAATGCACCTTCAAGTTCATTCCTGAAGAATATCTGCCTACACTACTCAAAGAAGCTCTAGTGAAAGAGGTTCCAAATCCGCCCACCTAAGCTAACCTCTTCCCGTATTTTTCTATTCCTGCAGTTAGAAAGTCTTCTTAGTATTTAACCTATTACTTCTTGTCTTGTGGATTTGCAGAGCAACAGATCAATACCACCTTTAAAAGAACAATTTATAGGAACAAAGGCTCTTATGCTTCTCCTTGTCTTCCCCATTTACAGAAAAGAAACTTTTATGATTCCAGTTCTTCTAACCTTCCTGTGCAGGTCATGTTTTCTAAGCCTTTTGGAAAGCCCGCTGCTCCCCTCTGGGCTCTCTMCCACTTATCTACATCTTTCTTAAAGTGTGTTGCCCAAATCTGTATGCAGCATGCCAGCAGACACTGTACCTGTGCTGGTTTACAGCTGTGTAATTACCTCCTGTACCTTGCATACAACATTCCTGTCAGTATATCTCAGAATGACACTTGAATTGCTTATCTTTAGCTTGATGTTTTTATAACAATTTTAATTAATATTTCAACTGGCTTGCCCAATGCCAAAAAAGAAATTATTGGTCTTAAATTCCCAGAATTGTGACCTTGTACCTTTAAAGCTTTCCAATACTCTTACACTGATTTGAATGATTGGTTACAAATACTGGCTAGCACCTGATCTCTTTCATTGTCTGGTCATTTAGAAACCCTTGTTCATCTTGGTAATATACCGCAGTTGAGGGGTCTGACCCTCTGCAATTTTGTACTTTGATGTGTATATCTGCTCAAACTGTCCAAAAATTACCAGGCATATTTCTTCCAGTTACTCAMGACAGTAGAGAGGGTTTGAGATTCATTTGCTTGGACAGAGCAAACTAGACCCAGTAAAAAGATTAGAATTAGCCTATACATGATGTGTTTGTTTTAATACCTTTGCTCTTGACACTACTTGAAAAGCATGAACCTGGGACAGGTGAGGGAGCACCCGAACACGCACGGTAGCAACAATAAATGAAACAGAGTTATTTAGCCTTCCCACCATGCCCTTAACCTTCTGTCATGTATATCCATATTTATGATTAATCTATGGAGAGAGGTAGATATGAGTGTGCAGTTAAGAGACAGAGATACATGGATATATTTAGAAAGAGGAGAAGAGGAAAAAGCAAGGGAGGATAATCAATCTACTCTTTAGTTTATTAAATTAAGAGTGATAGTCTGATGTGCATTACATGGGTCAAAGCTGCTTAGTGTGGGACAAGAGATTCTTTGACCTGCCCCGTTTACAAGATGACCTTCTTGCATAAAAAGATGCGCTCCTCAAGCACGAGTCTTAATTTACYGTACACAAATCTCTATGTCAAACAAAAGGTATAGAGAGCATCCTAAGGACTCCTCTTACCAGTCACTCATGTGTGCCCATATGCTATTATGAAGAGAAAGATTCTGCATCACAGCAGGGATGTTTATTTCTGAGTCTGTGTGTATGTGTACAAAGAATATCTGGCACCATCAGCCTGCTCAGCTTAGTGCCCTAACATTTTCCAAAGACAAAGAGAGAGCGAGAGACAGAAAGGGAGATGCATTTGAAACAGAGCAAAATACAAATGATGATACCCTCAATCCACAGCAGCACACAGACAGAGCACAGGAGCTTTCAGAGCAAAGGAATTTGTGTATGTGTGTGTGGCTTCTCTTAATAGTTTCATCCTGGATAGAATGAAAGCTCACAGCAAGGAGTCCTATCATCATCATACTTCTGCAGAAATGAAAAACCATTCCCAACCCCTTCCTTTGTTATGCTCTCAAGTTAGTCCAAAAGCGAGTTTCTACATGACTCTTATAGCTGTTATCCACCTGCTGACTGTGTACTCTGAATGCAGAATAAACTTCTAAAAATGTCATCATTTTCCTAACCAAAGGGAATTCCCTCCTTTCTTCAGCTATCCTTGGTTCATCCCTTGAGGAGGCAGGGGTCAGGGTATGGCTGTATGATCAAAATGAGGGCAAACAGAAATCATTCTGAATTTCTTTGGCACATGCACCTCAACTATTTAACCTGGAGGTGAACAAGTACTTGTGGCTGCTGCCCACAGGAGATGCGAGTTAGCCAAGTTTCAGCTCAACCCTTTCCCAAATGGGATCCCAGGAGAGCTGCTGGAAGGGGCTCCCTGGACAACCAATTTTTAACTACAGCCTTGCACTAGGGCTCTGCAGACCAGTACAATGAGAAGTACTGTTGAAAAAATGCTGGTCTACCACCCTTGGTGGAATGGGAGATGCCTCCTAACACTCTGCAAAATAGAGAGCAGGCCTCAGCACCCCAATCTTTCTCAGCTAAAGGGAGGAGAGTGGCAGGAGGAGTTTGTGCTGAAGAAATATGGAGGTAAGAGTACACCGTTCATTCAGAGCTCTTCCTTTCCACCACCGGAGGCCATTTCAATAGCAAAAATATGTCCATCGTATGTTTTACAGAGAACAAGATAATCCATTACAAGGATAAGAATGACATAAAAACAGTATACAATGCTGGGTGAGGTAACCAGTAAATACTCCTTTAAATTATTTATTCAGCTCACTCTAGCCATGTCCCTCTCTGAAGACTATTCTAACGAATAAGTTCACTGGCCAGAACATTTGCCACAACAGTCAATGTTACGTGAACAGTAAAGAATATTTGCTGAACGTACCTTCTGAACCTGGAAACAAGAATAGATGCCCTGAAAAAACAACTCTGAGTTTGTAAATGTACACTAAGACGTCCCCATGCTGCTCTGCCAATCTCCTAGACGAAAATTGCTCTGAAACAGGCTATGGAGAACAAGCTTTCCTCAAAGAGAATATGCCTTTACATGCCCGGAAATTTGCAGGCCTGCTTAGGAAGAAGAAGGAGAGAGGTAGTGAGAGAACCATTCTGCATTAGTTCTCTTGGAAACAACACAACCTATAGATCTTAGATCACAAGAAAGAAACAAATGGCCTGGATGTTGCAAGAGGTCCTGATAACAGCTCAGGAAGCCGGGAAGCCTCTTTCCTGACATCCCAAAATGTTGTACACAGGGCCAGAGCGGCCAGCAAAAGAAGACAGTGAAGCACCAAGCCAATTAGTGTTGATCTGAGATTACCCTCCCATCCCTGTGGAGCTCCCAGTTAGAAACAGAGCTGAGTCCAAAGATCAATGGGAGAAAAAAATAGATTAATTTTAGAACAATCAGTACAAACTATTTGGTCAGAAGTCAAGCCCTGCAATTTGGGATGGAAGAAAAGTGCACTGAGTCAGGACCTCCTAGCAGCATGGGGCCTCATAGTACACACAAGGTGGCTTTGCAGAGCCCCCCGTGGCTGGAAGTGCAGAAGGTAAGCTGATTATATTGGAGTTATTAACTGCCACCCTTTCCTTCAGGATTTTGAGACTAAGCATACACATCTCTGCTATGTTTATTAGTACTACAAGAAGAGGTGAAACCAGAACAACTATACACAGCCACATCTGTGAGGAGGATGTATCTGTTTGCAGGCTAGGCTACAGAAGCAGCACTCAGCCCCAGTTCTTTTGGGGAAATGAAAGTCCTTGACTCAAGCATGAATGATACTGGCAAAGATCCCATTACTGTAAAGCTCTCTGCCAGCTAGCCACCTCTCTCCCTCCCCTTTTTTATATCTCTAAGGTCACTAAACTGCAATTTAGTCATCATTCTTTATAGAGCATGAGCAGATATGAAACATCTGGAAACTGTTGTAGTCACACTTTGAGATACACATCCCGAGAGAATTTAGCTGCATAGGAGTGGGATAAAGTGCCTTCTACCTCTAGGTCACTGCAGTTTGAATGCATTCTATGCAGGTGGTAACTTGCTGGGCACTAATGCCTCTTTGAGGATCAACTGTGAAATGAGTTAGAAGGTCTCAGTCCAATTCCCAGTGAGAGGAAAACCTCAGCCCAAAAAGTATACTAGGCATCCTTTTTTCTGACAGTATTGGTAAGGAAAAGTGGGCCATGAAAATTTCACTCCTTGTTTAATTCCAAATGCAGTCCCTCTAGAGATGATCTGTGGCCTGCTGGTATGAAAAAAATTTGCCCTGCTGCTACTTCTGCTTTGTAAGTAGGTAACATCAGTCCCCATACACACACAGAAATATTCCCAAACTGAYATAAAAATGTATTTATGTAAAAAAAAGGAACAGAAGGTTTTTTTTTTCAAAATCCTGCAGAAGCCAGCACTGGCATCAGTCAATTACAGGAGATGGAATTTTCTTACCTGACCCACAATACAGAAAGTTAATTTAAATCTTATCTTTAATAATCTCTCTCCTTTTTATTTACTTCATTCRGAGGGTGGAGGGCTAAACAGGAGGTGTTTTTGAATAATTAAATGAAGAAGGAAGTGCTATCTTCCTGACAAAGCTCCTAATCTTCCTTATTTATTAATAGGAGCTGCATTAAGACTGCCTATCCTTAATCTCAGCTCTTATTATGCAAACTTGGAGCATTAGAAGTAGAAGACACTAATTGAGGCTYTAATGTCAGAAGGAGAGACCTTATCAGTGTCAAAAGCTAAGACRGTTCAAATCTGATTGGTGCCTGGACGTGGAGCCGAAAAACCCATCCRGCTTTGGAAGGGGGGCTGTCAGTTCAGCTCTTCTGACCTAGTCAGGATCAAGCCTTGCCCAGCCGCATTCAGCTCTGCTCAGTTGGCAGGTTCCTAGGGATGCAGCATTGAGCACCTCACTGCTGTCAGGGGCAGGTATTTTGACCTGTTTTGAGGTGCTCCATCCCACCTCTGGAAGTACTTGGTGCCTGTCACTGGAGCTGCAACTGCTCAACACTGAATGACCACCCCTGTGACACACAGGCAGGATCTTCCAAATTGCCCATTGAGTCAGGGCCTGAGCTCCACTGAGGATCTGGTCCCTTATTTAGGTTTATACCTGTATACTGACTTCTTGGAAATCCAGCTGCAGGTATGGGTGAGTTCAGGACTTTATTATTAAAGCAGCTGCGCTTTTACCTCTTCCCCTTACTCCTTCCYCAAAGACCTCGCTGCCTAATCAAATTCTTTGGCTCAACTTATGAGCTCTGACAAGATCACAGCCCAAGGAGGCTTGACTACAGACTCAGCAGTCCTTACTATAAGCAACCCAATTTAGCCATGCTCTTGGTGTATCATGCACATAGTAGAAGAACTAATCTAAAGATAATCATTAATTTGCTACTGCCACATGGATATGGCAATCAGCAATATGCTGCTGATTGTTTTGGGGATCAAGTAATCAATCATTCCTAATGGATTTCTTTTTTAAAAAACAATAGTCATCCTTCTCGATTGTAACCTTTTCATGGACATGCTGTAGAGCTAATGACAAAAGTGCATATGAATTTTTTTTGCCTTAAGATAATGGGTTTTTTTTACATCATGTCAAATTAACTTTTGGAACTTACGGCTGCACATTAAAGGAGAACATTTAAAAATAGGGAAAAAATGAGCAAATCATTCGTAGCAACAACAGATTCATCACCTGTGTTTGATAAAGAACTATAAGCCCTYGTGTTGACAGGCATAAGATGATCATTAACCTCATTCAGTCAGAAAGAAAATGTCTCCTATGAACAGGTAATTCAGTCACAGTATACTGCAAGCTTTTGTACACCTTTCTCAAGTATTTGCCAGTTCTTGAAGACTAGATATTACGTTTGGCTGATGCAGAATGGCAACTCAGATGATCCTATGTGCAGCGAACCACAGAGAAGTTAGACCAAGGGTTGAGAAGTGTCAAAAGCTCTGCCACTACCTCTGCTGATGTTCTGGTTCACAGCTCTGCCAATATATATACCCTCCCAAATAGCATATGTGCAGAACTTGACCTGCTTCTTTGGAGTACAAAAAGGGGACAGGTGAAATAAAACTACATTAAACTGSCCCTTTGAATTTCCTCTTGGTTCACAGGAACGTAAGCTACAGAATTTGCTCTGAGGATTATTACAGTTTAGCCTGTGCAGAAGATGACTTCAAAACCAAAGCTATTGAAGAAGGAGTGCAGGGAAAGTCAGATACTCGTCCTTTCTCCTCACTTCTGCYATATTAGAAAAGAAGAGCAAGTTTTTGACTCGTTTGTTTGTAACACATTTCCCTCTTTACTCCTACCTCCCAGACTAGTGTTTCACCAGGATCTGCATCTTCCATCAAAGGTATCCCAAGTAAGCCTTCCTCCAAACTACTGAGTTAGATTTACCTAAGAGAAACAACACTACAGGGAGTGGAATTGATCTGCATGGGAATTTTTACCCTGGCTGTAATACTCCTTTCAGCTCCCTCTTGCACAAAGACAGTTCTCTGGGGAAGCCAGTGCAATGCAGCAATGGGCCCTCTCTCTGAATATTAACAAAAAAGTAGCCTCCAACCCCTTCCTCCTCCCCAGATTTTTAAGTCCATCTAGGACAGGGTCACCACAGTATTTACTCTGTCTTAATCAGTTGTTCCTCACGGCTGACTCGTAAAACCAAGCTGTGCCTTCTGGCAGCTGATCTATGCTCTTAGGATTGGTGAGCATCAGAGGGATCACAGGCTGCATTTGGGAAAGCATTGAAAAAAAAAAGTAAATCTCACTGTGGAGCACCTCAAACTTCAAATCTGGCAATCTTCACCTATAAATTCTAAGGAGACTGGGTTTCCTGCTGGGTTAGAAATATCCTCAGAGTAGTCTCTCTTAAGGTACCATGGCACATTTGCTCCTGATGCTGTTTTTCGTCAGAAAATCCATCAACACAGTCATGATGAGGGGATGGGCAGGGGAGAGCAAAAATGAGATATCTCCCAATTTAGGCCAGTACAATACAGAGAGATTAGGTGTCTGCAGAGCTGAAATCATGAGCAGCCTGAGCATATGGCAGTGAGCCAGGACTCCTAGTAGAARGCAGCAGCACACGTAGATCCCTCTGGATCTAGCACAAATTGGGACCTAGTTGCCCCTAGGCTCTCAAAACCAGCTGACAGATTAGATGGACAGCAGCTTGGGCTAGCACCTCGTCAGGCATCCCTGCCCTCCAAAGAAATGCAGAAGTGGAGAGAGGTGGCAATGAAAGTTGGGAAGAGTGGGGAGCATTTGTGGGGAGATCTGCTATGTTTCTTCCCTACTGACTGCTAAATGTTACTCACTGGCAGGGTGGGGTGTTTGACAGTGTTTTGGTTCTGCTTTTTTTTTTCCCCCAGAAAGGACTTTCGAAGCCAGTTACTAATATGGTCTCTCTCACTCTCCCTTCAACCCAGCACCACCTCATCCCCTGTCCAAACACAGCAGAGAGAAACCAGCAGGCTGCTGCAGATACAGCTGCCTCTCCAGCGAGAGCAAGGGCCTGACAGCCCAGCAAAATGACCCATTTCTTGCMGACTCAGACAAAAAAGCTCCACTTAGGCCCCAGGAAAGTGTCTCTAATAAGGCCATCCGTTAGCTGTGTCGCCTGGACCCCTCTCAGCTATCCTTCATCCCTGCCCTCCCTCCCTGCAGCCAGCCATTAATGCAGTCAGCACGAGGGAGAATGAAGCCGTCGAGCTCAGTAAATATTACCAAGCTCCACACGGGGAGCACAAGACCATTATTTAGACTCCCAAGTCCTGGGTATGTTTTGATCACACCAATTTAGCAAAGAAAGGTAAAAGAAAACTGCCTAGTGGCTGGCTGGCACACCCATATGTGTCCTCCTAGCTGGAAAAATCCCAAATTCCTCTAAGTCTGTGCTGATGATGGCTGTTCCCCACACCTCCGCTTGCAGAGAGACTTGGCTCTCCAAGGCTCCCTCACATAGCCTGTATGCATCGACAYTGTATTTCAATCAGGAACGATGCAACATCACTCTGCAGCTTGCACACCTTGAACAACCCCTCTCTCTAACAGCACACATTTCTTGAAACCACACACTCCCTGTTTTTAATCTTTCCTGGGTTTGTCTCATTTTGTCTTGCCCTTGTCCCACACCAAACTCTTCTTTCTCCCTTCATGTAACGACACTTTTCAGGTCAGGAGCCAGCTCCTCCTCAGCTCCGGTGCTGTACGGCAGTTCTCCTGCTAGCTCGTTCATATCTGCCACTTTCCATTTCAGCCCAGATCTCATCTTCCCATTCCCTCTGGGCCTTTCTTGCTCTCCTCTCTCTGTTTCTCATCTCTTGGCCCTTTCCCTGGAAGCTCTAATACATTCATTAACCCACTGTTATGAATTATTTTGCCTTGTAAGCATTTGAGATACAATTCGTGAAAAAAAAATCCCAAAGAAAATAAAGTTGTATTATACCGTATTTTGAGAGAGAGGGAAGCAGGTAGGTCTCAAGAGAACTGGATATGAATTTACCTTGAACATCCCCACAGGCTCAGGCACAGAAAAGTACAGGCTGATAAATCCCTTTTATTACCTGCAGTGGTGGCTGAAGGCAGGAGAGGATTTTTAAAGTCTGGCCAGTCCCCAAAGTGTCAAATCCAAGGGCGATATTTGAAATTCAGTGGTGACAGAGAAAGACAGAGACAGAGAACAGTGACCATGTGTCATCAGCCCAGAGCATGTGCCAAAGCCAGAGAGACAATGCATCAAAATAGCTCATGAAGCTCCCAATATAATTAAAGAGTCACTAACATCTCATGGAGCACTCTGGGAAAAAAAAAAAGAAAAAAAAAAACAAAATTGCTCTGCACAAGTGGATGGCACGAATGCTGAGGCAGCAGCATGAAGCTTAGTTCCTCCCATGCCAAGCAAAGCTTTGCATTCTCAAAATGCAGCTCTATTCTGAAAAGTGACTACGCAAGAATGCCGGGTTTTCTGCACACTCAATCTCTCCCTTGGGCTGCTCAAGGAGAGCACTGTTCACTTTCTTGTCTAAAATAAGCATTCGCTACTTTTCTTCTCCTGACGTTCCTGAAGCAGCCAGCACAGCGCTAGGAGTGGGATCTGAAGCTCCATTTTGTCAGCAATACCAGTGTTAGCTAAGCTCCAGCCACAGAGCCTTCATAACCAGAAAATAGCACAGTCTAGCTCTCAAATTCTGTTTTGCATTTCTGAACCTTGTTTTGGTTAGGAAAAAGAGATGAGAGACGGGCTGGATGGATACAGAATCAAAACACCTGCAATTGCCCAGGAGAGAATTCCCATGCACTATCATAGCAACAAGGTAAAAGTATGCTACAGTGCATTATTATGAATACACACCATAACCCTGGCTGCTGTCAGCTATCTGTTAACAGGCAATTTTTCAACCTGAACTCAGCACGCTCCATGTTACTCACTCATTCCTTTCATTCATATCGACATCGTCGCAGAGCACAGAGTGGTGTTTTCATCGTTTCAAAACAGCTTCACTCTGACGTCCAGAGAAAGAGAGCAAGCCAGTGACTGAATAGCAGTGGTTGGCCCAGCTCAGTGCTCCTGCCCCACGTCAGCCASCTGCACTTTCTCATACCAAGAAGAAAAGATAGGACACAGCCGTCTCCTCCTYACTAGGGCAAACTGCACCTTCATTTCTACTGTCCTACCACCAACTCTGCCTGCTTCTTGGGGATTTCCCTATCTCCTTGTCTGCTAACAGAGATCTGCCTTTTATCAGCTAGAAGAGCTGAGGAAAAGGGGCAGCAGGGAAAAAACATTTATTTGAACCCTTTGATAAGGGGAAGGAAAGCCTTTGTCCATCTAGAAGCATCTCTTCTTTCCTTAGATGCACTTGCAACAACATCTTAAGGTCAAACTGTAAATCATAAAAAACACTTTTATCTCCTGGTCCTTCTGCCATTTCCTTCTCTTCTTTCCCTTTTAGAAGCAAGCATTTCTAAGGACATTGAACTCTAATGTCACAAGCCTCCCATTTTAGTGGGGGGGTGTTTCTTCTAGTTAGATGAAACATTCAGCCTCCCAAAGCTGCAGTGAGGGCACCATATTGCAGGCTTGTTACGTGCAGGAGTGTGTGAGGGTGCCTGTTTGAGGCTCAAAGCCTACAGGTCTCCTTTCTTGGGAAGGTGAATTTGATTATCATTGCAGTGATGAAGGGTTTGCACTAAATACTTAAGATGTAAGCATGAAGAACTAATGAAATAGGTACGGCATCATATCTCAACTTTGGTCTTTAAAACTGGCTCCCAGTCTAACTCAGCTTCACTATCATTTTACAKTCTAGATATTTAAGACTACATTGTAAGCTAGATACATTCTTATGTTAACTTATTGAGCCCCCAAACCCACGGTGGCAAGCCTTTGCAGTATCTCTGTGATCTCATCCATCTGAGAAATGACTACCTGCAGTCACAGCCACCCATGCAGAAAGCAGTAGAGAGAGACATTATGAATTGCTTGCAGCAAAGCTGAACTGAAAACTACTTCCCAGATAATTTAAATTGTAGCWTCCAACACATCAGAGCAGTGCTGATGYTCATACTCGTATCATGCAGGCATACATGTATCTGCATAAGCATATGTGTGAGTGCATGACCCTGCCATCCTCCTACAGATAGGCTAAAACCCATCCTTGTGCTTGTGCTGGACAAGACCAGTCAGGACTTCAGCTGAAGCAGCTCAGCTTCTTTTGCTGTTATTGGCTGGGATCGGTGATAGTGGGATGGGAAACTGTCATTAGACTTCATTGATAACCTGTAGAAAGCCTCTCCACTTCTCATCCAACATGGTTTAATTTTTAATTCAGAAAAGCAGTGACAAGGACATGGGCTGCTGAGGCCAGTCAGCAGCGTAAATTGGCCAGGACAGGCTGAATTGATCTACATAGAAGAAATGAAGACACAGCAGAAACTTTGGGCTACCGGTAGCGATGGGGTTGTGGAGGGGGAGTGAAGGGGGAAGTGAGAGAAGCACCATATGGGAAACTAATAAAGAGAAACAAAACAAGGACAACACCGCAGGACATTTTTGCAGGACAAATTACCAGCACTTTGGTCAGCCATGATTTGAAAGGTGTCTGATGCCCAGTAGCATACACCCAAAGAAAACTGATTGCCCCTGTTTGCACTGTACAGGAACTACGTGGTATTGGCATCTTACAGTCAYTCTCTGTTCATCAGGAACTGCAGCATGGTAACGTGATCATTTGCTCAAAGATGGCCTGACAGTGCCCTTCAGCCCTAGTGTGCCCAGAGTAGCAGGGGAAGCTCATCTCCAAGATCTGTCCTCTTTAGCCAGCGGTGGAAGCCCAGTAGCATGTTGCCACCATACAATGATCCAATTCCCTTACAAATTTCTCTCCCTCCTAAGCCAAAGGTGAGAAGTAAAAGCACAGCTACATTACTCATTTCCAACTATAAATACAACCCCAAGCCAGACTACAAGATTAGTTAGAGAGTTTTGCTATTACTAGCAGCATTAGCATTTATTATGTTATCACTGTGCTTAAGACTTAAATCCAGAGATAAGAGAGGAAAGCACCCATAGCCTAACTGAATGCCTTGTTCACAGATACAGGCTGGACAGCAGAAGGACGTACTGTAAATGTATTCCCTCAAAGACAAGAACAGATATTTCAGTTTTTCAGAACAACAGCTCGTATTTTGTTAAAAAAAACAAACAAACAAACAAACAAAAAAAAACTCATGAACAAGCACAGAGAGTGCCCAAACACCTAATGCAACCACTTGGGGCAACTTGTGAGAATGCTTAATGAGTACACTGTGTGATGCTTTCATTATTTAACAAGTATTGCACTACTTAATTGTCATTTCTCAGTGTTAGCTGTAAATATAGCTGTTTCTGCCAATTCATGTTGGACAGACAAGAAAAGTCAACACTTTGCTATAGAGGGTTGAAAATTTCCAAAATTAACCAAGTCAGTTCTAGTGAATTGTTCTAGAGAACACAAGTTTCCAAACTTAAAGAAAAAAAAAGGCTTATTTTTCAGTGGACATTTTCCCAACAGCTATATCCTGATTTTGACTGGTTCTGCCCAGTATCAAGGATTAGCAGAACTTTGTTATTTCCATGTTCAAAGTTTGCAACAAAAATTATGAAACCAGGCATAAACTGATTAAATACATCATCTGTCACTAGCTGAAACTCTGCTCACATTCATTAGGAGGTTTTCAAAATTTTTGAATGAATCTGATATCCAATTTGAACTAAAACTAAATTAGCAATGCTTCTATGTTGTGACTTGATGAAAATGTTTGAACAATCTGAAAAATAGAATATAATAATGTAATAAGCAGAATGCAATCCTTGAAAATAAATGCTGTTGAGCAAAATGAAAGCCAGACTGTTTAGAAACAACAACAAAACACTATTAGTAATAAAGTGGGGTAAGACTCAAGCCATTCAAAAATTGCTCTGAGAATGCCCTTTTCTTGTATTTTGTAAGAAGAAGTAACAATACTCTAAAGGTAACGCAGCAAATTCATGGTATACTTCATGCCCAACACTGAATGGAGGCATCAGTTATTGTATTCCACACTATGTGTGCTGGTCTCAGCAAAGAGGGGAAGTCTCCATTTGAAGTGAAACATAAACTCTCACTGAGCATTAGCAATAACAAAGCTCAGTCATTCACCACAATAAACAAATAAGCCCTCTCACCTATACAAATATTCCATAAGTTTGTAATAATGAAGCATTGCAGTATGTTTGGTCTCTGTTTTTTTCCTGATTCCTTTGCAGAATTCAGGGAYTTGTATAAGCTGTGAGTGCACACTGTGACTGGACACAGCACTACATAGGCTACAAAGGGATTAAATTAGCTAGAGTTGGGTCCAACAGCAGCACTAAAGGCATAATGGCACAGACTTCAATGAAAACTAGTCATTCTGGACACTTCACAGTCTTGTTCACATCCCATGCCATCTTGCTGACATCTCACAGGCTTCAGTCCCACATCCGATTCCTTAATAAACAGACTCCCTAATCACTTAGATGCTTTCAGCAATTCCACCCATCAAATCAAATATACCCAATGTAATYTGCTTTTGACATGCAAAACTGGTTTGGGTGAAAACTTTGTGTGGGTGGAAACAAATATGTAGAAACTTCAGTAATATAGGAGCAATATCAGCAGAATTCGAACTCGCCATAATGGAGATGAGAATGTAATTTAGTCACAAGATAATACAACCTTTGTTTCTCAACTAGAAGAAACTGCAAGCCTTAAAGTAGGCACAGGAGGCCTTCCTTATTGTTTCAACATAGTAGGAGACACGTTGTAGGAGATACCAGCATAAATACATTGAGAATAACAAAACATAAAGGCTGTAATTTCATTTTCAGTTACCTCAGTTGAAAGCCACTGTTACTCCACTAACTTCAAGGAAGTTACATCAGTCTAAAATAGGTATAAGTAGCAGCTAAGTTTGCAGCCTAAGCAAGTCCATTCTCCAGGWTATGCCCAATTCTGCAGAAAAAATGATTGTAATCCTGCATGGGGCCATAATCAACAAGGTGATGGCCCACTCTTGCATGGAGCTGGCAGCCTTAACCCACTCTGATATGGATAGGAATTGAAACTGTTTTGCAAAGTAGATGATTATGTTTTTCTCCTTGTAGAGTTGTTTAAGTATTTTCATTAAACGCAGAGTATTTTTGGATGATAAAGATAATTAAGTGCAGAAAGTGTAGTGATCCATTTGGCACAAAAAATAAAAGATATGAAGTATTTCTAATAAAAATAGGACCCCCGGTGGGATTTGAACTTACCGCAAGCCTTTACAATTTGAGGCAACTGCTATATCCACTACTAGACTAAGACAATCTGTTTGCCAGGTTTACAATTTACAGCTTTTATATTGCCCAAATAGGGTCTCCCCTGTTGTTCCCCAAATGCAAAAACTAAATGTTACTGAATGCTGCACACAAGCATAGATTAATTTGTTTAAATRAACACAGTTATAAAGTTCGGAAACCTGTTTCCTAGTTGATGCCAACATCTATAACTTGTTCTTGAATTTATCATCCCTGTCCTTAATTTCTTGTGTGCTTTGCTTCATCAGTGGGGGAAAACAGCAGCTAGATGATGATGATGATGGTGAAGAAGAAAGCAGCTCCTGTTCCTTGGATGTCTACTTCCCTATACGTAATGTCAGAATGATTAGAGTGCCTGATGTGATGAGAATGATGAGATCAGTGCAAACACACACAAAAGAGGAAGGAGGTTGGCTTTGATAAAGCACCCCATAACCCGGGTTCTCACACCATGTCTGGCTCTACCAGAGCACAACAATGCTCCCTCTGTTCCCCTGGAGGGAAGCCCTGCTGTGCCTTTCCACCCTACCACTGCAAATCATGCCATACACTTCTGTACATCTGTGCATCTATAATTTCACAAATATCAAAGGGAGCCAAAGCAATAAATCTGCGCTCTTTTTTTAACTGTAAGTGTGTTTTTGTGGGGGAAAGATGGCAGGTCTGTTTTCAGCTTTTGTCAATACAAACGACATACCTCTGCTTCTTTGGTCCCACCTGCGTTACTCTTTCTTGGGAAATCCTCCACTACTGCACTACCACTAGGACTATACTGGCACATAGCTTTGATAGGAGCATAAATATTCAGTAAGGATAAAGAAGTTTCTTTTCCCTTCTTGCTGCTGGATCTGAAAGCACTGCCCTGCACGAGGTTAGAGAACACATCGAGAAGAACATCACCATGGGGATTCCCTAGACCTTCTGTAATTTCAGTTTCCATTGATATTGCCTACATTTGTGATGTTACCAGTGCTCTCTGAATACATGGGTAGATTTTTCCCTCAAAGGCCTAGCTTCTGAAGTTAGATGATCAACCAGAGGCATTCTGCCCTGCTTTCAAATACAAACATTAAGTTTCTAGCGTTTGTGGTTTCAGACGGAAGCTTGTAAATGTGCATTACCAAAGCAGGGAGCAAAAAGACAGGCCTCAAATATACTCCTGCTTTTAATATTTTAAAAATCACTTTCATAGATCCTGTTCCTGCTTTTGAACAGTTGAGTACAACTCTGCAGTTTATATGTAAAAGAATCAAGAAAAGGGGGAAGGAGGGTGTGCATACACATAGATGTGAGAGGACGTTAACAGTCACATATGCACCCACCATATGAGGCCATCTATGAGAAACCACATACGCACAACAGTGTATGGMAATACAAGCATGTGTACATACTTCTGCGGGCACACAGAGCAGCACGCGTGTCAGCAGAGGAGAGTGCAACAGAGATGGAGAGATTGGCTGCATGTGAACATCCTTGTGTGTGCAGCCTTCCTTGGTTCCCAAAGGTCAACTTGCTCTCCTCAGATTTAATTCTCTTTCTTGCTGCTACTGTTCAGAAGTAAATGTTCATTTTTTATTAAAAATCAAAAGCGGAGGTGCTTGTAATCCTCCTGACTCCAGTTTTCTTCATATAAATGAGAAGTTTAGCTCAGAGCAATAGCAGGTAAAATTAGAGTGAAAGCAGCAGCTGATTCCCAGGAGACATGGAAAAGCTAAACAGCATTTGAGGACTGTTTTGTTTGTATATCTACATTTTTCAGTAGCAAAACGCTTTATTCGTCTTACAATTCTTTCTAAAGGGAGAATACCACAAATCCTTGCAGACTGCATCACATTTTCAGAAGTCATTTTTCAGTATTACTGCAAACTAACAGTATTCTCCCTCTGTATAACAGAATCTGTTCTAATTACTGCAAAGAGATGACACTATACTAATTTCTCAGATCTTAGTTAATACATTCCTTCCTTAGTCAAATTCCTCTTATAGCCCTCTCCCCTCCTCATTCTCACCGCTAATACTGAAAGTCTTCTCTTTGAAGTATTATCCTGGTTTTGGTAATATTTCGCTTATTTTGTGTAACCTTCAGAACAGAGACCATATTAAAATATGTTGCCAACAACGCTGCCAGCTCCTACTTCCAAAAAGTTACTGGGGARACAGAAAGAATGAGGAGAAAGAAACAAAGAGGAAGAGGTTTCTGAGCCTTTAGGTTATTTTTGATGATAAKTCCAAGTTTTTTTCTGCAAATATAGGCAACAGAGGCTTAAAATTGAGATTGTATTCCTTTCTGAGGACATACATACTCCCCATACTCAGGCTTTAATTAAAATAGCAAACAATACATGGCACAATACTGACAGTAGGCAACACTGCACTATTCTCATCCTCACTAATTTTTCTCCTTTTCCTTTCCTGGCCATGTAATCTATATCAGACTGAGACCCTGCCCCAATCGCCACATCAGCCAAACCATGTCTGAATTGCTTGGGGGCAAGCTGGATGGTATCAAGGAGTAAAACAATCTGTCTCAAATTTTATTTCTTCTAACCCCATGGCTCGGAGTTTTTCTACTCTGGAGTCAAAACACAGTGGAACCGTACAGAGAAGGTACTTCCATACAAAAAACCCCCCACAACTCAGGGGGCAGGTTTAGCTCAGCAGGTTAGAGTGTGGTGCTGCTAATGCTAGGGCTGTGGGTTCAATCCCCGTACGGGCTATGCTGAGGGTTGGACTAGATGATCTCCAGAGGTCCCTTCCAGCCTTACCATTCTATGATTCCAYAGTCAGAGAGGTCCAGGCACAAGTGTGAATTCAGGACGACAGYTGGGGCTACTTTTATTCATGCTGGGCTGCCCCTTCCTGCATGGTAGACTTGTGATCGTGGCAGCGCAGCCCTCCCTGTAAGGAGGTCAGTAGGGTAGAGCTGAAATCAGGTCAGTGGCCTTACATCAGAACCTCCCTTGCACAGAGGGTTAACACATTTGTTTCTTTTCATGCTGCAGTCGGAGACCTGTCAGAGCTGTGGTAAACACAGCATCAGAAGGGGGATCAAAGGATGAAGTGCCTCACATGCAACCTCTGGCATCCTCTCGTTTTGAAGTAAACAGGGCCCCTTGAGACCATCTTGACATATGCCCATCGCCTGTTTCAACAGCTTGGAAAGGCAGAAAGGAGCTCCTCTCTTGGGAGATGCCACCTGTACCTCGGGCCAGGAAAAGGGGTCAGGAGCATTAAAGCACTGTGCAAGACCCAGGCATTTCCTTCCCACACAGGAATCTGGAGGTGGGCAGCTGTGCTTGCTTCCCTGCTTAAGTCTATGTGGATTTCACTGTCTCTGTCATCTGCATCTATGTCTCAAGCCCAAGGATGTAGACCTGCAAAGGTCACTGCTTGCCGGTGAAACAACAAGCGGCAAACTGGGAGTAGACCCGGGATTTTCCTAATGCCTGGCTTGTGACACAGAGGGCCTCTAATTTCTTTACTGCTTCTTTCTCTACTCCTGGCAAAGCAGTTGGAAAGATAAACAGCGACAATCCCAGGGTTGGTTTATGGCATACGATGTGGCACACATTTTCGGAGGTAAGGGGGAGTCATTTGTTCCACTTCATACAGCAAATCTGATTCTCCTGACATTCGTGACATAGCAATGGGCTGGCCAAGTCCCTTCTCTGAGCCCTGCTTTCTCTGTCTGTGACACTGAGGATATTCACCACTATTTTTGAAGGCAACTGGGAAGATCAAATTGGAAATTTGAAAATATGACTTAGAAATGTAAAATTCATAGTGTGGCTCATGCTGCACTGTGACTAGAGTCTTGGCGAGGATTTAACATTACCTCTGCAGTTTTAACCTGCTTGAGACAACACAGCCCATCTTACTTGTGCTATACTTTTATGTCCATGGTACAGGCAAGGAATTGCCTAGCTTATAACCAGCTCATCTGTCTTCTCATTTATCTACTCGAGACATTCAGGGTTTCCTGTTCCCCTTGGGATGTCCTTTTACCTGTGCTGCACTAAAGCTCCTTCTGCTTGCTTCTCTCTGTCCCAGGCACCTGTAGGTTTTGTGTGAATAAGTCCTGTCAGATAAGCTGAGCTGAACTCATTTCCTTTGCAGCTGCCTGTCCTCTCCCTGAGCCAGTCTGTGAACAGTAACATGCCTTGGCATTATCTATACCATTTAGGATTTTACACTCAATTAAATCTCCTCTTAACAGCTTCTCCTTCTTCTTCTTCATCTTCTTCACAGGCTATAAAGACCTCGCTTTTATTTTTAGCCAGTCCTATTAGCTCAGGACTTGAAGCCTCTCACATCATATTTTCTGCCCTTCTTCTCTACATCTTTTTGAGTTCTCAGATGCTGAGGGAGCCAAAGAGATAGAGTGGAGTGAATGATAATCTTACAGTGTAGGAGCAACTCCCCTATGCTATGGTGTCCCTGTCACACAGCAGTGATCAGCTTCAATTATCAACTGTTAAAATTACAAATTGCTTCACTACTTTTTCCACAGCCTCCTGGACTGCGAATCCATTCCTGTCACCTGATGACTCAGCTTAGACAGAGTCAGTCTCTAGGCACCTTCTCTCCTAGGGGAGCTCTATGGCAGCTACTGCACTCCATGACTGAGAAGGGATGCTGCAGAGATGTTAATGAAGGAACTGGAATGAGAGAAGAGGTGCATGAGCTGCGACASAGCCCATACCAGTCTGGTATATCTCATCTGCTTCTACAGAAATGTTTGTATATTTCTATATAYAGAAATGGGCATCAGTGAAGATTTGGTTTAGGAGACAAGAGTGGCAGTTGGGCAGGACTTTGGTACCTGTATCCTTCTAAGGATTTAACCATCAATTTCCCTGTTCCCCATCTGTGAAATAGAGTAATTTTACTTCCCTGCACGCCTGAGGTGCTCTGACAATGCATTAAAAAGATTGAGAGGTACTCAGATACTAGGGCAACGAAGGCCACACATCTGCTTAGGATAGCTCACTCACTAATAACTATTAGAAAAGAGATCCAGCACAACTACTCTGTGAAACCATCAGCCTCATCTCCACTTCCTTGGAAARCATAGGATCATCTGACCCAAGTTTCAATCAAGACGAGAACCACCCTGCCTAAGGGCAGACTATAGCAAGCTACTGTGCTGGTTCCTCTACAAAACACAGTATGGTCTATTGGAAGGCATCTGGGTAACCATGACCCAAGTTTTTTGCCTTGGTGATACAAACCAAGAGGTCTTCATAACCACAGTGCAGAAATTCTATCTCTGCTGAGGCATGGCTAATGTTTCGCCAATAAAATACCCAGGCTTCATATTCAGGGGTAACTGAGGATTTATTGGTATCACAACAGGTTGCTCTCTATCTGAAAACCTGCTAGTTTCCCATAAGTAACTGATGTTAATCTCTTAAAAGCTTCCAAATAAATTAAATAATGGTGTAGTGAATTCATAATAACGGAGAAAAGTATCACCTCATTTCCAGCTATCAGCACTAAAGACCTTTCCCCATTGTCTAATTTGAGAGTTGCTCCCCTAAGGCAGAGTTGCAATGCACAGGAATATCACTAATTTCTATCATGTGAATGAACGGTACTCAGCAGCCTGTTAGACAGAGACATGGCGAGAATTGAATTTATTCACCTGCTCTTCATGAGATGCTACAAAAGGATTCATTCACCAGCCTTTGGGGCAACAGCTCATTAACTCATTCTTAAAACTCCGGGTAGCCATAACAGCACTCACTGTTCCTCAGCCCCCTAGCCATCTGCTTTCCTTTACTAAAGTCTACGACACATTTAAAGTTTTGCCTGTCTGCCACTGYGTGTGGAAACCTGATGGATTTAAGTGGAGACTAGATCTAACAAGATCAATGTGGTCTTTGGTAGGTAAGGAAACACAGCAATCAGTGTTAYGGATGTGAAACCTAAGCACATAGGCCTGACAATTTCTTGTCACTGAAGATCCTCCAAGGATTTTGCAAGAATTTATGTCTTTCCAACTAACATAATTTTACTCTGCCACCATGAGCTTGCTTCTTCACTGTTAGAGGAAAATAGTTGTGTATACTCTTCTCCAGAATAAAATATTTGTCTGTTGTGAAACAACAGACTCTTTCTACTCCTGATGTGAGACTGGACATCAGTTCATTCCTTGCATTCCCTTTAAAAAGTGGAGTATTAGTGCACATTTATCAGACAATCAGTGACACACAATTCCTTAAGAGAAATAAGGATTCTGTCCACCCACTCCACCAGCTAAATTAGTTTAAATCCGATTTAACAGCATTTGTGCAGTGTACTTCCTGTATGTGTAAGSAAGAGAGGTGTCACTTAAGGGTGTTGAGGGATTCAATTAGATGTAACAAGACAGCTTTCTCTCATTTTTACTCACTCCGTCACTCAGTGGCTTGTTTTTGCRTGTAGCTTCTGTTTCACAATGTATTCTTACAGACAGGTCTTGCTGTCCTGTGCTGTGACAAGAGCTGTCCATGTACTACTGATCAACGATTGATTTGAAGGGATAACTACTATAAGTGGAGGAGTGCACATGTGTGTGCATGCATGTGTTCGAGTGTCCATTTAGGAAGAGGAGGCACAGGAGAAGGAGGAATGCTGATGTAGGATCTCTGCCAAACTGGCCTGCTGATTACTGCTGCTCTGGGGAGGAAGGTACAGTGGTTTGCCTATTCATCCAGAATACACACTGGAGAAGAGGATGAAGCGGTAGGAAAGCAGAGGCAGACAAAGTGAAAAGGGAGATGGCTTTTCACCCTCTTCTGAAAGTCTCTTCTCCAGCAAGATGCATTTCCAGGCTTTTATCATCTCTGCGGCGCACAAACTGCACAAGGATGATGGAGCAGCATAGAGTGTAAGAGAGAGCACAGAGCAGAACGCCGCCTCGTCCCACATCCCCAGGACATGTTCTTGTCTCTGTCTGCCTTAACTTACGTACAGTATCTGGCTATGTCCTTCTCAGATTTGCTACTCAGGCTCATGCATGACTTTGGAAAATATATTTTGTTCTGAAGCCCTCAAGGACAATAACAAATAGAATGAAAACAAAACCACCCCGACAGCTCTTTAGCGGGTGTCCTTCATAAGTGTTCAGTGTCAGCTGCCCCGGGATTTCACCTTCACCCAAAGGGAGGCTTGTTTAATCATGCAACACTAAAGAAGAAAAAGAAGAAAAGGAAGGCCAACTTGTCCCTATCCTCATAGTTTTTGCTAAGAAATGTGACTGCAAATAACATGCTGTTTGGAATTTTCCATGTGCTAGAACATCACTGTGCCAAAAAGCCTTAAGGCCTCACATTACTGTAAAACAAAAACAGATAATTCTCTTTGTCCTTTACTGTTGCAGAGATGTACAGAATGCTTGTTACTATGGTCCTCTTTCRGGAAGGGAAAAGTCAGTGGGTCAGCTGGACTACTGGAGTACACGAGGTTCAATTAAGGTTACCACAGAAGAGCTGCCTWGGTTGTTCTCTTTTGTTTCCACAGTCTTCGCTACAAGGATTGTTAGAGGTATTTACACTACAACTGAGCCTCATTTTTAAAAGTTCCATATACAGCTGGCTTTTTTTCATTCCTTTTTGCATGTTTTTTGCTTCTGAGATATATCCCCGAGCATAAGACAYACAGGGATATTCTTATAAATTGCCTTTCAAAAAGTCTTTGACAAAGTATTTCATAAAAAAAGTTACAAAAACTACAGAGTCATGGGTTGAGAGGTAAAGTGCTCTCATGAAGAATGTGTCTCTACAAGATAGTAAGCAGAAAAGAAAGAATAATAGATCTTCTCTTAATATTATGAAAATTTAACAGCAGAGCACTACTGAGAATTTTGCTATGACCTGTATGCGCAATAAACCAGTTAATACACTGAAAAGGGCAATAGAATTGTGAGAGACAAACATATAATGATAATGTAAAATGATAGAGTATGGACTATGAGGATCATATGATCCTCAGAGAGCTAAACCAATATGCAGAAGCCTAACAGTCCTTAGGAGTTCAGTCTTGATAAAGGTAATATATATTGGGAAAAATAATATGTACTCCTCAGATATCTTCTTGGGTTTTAATATTAGGTGTGACCAGACAAGAAAAGACTTATGGTTATTTTAGGCAGATCAATGAAAACTTTTTTCTGAGGTATCTCAATAGTAGGCGGAAAAGTAAATGGAATGTTAAGACGTAAAAATAATACTTGGTGAAAAATTGCTCCTGTGCAGAGGCTCAGTGCGAGGCCAAAGCTCCAGCAAAATCTCATCTAAGCCAACAAAATACAGCTCACATTGGATTTAAGTGCTGCCTGGACCTTGTCTGAGTCATTTCTCTCAGAGGTGGGTGAATCTCACCCACTGAGAAAAGTATTAATGCTAGTACATAAGTCTAGGCATGCTTTCAACTAGAGTACTGTGGCTGGTCAGCTCTGGTGCATTTCTAAAAAATGAGTATGAGAAAAGCAGACACAGACAATGCAAATGATTGGAGTTCRTTCTGGAGAGACTTTGGGGTGAGAAAGATCTTAGAAAACTGAAACTGTTTAAAGAGGAAACAAATGACATAGTACAAATAAAAAATAAATATTTCACTGAGCAGCAGGACTAATCAAACTTGGATTCCTATGTATGTTGAAGATGAGCCAGTAGATTCTCTAATATCTAATAAGGGGTCACAACACATCATGTTAAAAAGCATTAATAGGCTGTGTGATTTGTAAAATAATTTGAGAGATTAACTGGTACCATAATTCTCATTTTACAGGTTGGAAACCAACATGCAAAAAGGAAGTGAACTGGACAAGGCGAAACAGGAACCCATCACTGACATGGTTGGAAAGCCTGGGCAGGCTGACTACTAAGCTTTAGCCCTAGAACTAGAACTACAYTCACAAGACACATCCATCTGTCTGTCTTGGGGAAAACTGGGAGTGACAACAGCAGGAAAGGAGGAGATCTGCTCTTTGGAACCTGGCCAAGCTGGCCACTAGCCTGGTACTCATCTCCAAGAGACACCACCAGCAAATGCTCTAGGAAGAATAGCAATCCATGATCCAGTCCTCCAGAAACTTTTTGAAGCCTTTTTGAATTTGTTTATACTTCTGATTGCTAACTCCCATAAGAATAAATTTTATATTATAATGATCCAATATTTGAAAAATAAYTCCTTTTCAATTCATTCTGAACTCTTACTAGTTCTTTCATTATGAGAGAAACCTCTCTCAGGGAGGTTCAGGGAAACCTCTCTAAAATTCACAATTTTAAAATGCCTACCATAGCCTTCATTTTACTGTCATTCTCAAAGCTAGAGTTTAACCTATTCCATCTCTGCTTGCAGGAGACCCAGAAGAAAGGGAAGCAGYATGTCAAACTTCTATACACATAGATAGGACTAGGTAAATTATGGGAGGGGATGAGAAGCAGAGAGAAAGTCACTTTCTAATCTCTCATCAGAATGAGTGCCTTCAGGGCCTGTAATTGGAAACATATTTCTAAGGGAAAAGCTATGTCGATCCCAATTCTGGCCAGTATGTCTAAATGAGTAAGGGAGGGAGCMAGAAAGGGGATACAGATGGAGACTGATCAGTAAACAGATGAGACATATAGATATGCCCTCTAGCTTATACATTTCAGTACTAAATCTAAACTGCCTAATCTTGTACCAGAGTATTTTTCTATTTGTTGTATTCTCTTTTTTTTATATACTGTTATTCGAGCTACTTGCATAGCAGCAATACTGGTACTTGTTTTCCTTCACTCTGGAAACACTGAGTGAACACAGCTCAGTAAGCTAACAACCTCTAAAAGGGTTAGAACAAAACACAGAGGGTTTCAGAGTGAAACAGAAGCAATATCTTCATCTTTTGCGATGACTTTTTTTCCAGAAAAAAATGGACAAAATGTGTCCCTGGGCCAGACTCACAGACTTCACTTGAGTAACATCAAAATAAATGTGAAACAGCTCTAGGTCACTCACAGGAGGAATGACTTTTAGAAACAGATACACTGACTATTGCTGTGGTACATTTGGGCAAGATTTATTCTACAGTAAGTAGATTTACTGCTTTTGCAGTACATAAGTATCTACACTTTACAGAAGTGACATGACAAATAAGTAAGAAGGCAGAAGAGCAGAGCAAGTCAAGAGCAAGGCTGGGTCAGAGCAAAGGGGGAAAAAATCACAGCTGTTAATGTTAGGCAGTAATGGCACCTTCTCCAAGTCTCTAGGGGAAAGCAKAGTTGTTGTGGAAGCAAACAGAGAGACCAGCTGATGCCAAATTACTCAAAGGGAAAGCTCTGCCACCAGGACAGAGACCCAACCCGATGCAAAGCCTTATTCCACTTTCTTATTAGAAGTTGGCAATATCTTTTAGATTCTCTGATGGTGAAGGAGTTGAGAATTGACTTTGTACAAAGGTAACCTTCTTGTTAGAGAGCATGCTATTGTGGGAGGTAGCATTTTTCAGATCAGACATAACATACAGGCCCTGGTCTATCATTAAGAAATCCCATAGAAGTTACAAAACATAGGCCCTGCCAGCTTCAAGGTATTGGCTGCACTCTATCTTGCTAAGCGCAAGTCCTGCATTTTCCATTGCAAAAAGAATGTCCAAATCCTATCCTCAACTTCCACTGCATGGGAATGTCACTGCAAGAATGGTCACTTTGTTCCACCTTGGGGCTGGCTGTGATTCAGCAGTGAGCTAAGTGGTATGGGATCCTTCTGGATGAATCTATGAAGTGCTATATAAATGTCAGCTATGAGTCAAAGCTTCTCTGTAACTGTACAGCCATTTTATAGCCATATGCTCATCATGAGGGTTTCCAGGGACTGGACTTCCTCTTTTGAAGAATCATGTAAACACATGCAAAACCAGGCCTTTACATAATACAATGGGTGTATCATACATTTAAAGTGCAATTAGGTCACTCTTCATTGCCCTCCCACTCACTTCCTTTCCAGCCTGCTTCAAGTTTGTGTAGCAAGAGCTTAAGTGTAACAGTCACCAATATTCTTGGTTTATCACAGCAGGGAAGGACATGACTTTCATAGGCAGAGGGATAAGAAGAGCACAAAGTACTCCTTCCTTCCTCTAAGCTCCCCAAAAAGTTGTATTAAAAAAAAAAACCCTCAAAGTCAACAATGCTCAGGCAGGTGAAACAACATCAACATTCAAGTTCTATGATAGTCCAATTAGTTGCAGAGAATTTCAAGAATGAATGCACATCGTATGATTTATTAGAACAGAGGCAAGGCACTGCGCTGTTTGCAGCACATTAGGCCTAAATTATGCACCACAAATTTCAGGTTAACGTAGCATGGATTTCAGATTTATGTGCACCAAGCAGTGGTGGACTGCAGTGGGACAGCAGATCAAAGTCAGGGCTAGGAGAAAGCATGTGCATCAGGGCAGCACTGAGGGAAAACAAAAGACGGGGAGGGTTGAAATGAGACTCTGAAGTATCAGCTATGACCTCATTGGTGGTTTATGACATCGCAGAATATAGTGTTCTCGTGCTGGTGGGAAAAAAAGCTGAAACAAACTTCTCCTCCCGGATTCCGAGGAGAGGAAGGAGCAAGAGGGGAAAGTGGAAGACAGAAGATGGGCAGATACATCAGAAAGACAAGGAAAAGGACAGAGAGAAGCAAAGAAGGAATAACAAAGAGCACTGAATTAGCACATGTTCAAAGTGTTGTAGAAACATTAACTAATCAATCAACTAATTGCCTAATTAAAAGAGCCACCAGAAAAGGGAGATAGCATGGGAGAAGCAGGAGGAAGTGGGAAGAACAGTTCAGGGCTGGGACATGGGTAGCAGTATGTGCTCCCATTCATCCAGGCCCCATTATCCCAGGCAAACCTGTGCCAAATTGCCATGACAATAATTAGCCAGTTCCCTGACAGATCATTATGAGAACATTAGCAGGGCATTAGCAAGAATTACCCATTTTTCACACATTGATTACGTGCCATTGCTGGTTCATTAGAGTATTGGCTTTTAATAGCCCCATTCTAACTAGCAGCAGCCCTTCCTTCCCTCCCTGCAACCGTTCAGTGCAGATTCAAACCTCTTTAACGCTGAGCAGGCAGCAAATCTGGCCTGCACTGAATCACACTATAGCACATAGCCATTTGCTTGTATGGGAATTAATCTAGCCCAGATATAGTGAAGCAGTGACTGTGTGCACCATAGGTAGCCTCTAATCTTCCTCCTGAATCTGTGCTGTTAACTGAGGACGGCACAGGGAAAATACATTGCTCTCTACTGAGAGGCCTCTCTTCCCTATGCCAGGAGGGGCCAACTCTGTGTCTCTCCCTCTCCTCCAAGTCCTCTCTTTGCCACATACCAGGAAATATTGCTTCTCTGTCTTTCATTCCCAAGATCTTTCTGTTGTTCCTTCTGATGACTCTCTTTATTATTCAGTTTTAGAAAGACCCATGTCCCTGCCTCCCCAATTGCTTCCTTTCACTCCACACTTGGATGGCTTCTACTGCTAAACAAAGATATCCAGAGGGAGAGTGGTCTGAGACACATTCCAGGCGAGTCATAGCACAGGGCCAGGTCAACAGGATTTTTTCTACTGCATAAGTAAGATGTTATATTGTGTTTCTGGCAGCACAAACAAGACTAAATCAAGGAAAAGATGATCTGTGAATGAGGAATCTGTACCCTGCTTTTCCTCTTGGGAAACATCACCTGTCCACCTACTTTCAAAACAAGTTTCAGTTAAGTCATGCTCGGAAAGGTACAGTAATCCTCTTAGTGCTATTATGCAACTGATTATATCTCCCTAATCCAGCTACGTCCAGCACAGATACCTCAGATCAGGAGCACTTCCCTGGCCCCCAGCTTCTTTCTGAAGCTACATATCAAAATGAGGCAGACTGCAATATGCAAGATGGATTATTGATGTGTCAGGGGCTAAACCTTTGGCAGGGCTGGCTGGAGTACAAGACAGCTGAGAAGTTGTATAAATCACTGAGTACAGCACAGGAAAACAGAAGGTAAAGCAAGCACCCTTCAATGCAATAAATAAATAAATAAAGGGCAAGGTAAAGCACAGAGAAGAGGAGGCAGGAAGGCTTATTCTTTTGATACTGAGAAAGTGAAGAAGAAAGTAGCACTCCGGAGGGTGAGAAAGACAGGATGAAATGCAGAGAAAAAATAGCCCCAGAAGGGTGTTATGGTGTTAGAAGTTTCTGAGAGATACTCTGGGAGATGAAGGGGACAATGCAGATTCACAAATGGAGGGAACTGGAGGGAATGTGAAACCACCATCTGAAGCATCAGCTGGGTTGTGCAGGGTCATGAAGGCAAGGACAGGGAACTTCAAGTCCAATGGGGATCAGGCAGATCAATGCAAACAGAAAGGCAATGGGTCCTGAGCAGCAGAGGAAAAACACCATTTTTTTGCATGCATATTCTGTATTGGCTGGAGGAAAGGAGCTGGCTTTCAAGGAAGTAAGGTAAGTAAAACATGTTACAATAATCATGACAAAGGAAAATTAAGACATGAACAAGCAGTTTAGATGTTGAGAAAGAGAAGAGGAAATGGATTTTGTGTATGTGATAGAGGAAGAAACAGGTTGGAGGAGAATACAAAGGAGAAAATAACTAGCCTCTGTACTGCAAGACTATGTGACTAGGAGTGTTTTTTCGTCATTAAGAGTGATAAAGAAAGACTGAAGGGAAGATAATTCAAAAGAAAAGGCAAGTAGCTTATTAACAATATTCAGCCTGAGTTGTGAGCACTTGGAGACTGAGTTGCAGAGGTAAGAGTATGACAAGTCCTTGTGCAGAAGGTCCAGAAGTTGCTTTAGGTAGCTGAATCTGGCATGGGAATGTGATTATCTAGAAAGTAGAGACCAAGGACAAAGCCCTTTGAGATCCACCACACTCATGAGGAAATGGCACTGACAAATCAGATGCTACTATGGGAGACTCAAGGATGGACAAATGAACACCAGGAGAGCCCTGCAATTTGCCATAACGAATCTGACAGGGCTACAGCATTGCCCATAAGACACAGAGGGCAAATTAAAGAGGATCTGAGGTAGAACAAGAAAAGAGGAAAACAAGCAATGATTGTAAACAGTCTATACTGTCTAAACTGTACAGTATACACAGTCTAAACACTCTATACCATCACTTCAGAAGTATAGGAAGGATGGGAATAAATACACCTGGCACCTATTTAATTTCAAGTACAGCACCATGGTTCATGTGAAGCTGCTGTATCTTGGGGAGTCAAAGCAACTTCCAACTCAAGGGAAGGGAGCAGTGTGCTTTGTGTGAGTAGTTCATTACCAGAAAGTCCTACACTCTCTTAATGGCACAGCTAGCCAGCTGTGATTAGCCACAGACCACACTGGACAAGTGGCTGCCAGTTGTCCTGAGGCCAAGATTAGGCCTGCTAGTTCCTCTAAGGCTCTCTTCAGACTGATATAACCAAGAATTTCCCTGCTGTTCATCTAGCTCCTCTGGATAGTACTGGGCCCTCATAAACAAAAGCACTGTCTCCTTTTTCTTATGGTGGCTATGGCTATGCATGCAGAGTACAGCAATGCAGTACCACTGGAAATCCCCTTCTGTTTTGGCCAATCAGTCAAAATGTGGGAGGGGAGGACAGGAACATCTTAATTCCCAGTACTTCCTCACTATCTTTGCACAGAAATAACCACAAAATAGCTAGCAGGGCAGAGCAGGATCAAAATATGCAAAATGTCCCTCAGAAGTCACCAAAGTGTTTTGGCAAGGAGCACTCCTCCAAGCTGCACTGATGAATGCAGAGGCTGATATGCTGACAGGTCTGAGCACAGTGTCACTGAAGGTAAATCAAGGCTGAAAGCAAGTACTTTTACCTTCTCTCCTCCATCCCTGGCCTTAAAACTGAGCCAAATGGAGTGCATGTAAGAGGATGAAGGAGGCAAAGGGGTGGGAGCAAGACAGTGAGTATGGAATAGGAGGAAGGGCCTGGGCATCTCTGTGCAGTAGCAGGTGGGAGTTTCAGGGAAAGCAGTGGAAGGGCTGCTGTTCTTGCTGTTGAGTGTAAATCCATGGGAGGCACGTAGGGCACCCAGGCTGCTATTCTGACCTTGGGCCAAGACAATCTGCTTTTTAACTGGCGGCAACTGTAATCCAGTCTGTGAACAGATGGTGCAGAGAGGAAAAAATACGGGATACAAATGCAGGCTCTCTAGTTTCTGTTCCAAAACCAGCCAACCTTCAGCAGGAAGGTGATTAAAGAAGTAAAGTAAGGAAGAAAAAAACAGTCTGCTTTCCTTTATTTGGAATCACTGGTGAAGTTAGATGCCACAGCCCTAGTCTCACAGGACTCTGATGGCTTGAGGCTCTTTGGCCAAAATGCAGAAGCTGTCTCTCAGCCTCTCACTGTTTCTGAGGAACAAGAAACGAGGAGGGTTTGGTTGCTGTTCCAGCCAATCTTCAGCTCCTGTACTGGCATCCCAAAACTCATTTGCTCACACTGCTGCTTCCTGTCCTAAAGCACTGTCACGAGTCTTTTGCTATAAAAGCTTCGCCTATAAAGATATCAAATATCAGGAGGCATTGAGATGATCCCATAGTGTACAGAACAGTATTTGCAAACTACCAGCACACTCTAAGTGGTAGCAGACTGAGAAATTCGTGGGTTCAAATACTCAGTAACATGAAGGAAAACTTCAGACCTGGCACTGATTCTGCAGTGAATGCTCTCTCAAGAGGGCTAGGAGCTTTTCTTGTTACTGAGCAAGTGGGAGGCTCTTAAGCTAGACAAACCTTTTGATTCTCACCTTCTTCACCAATTTACTGGCATAATCTGTGCTGGCTAGGGTCACTGCACCCAGTATCCCTGCTTCCTGGCCTAGGGTTATACAGCTACTGGCTGGGATCCTTAGTCAAAAAAAAAAAAAAAAAAAAAAAAAAAAAGCCAAAATTGCAATAACTCAAAATTTTTCCTAGGTTTGGCTCAGATTTCAAGTTCTGGAATCCACTCTGAAACACATCTCTGAAGTCCATAATCAAATAACAAAAGATGAACATGAGCTTTTGTAGTTGCTAGTATACTGCACTATAACACTGACATTGTTATATATTTGGGGACCATTATCAGTACCAAAGGAAGCACTCAGCAGGAAATGTATAAAACCTGTCTAGTATAAAGACATAAACAGCTTGTATATCATCAGTACCCAACAGTGCTGTAATACGTGAGACACAGAAACACATGCTTCTTTATAATACCAACAGACCTACTGGTGTCTGCTGAGTTTATCTTGTGCCCTTGCACGTTTGCTGCAGAGAGTCAACACTGCTGAAAGCACCAACTTGCTCTGCAAGTTCATGCTGACAGGCCACAGCCTCTCAGGTATGGTATTTTGTAGCTTTCTGATTTTATGATGCTTCAGTACATGAGATAAATCGAGATGAAAAATGCAGCTATATTTTCCTGTGTACTTTCATGACAAGAAGCTCAGCAAGTTCTTCACCTTTTCCCCACAGCTTGGAAGGGGTTTGGTTTTCAGTCATAACAGTTCATTCCCTGCCATGGTCTCCAAACATGCCTCTAATAGAAGTTCTATCTGTCAAAGCATAGATACTTGTTCTAAAGTTAATACTTTTCTGTGATATTTTTATTAATCTTCACTAACGTACATGTCCATGATTGAGCCTTTCTGTGAAACAGAGAAACCCTGTTGTCTTCACATTACTGCAGAAGGAAACTAAGGCAAGGAGAAAGCATATGGTTGTTTAGCTGGGGACTTGCAGGACAGCACTGATAGTCAAATCCTGGCATAACTCCACTGAACTTGGAAAGGAATCCAGCCCTGGGAAGGAACAAAAGCAGGTCCTTTGCTCCCCATGACCAAAGGTAATGGCTTTTACTTGGCACTCTAGCCGCAGCAGAGTGCATGCCACCATCTCAGAACAGCTAAATAGAGCCAAATTAGTATTCCCCATAAAGGAAAAAGGCAGGTGCATATGAATGTTCAGGAACAGTAATGACATATGTGGGGGGAAGGCATGCAGTATGCTTTAACATAATCTTGCCACTGTCCCTCTTCTGACCTGCAGCACCCCTGCTCTCCCAGACCTGGGCTTCCTGCACCCATCTCCACCAAAATCCCTTGTTCCTGTCCTGTAGGCCCCCGGGCATGCCAGTCTCGGGTTGTCACGGAAAAGCTCTGCCAGCGTAACACTGGGCAGTGCTTTGACAATGTTCCCTCATGAAAAATGACACTTCCAAAACAAATGCTTCAGCTTAACAGATGTCAGGCTGCTGTAATTTTGAGTCATTAAACCTGCAACTCAGACAAACGCTCTCAGTATGTTCTTTCCATTTACTAGGTCCAAGCAGATTTAGACAGGGTAATAACACCATGCTCACCCATTTCCTTACTATAGCCTGACTTCTTATTCTTTTCTGCTTCCTCCCTTCACTCTCTCCCCAGCTCCACTTATTTATTGCACTAGCGTGTGCTGTTTTGCCTTGCAAATCCTTTYGCATAGAGACATGCTCTCTCAGCCAGAGTTTTAACACAGAAATTCTGCTTCCCCAGTTCCTCATTCCTTCCCTGCTCATTAGCTTTGCTAACCCCCTTTGGCTGTGATTGTACAGCTGCATTTGTACAGACTGGCAGTGACCTAGTGAGAGGACGTTGACATCAGTGCCTCTCAGCCTGCTGGGATCTAGATGTCTATCCTTCTTCTCTTACCTGGTGGTCTGTCTGTTTAAATCTCTCTGACTTTGTTGCAGCCTGTTTGCAGTTTCAGTCTCTCCTCCTAATCTGTATTTTCTTCTTCTCTGTCTGCTTTCATTTTCCCTCTCCATCCCTCAACTCATCAGAACCTTGTCCTCCAAACTCTCTGAAAATCCCTCCTCAGCGATGCTATTATTTGACAACTGGCTCTGCTGGCAAGTTGAGGCAAGCACACATGTTCTTGAAGATCTTAGGGGCAAGGATCATCCTTCTCCCTGCCAAGTGCCTAACACAATGGGATCACTAGACCTCCCCTTAAAACATGGACATGGAGGACGCATCAAGATCACTGCATCTAGTTCTATGTGATAACAAGCAACAACATGACAATGTTTAATGCAGAAGAGTCCCTGTTGATAAAGGATGCACAATTAACCACAAGGATATTCTGATTTTCCTCCCCACTTAATCTTCATTCTCTCTCATTTTCCATCATAATTTAAAAATCCTCCATGTCTATTTCTTTTCTTCATCCTCTCTCCTCTCCTCTTGCTTTGTTCTTTTGCTCTTGGAATCTACCTCTCTGTTTCCCTACGGCCAAGCATACATTGAATTTCACTGTCAGAAAATAAAATAAAGACCTCAAGGGTTATGAATTATCTGTCCTATTTTAATAATTAAAGATGAATACAGAGAGCCAAGGCAGCTTAGGCATTCATCTGAACGATCACATTATATCAGAAATGTCTCATGTGGCCCCTAGTGAAACACATCAAAGAATTTCCTACCCCTATATATATATGGCAGTTGTCCTAGTCTTGCCCTGGGACCATTCGGCAGCCAGTCAGATTAACTGACCTGGATTTGATCTGGGACTATGTATTTAGTTTCGATGGATAGGGTTTGATAGTTTTTGATAATTTGCAACTTACAGCTAAGGAAAAGCAGCTTATTATTAAATGCAAATAAAATGAAATGAAGTCCAGCTGTCTGGATGTAGATAGAAATTACACAAAGCCCATAAGCCCCTCTGGAGATCTTAACTAGTTAAGACACTGTGGTCTGAGAGAGCAAAAAATCTCTGCTTCAGAGGGGCTGCACCCAGCCTTATCTTGAATGAGTGACACAGATTATAGGGTGACTGCTTGGGAAACAAGGGCACAAATGGGGAAAGCACTGGGAGAGTTCAGAGGCAGAGAGCAAAGGATGATCAAAGGTTTGTGAACTTGAAGAAAAGGACTGGCTAGATTTTAAGAGTATCTCACCTTTGGCTGACAGTGAACATCTTGCCCTATGCTCTTAGTCATAGAATGACTAAGTTATATCAGAGATGTAAGAGAGCGCAGGACTTGCTGTTTCCAGCTTCTCACAGGACAAGTGGAGCAGGAAGAAAGGAAGGAAAAAGCTAAAATGAACTTTCACTTCTTCAGAGAAGAGAGTGAAGCAGAGACTACATGCCCTGACAGGAGCAGGAGTTGTTTCAGAAAAAAAGGAAATACAAAGGAGAGGATGAATATTCCTTGCAACCTTCCAATTACACACAGACCAGCCAGGATCTATCTTTATCCATGGAGGGGGATGAAGAACAACTTTACAGCTCTACTTTTCAGATAGAGATAAGTGCTTCATGATGCCTTCAATGTGGGAAGTTAACAGGCTTAGCCTGTAATGAATTTTACAGGAGGAGTACTCTTCATGGAGAACAGCTCTTAAATGCTGCAGTGACGTACGCTGAGAATCAGACAGATGGAGAGAGTAAGAAACAGATCCTTTTAGAGCTTAGATACTGCAAACAACAATGAACAATGTGGATACGGCTGTCATTAGGTTTCAGAATTAACAGTATGACTGCGTACTCCACTAAGAGCTGTTCATCCTGACTGTCTGAAACCTTGGGCAAGATCTGCAACTCTGTGTGAAAACCTATTAATCATTGGAAGATAAACTCGACACATATATGAGATTGTAATAAAACTGTTTTTGTTTTTTAAAAAAAGTGCCAATTCTTAACCCTAACCCTATGGCCAGTTCTGCAGCCAAGAAACTATAGGGTCCAGGTAGTAACACTCAAAGTGAGTGCCACATACTGCACAGCCAAACAACAGTGTATCCAACAGCACAACTGCAAAGACTACTGCATACATGCTACCATGAAGTGTGCAGTCTAAAGCCTGGGAAGTGGTGGGCTTCTTTCTCCTCAGGCCTTTTTGTTACAAGCTATGTAATGAACACTTTGTTTCACTAGCCTAGCTGGAGGTGAGGATACTTTGGATGTAAAGTTTTGTAACTTTACGAAGTTTTACTTTGAATGTAAAGATGTAATGTTGAGTGAAGGAGATTTTCCCTTTGCTCTGGCYCTAAGAGCTTGTTTACCAAACCCTGATGCTTCGTTCTTATTAGTTTTCCCCATGTCACCAATTTTTAGAGGAGAAGCAGCAGATTAGGCATCTGACCTATTTGGTTTAATTCATCCAAACACGTTAAACATGTACGGTGGTCTGGGTCACTTCCTTCTCAGACCAAACATGCTTTACCCTTTCTTTACATTAGATAAGACAATCCAAAAGTAGGACTGAAACTTTTAGATTGACTTTTAAACCCCCAAATTTGAACCTGCTTCATAAATCTGTATGCTGCTCTTTGGGCTCCAAGGAAAGGGGTTCAAGGAAACAAGTACTTGCCCTTTTTGCTCTTTCTCGGTCACCTTCACTCACCAGAAGGCATCTAACAGTAGGGCACAGAATAGCAGGGCCATAAGGAACTGGGTGAGGTTGTTAGAGTTAAGCTGTGGCTTTTCCCACTGCCAGCTCCTCCACCTGTATAGCTGTGGTGGCTCACCAATATCTCCCAACAGTCTCAGCCATCCCATTTTCCACCCCACTGGGCCTTGCCATTCCACTGGGGCTGCTGGAGTAATGGAGTGTTTCAGCGTCCCTCGGTTCAGCCCTTTTACACCTCATCCCTAGATTGAAAAAGAAGAAAAACAATCTTTGTGGGGCAACATGGAACAAATAAATTTTTGTTCAATAAATCATTTTAGAAAGACTATTGACTCTGACCTTTGAAAGCACTGACCCATTCATAAAGTCTCATCTTTTCTTATACCCTGTATACTTGCCTTCCTTTCCACTGTCACAACCACTACACTTCATTTTCTTTTCCTTTCTTTTGCCGTTTCTTTTCTCTCTCTTTTTTCTTTTTTTTCCTTCTGACCCCATAATCCTATCTTAACCTTCTAATCTTCTCTGCAGTTCCCTCTTCTTCCCCTGTTCTCCGCTCCATATCATTCACAGGCTGCCACACTGACAGGAGAGAAAGAACAGCAGATATTTACCGAAGTATTATCATAAAGATTAAAGCTAGCAAAAACCATGGATCACTCCTTTCCTCCAGCCCCTGGCCTAACGAAAACACTCTGCGCTCTTTGCCTTTTCTTGGAGACAAAATGACAAAGCCCCATAATCTCCAGGGTTGAAGAAAAAGAAGACCTGAAAGTGATTAAAAGGATAAAAGAGAGAAGAGAGAGGGACATAGAAGTGGCAATAATATTATTTAGCATTTCTGGAGGACCTGGCTGCTGATATAACACTGACCTGCAGTATCTTGTGCTTTCCACATGCTCATTCTCTGTCTGCACTCACCCCTTATCCCTGGCATGCAGAGCATAAGCTCCCTTAAGGAAGATTCTCCTTTTTGTTCTATATATGCACAGAGCCCAGCACACAGGGATAAGGACTCGCAGCTTGGACTCACAGACTTTGCCATGGCAGGAGAAAACACATCTCAGATAGCTTTACCAGGCAGTCTGTCAGAAGGAAAACTAAAGCCCAGCCCAGAAAATARAGAGTTGAGATACGTGGAGTCAGGGAAATGAAGGGCTTCTGCTCTAGTACACAGAAAGAGACTGCCTGGAGCAAGAGGAGAGAAGGATCTTTGTGACAGCTTGAATGAAATTAATTTTCTTTTCTGAGGCTCAACCTTTTCAAAATACGACATTGAAATAATGTGGCACCAGATACTAGATAAATATGTGTCCACACAGGGGAGACATATACATGGARTTGAGACTTCTTCCCAATCTAATATGTTCACCTGTTACTTGGATATCCCTTTATCATATTTGGTTTTCATCCACTTGTTTTCCATTGTCCATCTGCACATGTAGAAAACAAGGGATATCATGCTGAAGCCACAAGATTTATTGGCAGAGCCGATGTACTCCAGTCTCACTATGCACAGTGCTTTATTACAGAGGTAAAATGACAAGGGCTGCACAGAAGGCACCAGTGTACATGAAAGCTCAGCTCTGATCAGCTGAGAGCATTAGACTCCAACCAGCTTGGAAAATGAATGCTTTCTGTCATCAAATCGACAACAAGAACAAAAAGCAATCCCTACCTCAAAAATCCCACCAAAACAAAAACCCAAACCCAAGTAGCCTGTCCTTTCCAGAAATCTTGCCAATTTAAACACTTAAAAATATTGAGCTTGACACTATTACAACTTCCTATTTCTTCACAGCTGGTGTTTGTAACTGGGTGTTTTTGCTGCTGCATTCCCCCATCCAAAGAAAGGGCTATTCATTGCAGATAAAGCTGATCAGTAAATGGGTGGATATCACCTTCTCACTGTGCAGTGAGAATCATACACCTGCCTGGACTGCTTCCATTAAAAGATCTCAAAGCACTTGATGAATAGTTCATTAAAGCCTGGCAGCACCTTTGGGAGATGAGAAAGGAACAATGAAAGATCACTTCAGTCACCACAGAAGGGCATCTCCCTTCAGACTTGGAAAGTATAGCTTGTTAGCAGTGCACAGATGCACCACAGAACAGAGCTTAAGGAAGCTCTGAAGAATACTTCTTCCAGTTGAAAATATGGAGGCAGTTAAGTAGCTAACCAAACTGAAGTTTGGCCAGGAGACAATAAAACAACCCTGTTTTAACTCACCACTATTTAGCAGCTTTCATTCACAGAGCTCAAAGCACTTTAAGTATCTTTATCCCTGACATATAATAGATAAGGAAAGAGAAATCTGGTAAGGGGAAATGGTGTGCCCAAAACCACAATCAGCTGCACAGCAGAGAACAAACCTCAGGTTTGAACAGTCACGCTCTCCCATACAGCACGCTACTCCTCACATTTTATCTGCGCTTGCTGCATCTGGATGTATCTGTATTTAAAACTTTTCACTGAGGAGGTAGGTCTGATACATCCAGCTGGCCAATATCCATCCTCGGTAGTAAACCCACAGATAAACTTCAGCGCCTTCTCACTGCAAACCACAGATTCCCCCATCAATCATTTTTTTTCCTTTCTGTATCTCTGCACAAGCACAATACATGCTTAACAAACATCTGTTGCAAACATACTAGCATTTCAGCTTGCAAAGCTCTGAGTTGACGGATATCCTGAAATGCAGAACCTGAGCCAAAACTGGCTTAGGTCTTATTCTGAAGTGTGCTCTGAGGCAAGCTGTGCAGGTGTTCAGGGACTGCAGCTGACTTCCTCGGTTTATAACGCGTCAGTTTTGGGGAGCAAGGTGAGAGCATTGCAGCCTGAGATCTGTACCCCTCCCAGGACATGCTGTTTTTCTAGACATGGGGATGCTCCCAACTGGCTTTGTGTTTTGACAGTCGTGGTGCAGATTACATTATTTTCAGAAGTATCTTTTGAACAAAGTTGGAGTGTACCCATGGTCATGAAAATTTGTTTTCTCACAATGCGCATGCTGGAATGTTGGGTGAAAAAGAGCAGCCTGGCAGAGCTGCACTTCGTATCAGACAGGCTTGGTTGGGCTGACTCCAAGGTGCTCCTCCTCCTTACTATTTAATTACTGCGAACAGAGGTTTTAAGAGAGAGATGCTATTTGAGACAAGGCCGGTTAGTGAGATAGCCAGGTCCTTGGAGTTAATAATTAATTATCAGGCTTTCTCAGTCTCACAACATTAACTGCTTACCCTTTTAAATAGTACTAAATCGGAGATACGTGTCTAATTAAAGTGTTGTAAAATGTTTTGGAGGAATGAACAGAGAGAGAGAACTTACAGAGATGAAGTGGGAGGCAAACTGCTCTCTGGGAGGAGAGGAGATGTGGGAAGGAGATGTTATTACTATGAAAGACTGTTTTATTTTGTAATATACCAGAGTCCTGGTGATCTAAAAGAACTTCCGACTTTCCCCAACTTCTCAGTGGCATTCTCCCAGAAGAGAGGAAGCAGGTAGTATACTGGATATACATGGGATTGATTTATTCCTAGAAGGTCAAAGAGAGACCTTGAGGTCTGCTGCTATCATCAATCCATCAGATTTTGTTTTTCACATCCTAATCACAAGCATATCTTGATCCACTCTAAAGAGTTTGGATAAGTCTACACCAATAGGCATTTCCTATACTAACATACACCAGCTTGGAATTACTGACTGATGGAGCTCAACTACTCTGGGGGCTCTTACTACAGAGACATATCTGGTTCTTCAGAAAGCCAGGTTTAAAATGCCAATATTTTTCCTCTCATTTAAAAAACGAAAAATAAAAGTAAATCAGCTCCTGGATTCCTGTTAAGTATCATGTGATCTCAATCTCTGCTACCAGTATCTTATCAGGGTGTATTTCAGGTCAAAACCACACTAAGCAGTTTTTCCCGTATTTTGTGCAAATGTTTTTTGTGTAATGTACTCAACAGTGACTCTTCTGGGAATTGAGGTCAGACATATTAAGAAGTTTGTTACAAGGCAATAAGATTTCTTGCTCCATATGAAATAATGTAGCTCAAATAAATTCCAACTGAAATAATAACAATGATCTAACAAACAAGCCCAAAAGAGTATGCTCTACAGGACTACATGTTAATATGCCTCCTTCTCCCATCTCTGATTTCTATGGTTGTAACTCATTTACCAGTCTCCAGATCACTTTCTTGCCATCTGACTACCACTTCTCATACTTCCTCACCTGTAAAAAACATCGGAGATGTAATGCCTTCTGAAAGATACTGCACAATGTTTCAGATGAGCAGTAAGCAGAATGTCAGAGTTCTGGGGATATTCAAATGATCTAGCTGAGCAGGAATTTGGGTTTCACAAAGTTTTCATGCAAATAGCTTTGGTCTTCCTTTGGCTATTTAGTATCTAGTATTCTAGTAGATTTAGTATCTTTTCATGGGACTTAGGAGTGGAGACAATATATTGCTTGGGCAATATAAAGGAAAAAATCGCTTACAATCAAAGAGCCCTTGACACTTCTCAAGAATATAGGGTGGATAGGGTGTACAGGACTGTAGTCCTGTCTGAATTCCGATTACTTTAAATACAATCTACTTTCCTAAATTCCCCTTGCAGTTTCAATTGGATACATTCTTCTTCTTCACTTCTTGTCTTAAACCTGCTGCCGTTTGCCGTTTAATAATTGCAAGGTTCCGCCTCAGAGGTGACTATGCTTCAGTGATGAGAAAAGCACAGTGACCCTTCTATGGGTACAACGTTACATCATTATTAAATGCAATGTGTTATCTCAAAGATTCCAGGGAAGGCTAGAAGATTGCTTTAAAAAACATAATGAATTTTAAGTGAAAGGTAGATGATGATTCCATAAAACAAGAGTTAACAGCAAGAAGCGGATCTACTCAGTTTACAAATAACAGATGAAGCTATTCTGCTGGGCTATATGCTGTATTAAGCAAAAGCTGTGACCAGGCATATGATGCCAGGTGATGCACATACCAGAAGAAATAATCTGAGTTATCTTGTTAGCTTCCAAATTAACTGCAATCATTCAGAAAAGAAGATTTGCTTATGGCAATCACATGAAAATCCTCTGCTCAGTACGTGCAAAAAACAAAGCATAGGAATTGGAAGCACTGAGACTAGGAGAGAAAACAAGGCAAGGAGTGGTACTGCATTGAAATACAGTATTAAGTTCAGGTCATCCTATCTGCAAAAGATACAATAGAAATAAAAGGGGTTCAGGGATAGGTGAAAATATGGAATTAGAGGCATGGCAAAACTTCTCCAACATGGGAGATTGAAAATACTGAAGCTTTTTGCCTTGAAGGGGAAACAAATCAGTCTGGATACTATAGGGTTACATAATAATGAATAGTACAGGGAAGGTAAACACCTTGATAAAGTTAGGAAACATCCTAGAAAATTGAAACACTACCTATTTGAGGCTGGATAGGATTTTCAGCTTTCCTACAATGTGCAAGTTATTTGTTGAACTCACTACTACAAGGCCAGATACTTAAAGGCTATTCATAAAGTGAGTGCAATGTGAATAGCAAAAATTTTGATGGCCACTTGCCCCCTCCTCCAGCATTACTGATACAAATCCTCTTGTTTCAGATCACAAGCAGGAAATGAGCTGTCTGGGACACAGATGAAATTTCCTCTAACAGCAAGTTTCGCCTATTTGCCCACTTAGGAGGACTTTATATTTTCTTCTATAAAACCCATTGACAAATACAAGATACCAAACTAAAAAGCTTCTGCTATCATCTGCTATTGCTTAAATTCTTCTATTTGGAGGGAAATTCATGTATGCTACTTAAGAGTCTGTTTGAAAAGTACTCTCTCTTAAGAGGTTTTTAAGTGTTCAGGAAAGAGAGAAGAGTGACTATCTTGTCTATTTTAATGAGCTCATGGAGGACCTGAAAAGAAATTTCCCTTTCAGATGGTCTGTGTCCCAGCAGCAAAAAATTCCATCCTCTATCATTTATCACCCCTGCTGACTTTGAATGATCTTCAAGAAATGCTGGATCTGACATCAACCCATGAGGGAATGGACTTCTTCTAAGCAAACTTTTAGGGAACAGACAGCTTGCTCCAATACATTATAATTTCAGTCTCTGAAGGGACCTGCCACAGACACACCTCCAAGATTTTCAGGTCTATCATTTCCTATGACCCCATCTAGATCTTCACAACAGAGCCCAGTGAGCTAGTATGTATTTTGTATTCTTTTCTCCTTTTTTCTTTCCCTTCCCTTCCCTTGTCCTTTTTCCTTTTTCTCCTTTACTCCTTCCCAGAAAAGCAAATAAATACAGCTAAAACCAACAACACTTAGCACTGCTATCTGTAGGTTTCTATTCTCAACTTTCCTGTCTCCTTTACAGATATGCATGAATACAGGTTCCTTCTTTACTAGTATGCTCATTCTCTGGACCAGAATCTCCATTTCAGAGACAGGGAAACCGAGGTGTGAGTAATGGCCACAAATTTGCTCAGGAATATGAAAGAAAGTGAGTGTTCCCTACACGTAGCTTCATTTCCACTGAACTGGAACTGCCAGCTCTAGCTTTTTTGACGATAACTGAAAAGAAATGATCTACTGCTTTTGTATCATGTTGAGAGATGTCCATACAATATCCTGATCTAGCAGTCGGTCAGTACACAGCTCTGGATCTATAAACTGGGGCTCCAACTTGTAAAAAATTTGATCACCTGTATTCAGCCACTAATCTGCTGAGACATATCTCCTTTCTGAGCCTCAGTTTCTCCCACTTCAAAAAGAGAAGATGAATAGTGACTTATCTCAAAGGGCAAACTAATTAAAATACTTTGAAATTCAGAAATGTTACGGACTACAGAGCCAAATATTCTCAAAATAATTCCATGTACTCTGGCATAGATCTGACAACAACTTATCTATGTATGCTTATAATAGAGGTTAATGGTTTCATTTGCTCCGAGCATATTTTAAGCTCCATCACATAAAAGCAAAGTCTATGCGAGCCACCATCAAGCAGAATGCACAATCATTATCTTCTGCAAAGCAGCCTTGGTGCCTCCAAAAGCACTCCAGGTAACTCAATATGAGAACAATAAATACAAATGAAACCAGAGAACAAGCAAGGACAAGGCAGAAATCACGCACACAGTTGGACAGCCTAATACGCGGCACAACAGCCACCTGAATGGGGCCTCAATGAAGGCACTCCACAGTAGCTGGGAGGGACACACAAGGTGAAGGATATCCAAGTGCCAGTAGAGCTCCCTGTTACTCCTTGTACCACATATGAGCAATTCTCATTTAAATATCATCGTGCAGATGCTATCATGGCCTCCCCCTGCAATGCCTGCAGGGAGCTCTTCAGCTGGCAAGCACAGTGCAGCCCTTGTAGCCACAAACTCCCAGTGAAGGAGTGTTTGCTGATGCAAACACGAGCCTCAGCAGCAGCAAGCATTGCCTGAGGCTGAAATGGTGCCCAAGCTGGGGGGTGTCTGGCTGCTGTTAGCAAGATGGAGCCTGCTGTCACCTAGGGAAGTGGAAAGGGCTTCATCTATCACAAGTGTTACATGCTTTGCCTGTGGACAGGTAGCAGGGGAGCGAGGGTCAAACAACTATGCTCCTAAACAGGTTGCGTTTGGCTCCAGGTAGTATGCATTTCTGCAGCAGCAAATAAATCCCAGTGGGGAGCAGGGAAAGGAGCCTTTGATCCTGGAAAAGCTTATTACTAGTATTTCTGGTAGGAAAGTTAGCTCAGTTTTAACTCATCTGTGTTATGTTGCAGTATGACAGCCCTGAAGCCCCCAGCTCTCCTAGCGCCCCTCCCCCCAGTTCTGCCAGTGCCCCTCTCATGCCCTGCAGGCCCCCCGTCTCCTCTCACTATTCTACTTTTTCTTTTCCCAGAGCATCAGGCTCATGCATCTTACACATTGACATCTATTTCAGTCCCAAGCCTCTTCTGAACAGCAAGTGCCAGTCACATAAAAATGATGAGGATAGGCAGGAAAAAAAAAATAGGTTGAGAGGAAAGATTCAACAAACTTGTTCCATTTTCTGCCTGGATCAAGACCTGAACCCACAGGAAGCCTCCAGAGGTACTGTCTGCTTCTAACCTGCTGTGACATTTAAGAGACCTCCTGGCGAGTCCTGGGAGCAGAGGGAAGGACTACTAAGTGAAAGTTTTTTTCTTTGTTATGCAAGGAAGTGATACTATTTATAATGATCCCTGCTGTCCCCAACTGGGCATGAAGACAATCAGCATCTGTCCAGGCCCTCGGGGAGACTGCAGAACCAGAGATGTTAGGTATATATCTGCATACCACTCGCTGCTACAGAATCAAAGTGGCAGAGCCACAGCAAGAGAGAAGCTGTGAAAGGCTCACCAGCACTGGGGAGATGAATGGCTAGGGAAGGGGAGGCTGAAGGGAAGGCAATGGTACTGAAGGGGATGGGGTTTGTATGTGAATGTTTGTTACTTGAGATCATACAGATGGTTTCTCTTTAGCAGTCGTTTTGAAAAGCCCCCTGTCTAAGCTGTTGGAGGCCCTTTCCTGCCAGAGCCAAACCTGGGGCTCCCAGATGCAGGAGGAGAGCTCAAGGGTCTTTGAAAACAGAGAGTACATTATCCTGGGTAGCCGGGAACTGGGACTCTAAACAGGTAGTGTCACACACATTAATCTGCTCATCCAGACAGGCGAATTCCCTGTCTGGGAGCCCAGGAGCCCAGAAGCAGCACTCCTTTGGCCTATACTTCCTGCTTGGCAACTGGTCCCCTGACTGGCTTTCTTCACCTTCACTACTCTCCAGAGACACCTCCTTTTCTCCTGCCTTACTCCGTAACTTTAATTCCTCTGATTTGAAGAGGGGACTCTTCCCTTCTCCCACTCCTGCTTCAGAGATGCTCCCTCCCTTCTCAGACAGACGTTTTCTCTTCCCTGTTTCCTCTCTGACACATCCAGGTCCCCTGCAAGAGGAAGTCTCCATGCTCCAGGCCACCTCTGTGGCATAAGTCTCCTGATCCTCTCCCCTCCCCAGCAGCCACACAGACAATTATTTTTTTGCTCCATTAAGCCAGTAAATGAGGCTGGCTTAGCTTGTTTCTGAGAGCTGGCGCTCTGAGCCCAGGATCTGTCTCAGCACACAAGGTAACACCAGTGTGACCATAGGAGGGGAGGAGGGATTTGCGAGCCTGAAACCACATTCCTCCAGTCCTAGACATTGAGGAAAGCAGCTTCCCAAGACCAAATCAAGCAAGCTAATGTAACCTGCAAATGTTCTGGGGCTTGCCAGGTGACCAGGCTGCTTTCTCTGAGGCCATCCACTGCTCTAGGAGAGAGAAGATAAATCAATGGAAGGCAACATCTGCCAAGATATTGACTTTGGCTCTGTTCATGGACTGCCTGCACTTCAGAAATGGGTAATATTCAGCTTGATTATCTCTCACCCGGCAAGACGAAGTTTCTCTCTATGCTTAAAAATCACTGGGATGAGCCAGGGAGGAATTGATCTGCAGGAGAGAAATGCTGACAAGAAAACATGAGTCGGAGACAGGATGAGAGTGGACGATGGGTGAGCAATGGAGTCAGCCTCTGGCAGCTTGCCAGTCAGGTTAGCAACAACCTAGCTCACTAAAGCCCGAAAAAAATTAAGGCTGAACGCATTCATCCAAACTTAACAGCAGGACCCAAAGATTTTGCTTGCACACTTATCTCACAGAAAATCTTTCCTCTCTTACCCTGCTCCTCCCCCTCCCAGAAATTCCTTCTCCGCCTCCCTGCTGCATCCCAGCGGCAATGGAGTTTTCTGGCTATTCCGTATGTCCCTGGAAGTCACCCAATTCATTGTTTGATGCATGACCCTCAGTGGTTGCAAGGCTCCCTGTCTGCCTCTATTTGTAGTCTATGTCATAAACCAGCTCCTCAGTAGTGAAAGAAGCTGATAGGATTCATGCACTGTAACCCACCCCTTGGACAGTCCCCAAGTCTCATAGTCTCATATCCCACTGCACAAGGTGATGTCACATCAGGGAGATGAATCATTTCATTAGCAGAACATGCTGACAAAGCCTCATGAGGTAAACATTCAGCAACATCATCAAACAGTTCCAGGAGAAAATCACGAACCTTCAACTCATCTTTCCTATCACATTTATGGTAAAACACCTTCGATGTCCTGCAGACCTCCAAGGCCAGCAGAGGAGAGGAAGATCTAGGATATTCCCAACAACTTCCTACCTTAGTTTTCCAGGCAGGTTAAGAGTCACATGCTTCGAGTAACACCAATTGCAGGTGCCCTGGAGTGCACCATGCTCTTGGGATGGAAGTGGAAATGGCAACCATGGCAGAAGAAATGGGTGAGGATCTCCTGACCAGGCTCATTTGGCTGAGGCACTTCTCTGAATCTTTCAGTTGTGTTTCTGCCCAGCCTCCTGCAGTCCTCTGAGCCCAAAAGCCACACAGAATCACAGAGGAGAAGAGATGAAAGAGAACAAAAGGAACCATCTAGTCTGTTCCTCTGTGGGAAGGATGGATCAGCTCCACTTCACCATTTGTGGCATCCATCTCTCCTCGTATGAATCTAGGCTGTCTTAGAGCTCTCCAGTAATGGAGGTCCACAGCCTCCTGAGGCAATTTGATTCAATGTTTTACTATCTTTACTGTTTCAGGTTTCTTACTAATATTTAATCTAAGTCTCTCTTGCTGCAGTCTAAAACTATTCCTCCTTGTCTTCTCCACTATAGGCATACAGAAGATATTACTCCTTTCCTTTACCTCTTATGTATCTACAGGCAGTTATCATATCATCTCACTCTTAGTCCTCTATTCTTTAGGCCTAGTAACCTCATTTCCATCCATCTCCCTTCATAGACTAGGCTGTCTAGACTTTTGATCATTCCCACTACTCTTTTCTGGACTGCGTATCTCTCTAGAAACATAAAGACCTCCAAATAGATCCAGGGCTCTACTTCATAGCGCACACACCAATCAGCAAGCAGCCAACACTATCCCTGGAACAGGGACGCAATGCCAGTGGAGGGGGAGGCAAGCTAGAGCAGGACACAACATGGCATCCAGTGAGGTACTGAATGATGCCAGGAAACCAGCTGCATGTTCTTCCCTCTGGGAGCTGGATRTTGCTCCCGCTTTGAGCTCAATATAGAAAAAAAATGCTACTTAAAAGGCTAACTGCTCTGATCATGTCCAAGGTCCTTGACTCATCTAGCCTGCATTTAAGTATCACCCCCCAACACAGGTAAAAAGGAAGCCGCACATGTTACTCCACCTTGGGCACACTTTTCAAATGGATAGACCTGCATGCCTCTGACTCATTGCCAGTACTGGAGAACAGCCAGGAGAAGAGGAAGGGAAGAAATGCCACTCTAAAGGCCAATGAATACGCATGCAGTATGTTACGTAAGAACCCCTGTGGGCCCTCTTGTCCAGGTGAAAGTCCTACAGATGGCCCATCACTAAGCACAGTTGATGCAGTGGGGAGAATGAGTGGGTGGACAGATAATTTGATATTTAGTCGAAAGAACTAAAATGAGTTTAATGCAGTGTTAGGAAGACAGATTGCCTGCAGCTCCTTCTGCTCCTGATTATGGATGCCAATCTGAGGTTTCCCTGAGGTGTAAAACTAGTCAGGATGTGTGCATTGCCACAAAGACTTCAGATTCCCAGTCTCACAAAAAGAAATTACCATAAGGAGGATAATAAAGGGAGACCAGCACTGAGGAAACCCCCTACCCCASCAGCTGGTTTAGTTTATCTCTAAGTAAGACAATCTTGTGGTCACAGGCCAAACATGTGGGGCTGTCTCCAGAGCTCCTACAAAGGCCCTCCTGCAAGCCCCTCCTCAAACAGACAAATTTGGATGAGACGATCAGAACTCACTAGCTGTAGACTAGTTGCTTTTCTTAAAGCTCAAAGAGGCACTGTGAGCACTGAGGACTTTCCACAAGACTGAAACATCACTGTCTTTTATATGCATCTGTTTTTGCCACTTGTACAAGCTAAGCTCAGGTCTGCAGCCCAACAGCTTGGGTCACCCAGGTCAACATCTTGCAGGAGTATCAGACCACTCACCTAAGAAGGAGATATGACAGAGGGAAAAAAAAAGACCCCAGCTGCTTCCTTCCAACAGGAGCACCAAARCATGCTAAGGAAGCACTCCAGCATTTCTCCTCTGCTGACAGCAGAAAGGTAGCTTTTGCTCATGAACCTGCAGTCTCACCTCTTGCCTACAACTACCCCAGTAGCAAAGGGGATTTTCTTCCACTCTATTTCCAACTTRGGCTGCAATTAAAAGCAGAACAGAGCACTGAGATGCAACAGGCATCCGACTGCATTCCTGCTGGGAAGAGAAAGAGCTTTACTGGTGAGACAGCCCTCACTTCTTACCAGCCCMCTTACACCCCTCCCTTCCTATGAGCTCTCAGGACAAATAGGAACCAGGCATTCAGTGTAGGAACAGAAAATAAATACACTGGAAATACTCAGCAGGCCCAGTCTGAATACAATGCATTGATTGAGTGGCTGTGCCCAGCGAGGGAGCTCAGAGCCTGCACTATGAGCTACAGCAGAAGGACCCAGGGCCCTGCAGCCTCTGCAGTGCTCCCCCATCTTTCTCGCTTCTTCTCTTTTTTTTTTTTCTTTTTTTCCCCCAGCTTCCATCCTTATTCCTAGGTCCAGGAAGGAGAGAAATTTAAAGGAGATCAGAGCTGAGCAAAGAGGGAAAAAGAAAAGGAGGATGGGGAGGGAGCTGGTGTCAGGAATAAGTGTGTGTATTGAGAAGGGGCAAGGAGGAGATAGACTGAGACAGAGAAAGCAAGGGGAGAGAGAATGGGGGGAAAAGGGGAGAGAGAGAGAGAGAGAGAAAGAGAGAAGATGGAGCAGGCAAAAGAGATGTGACTGACAGCTTCATCAAGCAAGGTGGCAGGCTGGATCAGGGAGCTTGCCAAGCAGAGAGCTGGGGGTGAGTTGCAAGAGGGGAGACAGTTGCAAGAGAGATATTCCACCTCTCTCCTTCTGATGAGCTTATCCAATCCCTCTTCAATGGACAAACCTCTGCATACAAACTCTGCCCCTTCTCTTGTCCTGGCAGCAAAGGGAAGTCAAGGTTGGCAGTGGAGGGAAGGCAAATGAGGTGCTGCATGTGCACCACTTGAAGGCTTTGCACACACTTTGAGTGACAGCAATCATCAGGTATAAGCAAGCCCCTGGACTCTCCTCTAAAAACAGGTCCTGTGAGTCTAGCCAGTGAAAGAGGTAACCTTTYGTGTCTCTCATTAGGGTGTGATTTCCCATTACTGATGGCCGTATTTAGTGCACMATAAGGGGTACTGCCCAAACATACTGTCCTCAACAGTTAATCATCCAAAACTGTGGACGCTTTATGTAGCACACAGGTAAGACCAGCAAACTGTCTRTATTTATTTATGCTTGCTGCCTTGTTTTTCGATAAACACAATAYCAGTACTACCAGAAGCCCTTTTCAGAAAACGGCCATTACTGGAAAAGCTGAAGGGGGGTGTCATTATAGAGGGGGCTGCCTTTCCCTAGCTTCTTATCACAAAGTCCTTGGTCTGCATGATCTAAAGCCAGCTATTCACACTGGACTTGCTTGCAAGGGTTAGGCTTGCCTTCAAACACAGCCAGCACTCCCATCTCAATCCAGTCACACTCAAGAGTGATTTCAATTGAATAGCAGCATAATCCACACAGCAAACACATATGTACATCCGTACAGCTGGTGCTGATGTGTGCATCACTTTTCCATGGCATGGCAAAGGGATCTGGAAAGTGGCTCACTGCCTCTTGCATACACTCGTACAGGCGGCCCCCCATTGCGCTGCCAGCCAGCCCAGTGGTCAGCGGCACGGGGCAACAGGACAGGGAAAGAAACGGATGACTTGGGGAAGGCAACCAGCATAGCCAGAATGGGCTGTTTAAAAAGACAGATGAGTAGATGGTGGGGTCATGGATCCTCAACCTGCTGTCAGGGATGAGAGTCCAGCTGCAGGGCAGCAAGGATGAACCTGCAGGGCTGGCCAGGAGCGGGGGCTGTGGGGACAGAAGCTGTCCGAGAAACGGCAGGAGGCTGCAGAAAGACCACCTCCACTTAATTAGCGTGCAGAAGGCAAGGGAGTGGCAGATGGGAAAAGGGACTGCAACCATCTCTCCACATCTTCCACCATCAGAGCCCTGAACCTGGGAGCTTCAAACTTCCCCTGTCCTTTGACCTGTTAATAAACCCATCTGCTCCAAAAGGAGGAGCAAACGCCCCCAAACTGTGTCTCACACATGCCCTCTGCTCATCCACAGAGGCAGGCTTAAATCTTCCTACCCCCAGCACTGAGTCCCAATAAACAACTGCCTCAGCTGGCACTAGCTCCCTGCTCAGTAGCTGCRGGGAAGGAGATGATGGTTTATACCATATTGTATTATAGTTTGTGTATAGTTATTATATTATTGTTCACAGAGAGGAGCCAGCAATTTMCAGAGAGTAATCACTCCCTGAATCCAGCTTTTCTCCAGGTTTAGAGGATGCCCTGGGGTAGATGGGGGTTTTGTAAAGTCCCTGAGCTACCTGCAGTCACTAAGTAGGTTTGCTACCATATAGTCACATTTTTTCCCCCTTTTGAGCACTTCTAAATTCCAATGTGCTTACTTGTATTTTGTCCCCTCCATGATGTGCTCTGCTTTCCATTTCCCAAAGAGATGAATACATGGCCTGACCACGGACAAAGTCCTACCAACTCCTGTTGRGAATCTAGGCTGGGGGTTAGGAATTGGGTGCTTATTAAGGAGCTGGTGAGGAATCAGCCAGGCTTTGTTACTCTAACTCCTCTCCAGGAAAGGCAAAGAAAGAGATAATGATGTTAGAACATTTCAACCTTTCTTTTTCTGAGCTTGATAGACCTGGCCTGAGGCACCTTTCCTAGAAAAAACAGGCTGCTGTAAGATTGATTGGTGGGGTGCAGAGTTTAAAGGTAATTTTCTCTTGTCRCATGCACATAAATTATTGTGGCTCAAGCTGCGATCAGCTCCATGTTGCACTTGTTCAACTGCTTTTATGCCAGGGCTCTGATAAGRTGTTGTGAGAAATATGTCCACTACTCCCCAAGCAACATCCTACAAATTATATAGGATAAACTATATACATATGTAAATGTGTGTGTGTGTGCGTGTGTATATGTATATATACTTATATGTATATATATTTGCATGTATATAAATATATATATATCAAGAGCAACACAGGGATAGAAAAAAAGTAGCCATGTGTATGGGGGTGCACGTGCCTACAGATCTGTGCCGCCACAAAGTCCCAGCTGCGGAAGGTGCAGCGAGAGCCTCATTTGCTCGTCCATGGACCCATTTGAAATGTTCTGTCCATAAGCGCCAGGGCAAGCAAAGCTCAGCCACTCAGATTATTCACAAGGGTGAAGAGGAAAAAAAAAAAAAAAAAAAAATGCACATGCACACAAAGGAAGCACAGCTGCAGCCCAACTGAATTCATTTTTAACATTCATGAAAATGTTCACAGAACACTTCAGTGCTATTTGCCTAAATCTTGCTGCTTGGAGTAAACACTCGAACCAACACAGGCTGTATGTTCCAGGTGAAATGCATTGGGGATTAGCTGTGGCTCTTGGCCCCAAGTTACAGAATCACAGTGTCCCTGAGTACGTATGGCCCCCTTACTTTAAAGCACAGATTCAGTCTATCACCACATAGTTTCTGACTTCTAGCCCTGTCACAGCCAAAAAGACTTAGTGAGAGCCCACAGCCATCGCATTCCACATCCATCATGATCGTTTGCAACAAAGGCACTCGTGTTCTGCCAAATTTGAACACAAAAACAACTGCAAACAATGAGAGTTATGGCACACATCTGGTTTAGGTGGGGGAGACCTCTTTCCTCTCCTCCACTTCCCCCTCCCTTTCTTTTGCTCATCTTCTTCATTGGTTTCTTTCCCGGAGTGTCCTAAGCAGCTCACACAGGGGAAAACGCTACAGCACACAAGGGAGACTCAGCTGAAGCCCTGAAGACAAGAGGAGTGTGCGTTGTCTCTTCCTCCACCATAAATACAGCTGAGACTACGACTGGATAATTGGCTAAGTGCCTGTCAGCTTAATAACAGAGAGAGAGAGCCAGAGCCAGAGAGAGAGAGAGAGAGAGAGAGAGATTTACTATTCAAAGTCATGGATGCTGCCTACCAGTGGATTTCAACATGGGTTTTGTTTGCACTACGAGGCAAGAAAAGAGAACGGATGCAGAGCTTGGAGTCACAGTCTCCCTCATGCAAGGATGGATGCCTGGTCTGGGACAGAGGAGTGGGAAAGCAGAGAACCAAAGGCAGCTGCCGTGCAGCTCCAGGGGCATTCCTGGTTACAGCATTGCTGGTTTTCCAAACCAAAAAGCACCAGTGTAACCACTGCTGAGATGCTATCATCACTGAGGCACTGAGAGCTGTCAAACCGCGTTGGGGCAGAGACAGCAGTAGGTCTCCAATGTGGTCACTCTGGTGCTGGGGGACCCCAGAGTGAGGTAGATGCAGTGGCAGTGGCATAGCAGTGTGACCACAGCTATTTCACACCACAGCAATGCTTTGGCAGCCCGAAGGCTCTCAGCCTTTCCTTCCCCCTTGCAAATCTGCTGCTCCTCTAGGAACACATCTAAGGAGTATGTCTGTGCAAAGAAAACGCTTGATCACGTCTTGCCTTTCACACGAGGTGGGAGGGTGTGTGTTGACAAGRAACCTCTCTGCTCCTCTCAAGTTTTAGCTCTCTCCCTTTGCCACAGAAATGCAAATTTCAGCGGTGAAAGTGGTGCAGGCCGCTCCTACTTGAAAGGCACAGTATTAGCCAGACCTACTACAGTGTTAACCACTGAGCAGCAGAAAAGGAAGATGCTAATATTTTCTTTGCTTGTTGCCTTTTTTCCTTAACAGTCGTGGCAACAGAGGCTCACAAGAAAGGGTGCTGCAAGCATTACAGATGGTTACAGAGGGCCAAGTCAGAACGGCATGTAGATCTCCAAGCGAACAGCCTGTTATCCTATATGTCAGGCAGCATTGCCTCTCGGGCATACAACACTGGCAACTTTATGAAGTGTATATGAATGTTTGCACAAGCACACACATACACTTTTTGTTTTCACATAGAAGCAAGTGTAGAGAAATATGCGTTGGCACACAGGCACACACAAGCACAGACCTCCTCATGTAGATACGTTACTGCGATGTATATGCTGAACTCCAGCCCAGTCTGAACGGGCTCAGACTCAATTTCATTAAGTTAGCTCTGGCTAAAAAAGCCCAACTCCAACAAAATCAATAGAGCTGCAGCAGGGCTACCTCTCTGCTCTTTGCAGAGGGTCTAGCACAATAGGGGCACTTTGAGGGTCACACTGGGCCTCTTCCACCCAACTGAGTTGCTCCGAACAATATCTGCAGAAATACACATGGGTAGAGGATATTGGCTGTCCAGATTATTTTGAAATAGTTGTTTTCTAGGCAGAGGTGAAACTCATTGTTATTAGTTCCCATTACTTACCATAAAACCAGACATGTTAGATGTGCCTGAAGCCTGAAGCAAATGCTTTGGTGTCAGATTCAGCTGAAAATCACATTCGTTTCTTCTTCAGAAAGAAAGGAGTAAAAGAAAACTCAGTAAATTTCTAACTTCACCTTTGTGGCCTTCATTGCACTTATTCCAGAAGATCGAGAGTTCATGCAAGGCAAAATGAATTTTGATGGACAACACAACTAGATACCTTCAATGAAAATAGCTAAATTCACTCATGCTGCAAGCCTGCTAAAGACACGCAGCTGCATCAGCAYTGAGTTGGCCCTGCAGCTCTATCAGAATCAGATGCCTATGTATCTGGATATAAAGGGCAGATACATGCAATATATATTTTGAAAACTTATAGTTAAGAGACTGTGAATTCCAGGAACTGCAAGCTATTTTAAGACTAGGTCTTTCCTCATGACCTGCTGGGGAAGACAGCAGAGTAGAAGAGGTACCGACTCAGAGACACTTCAGGTAACACGTACTGCTATATAAATTTTAACGTCAACTAAGTAGGAAAACATATGGTACTTAGCTGCAAACTGAAGTGCATGTGCAGACTCAGGGGAGGAGGTTAAAGCTACACAGTCTGATGTTGTCTCTCCTCCTCCACCTTTTTCAATGCAAGCTGTACATACAGTGTTAATAAACATAATATCACCACAAAAAAGAATCTCATCTTTTTTAATATCCATTTAGCCTCTGTTTGTGACGTATTAGTCCCACCTCTCAGGAAATACTGTATTGCAAAGTCCTCTCTCTCCACTGGGCATGCTATATAAAAATACTGTATGTATACATGTAAGTATGTGAGGAAAGATGCTAATCTCCAGCCTTTGACCATGTACATATTACAATGCCTTTTATCGCATGTATGCCCACACACTCACATATCTACACATGCATGCATGCCTTCATATAATGGCACCATCTGCTGCCAGACCTGGAAGTTTTGCAACATCAACTGTTACTGCATTTATACATTTATTTTTATATTTTAGTATTTTTTWAAAAAGGGAAATATCAGCAGAGCACAGGCCCTTTTGCCAGATCCTGACACCCCTTGTCTACATATGTACATCACACACAATAACGAATGCTCTGTATATACCAGAAAAAATAGAAGTGCATCTGGGTCTTGCAGTCAATACCAATGCAGATAAGGACATACTAAGGAAACCTTTTTTGTCGCATTCACTGGGTTGTTGCATCACTGAGCCGAGAGGCAACTCCAAACTAATGGATAGGTCAGCAGGCTGGGTTCATCTAAGCCCTGCTCTGCAACCTTGGGCAAGCCCCTTCACCTCTGGGCACCTCTTTCTCACCCCCAGCCTCTGCCCGTCCTAGCTAATAGCCTGCAGGTTGTGTGGAATAGGGCATCTTCCTTATGCTCTGCTTGCATAGCACTTAGTACAAAGGGTGCCTCATCTTAGTGGTGGCCTTTAAGTGCCACAACAATACTACTAATAACCAAGGTTACAATTTTACTGCCAGGACCATATTATTATGTAGCATTATACCTTTGAACGTGCCTATTCTCATTTCTAGCAAAGGGCTCAGCTCAGTGCTTCCTGTTACAAATCAAATGCTAATTATAAGTGTAATCTGAACTGCTTTTACTTTTCTTTTAAGCTGACTGCATAGGGCATAAACTTTGTTGTGACGCTGTGTTGCTATTTTGCCTGAGGTGCCTTTGTCCTCAAACAGAGCTCCACATGTAGAGTATCGGTAAAATACTAGGAGGCAAAGAACAGAGTTTGCATGAATTGCTTACATTACAAGATTACACCAACAACGTTGTTTTTACTGCWGGAAATTTGATCCTAGTCTATGCTTTGATATATGTAACTTTAAGAAACTAATTACCCATTAGGATGAAAGTTCCTATACATGCTATCAAGCCAGAACTTCACATTATTTAAAAAGATCCGGTAAAAATGGAAATTGCACATTCAGTTAAATGCTGGTTTTCCTCTGCATCAGAATCAGATTGATTTAATCTTTGATGAAAAGTTGATGCTTGGAAAAAACTTGAGAACAATGAGCCGGATTCTGAACTTGGCTTGATCCCAGTTCTCCAAGGGGCTGAGCATCCTCTGAGAAGCACTCGCAGCTTAAGCCCTGCATGAGTCACTTGTACCTCTTTAGCAGTCCCCAGCAATATGCCCCAAAGACAAATGCAGTTTTTCTGGCCGTGTCCTTGGGCTTTTGTAGATTTGTACTAGTACAACTGAGCAGACTGAGACTGGAATGTGACCCATTTTGTTTCCAGTTAATGATGAGCTCCATTTCAGAAGTGATTAAAGGCCAAACTTGTCCTTGTACTGGGACTATCTAAAGCCCTGGGCAACCTGCAAGTCCCACTGAAGCCCCTGAAACAGTGCTTTAAAGGCACTTTGCAGGAGTGAGTCCACCACAGTGGTCCCTAGCAGGCTTGGCCATTTCCTCCCCCACACAGTGCAGGTATCTTCTCCTACCACATGGGATGCACCACTATTTTGCCCCCAACCTAGTGCAAGTGTCAAATGTGACAGTGAGACACACTTTTCTCCCTCCTTGGTTTGTGGTAGCTGCCCTCCACTATTGCTTGTGTCTCTATTTAGCTGATGTACCTCTATTTTGTATCCCTTCTCTTTCTTCCACGAAGGCTAAAGTTTAGGAATAAAGCATAGGGTCCCTGCCTTTCCCCAGCCAATACTTGTAAAGAAAATGATGAGGAAAGGGGGTGGTAGGGGAGTACAGCTTACTTTTTCCCATACTCTGTCAGCACTGGATGGTTCAGCATCTCATGCAGTGAAGCCACTCAGTGATGCATGACTGGATGAGCTCCAAGAGGTGCAAAGGGCAATGACAAATTTTACTGAGCTGCACAGAAGATGTCTGTGACTTTGGAGAAAAGACTCCTTTGAGGAGTCAAATTCTGGAGGTCTGGGAAACCCCAAGGAGCTCAGCAAGGTAGGACAAAAAGTCATGGAGATCAGAAAATCATCACCTCATATTTAATACATAATAACAACAATCATCAATTTGTATTGGAGGAGCACCTACAGAGCCCAGTCCTTTTTCCTACTGTGCTAGGCAAGGAACAAAAGTTTAAGAAACACCACCAAAACAGCTAATAAATCCTCAAAGGCCCCTTAGGGAAGAGCTCAGCAGTAACTATCTCTATTTGGAAAAAAAGAGTATGGCATGGCCCCGTGCTATGGAGAAAGACAGGAGCAGATCTTGGATTCAGCACTTCAGCGAGCACTTCCACATTCAGGAAAAACGTTGACACAGTGAGGTTGTACATTTAGAAACACAGACAAAAAAAAGGGGGTTGGGGCTTGGGTTTTAAACCCTCTTCCCCCCCCCCCCCCATTATGGTTAGTTTGGAGTTTGCATTTTTGTTGATTGGGGATTTTCTTTTCATGTCAAGCAAAGAAACTCTATACAAAACCCAACAACCTCATGACTTTGATCTTGGAAGAAAAATGCGATCCAGAAATTCTAACACACAGTTCCCTCTCAATCATCAAAATAAGACACACTGTCCTTCACTTGCTGAAAGCAGGCTTAAAAAAAAAAAAAAAAAAAAAAAAAAAAAACTAAATAAGTCACACCTTTACAACCCTGATGGAGTCTCTGGTCTACCGTGTTTAAAATACCCTGCTCTATTTTCTTGGTTGTAGCTGGACAAAACACTAGTATGTATGCTCGGCCCTTCTCACCTGCAATAGCTTCCAGACCCCTCCTCACTTTTCAACCTTACTCTAAGGAGCTGATCATTAGCCTTTTCTCTGGGGATAGTCTATCACACGCTATTTTTATTCTCTATCTCTGCAGTTCCCTGACTACCATCCCCATGCCAAATACTCACTAAAAGTCATCAACCTTCAGCAAGGCCAACAAATGGATCAAATCTGCTGCCAGAGTATTTAGGAGATGAGCCAATATAGAGTTAGGAACATTTTTTTTTTAAGTCCATAGCAGGGGGATATTTTAAATGCCATAGCTTTAACAAGTCATATGTAAACTTCCCAGTATAATTCTATTCTGAGGTACCAAAAGCAGATGAAACTCTGGAAGAGTGGCCTCCTTTAGAGACATTAGGGCTTCTAATGGGAAACTATTTTCCTCCACTTCATAGATCAATCCATCCACTCATTTTCTATCTGCAAGTGTAACACTATATACAAATGTATAAAGGAGAAGAAACAGTTAGAATATCCTGTCTTGTGTGCTTTGCTGAATGATTTGCACCACGATTTACATTAACAAAGTGTCGGAAGTTCTATTATCACTATGTGTGGGGCCTTTAATTCTCTGCAAATTCACACCCTTCCTTCTCCCTCCTACATTTTCACTTCCTTTCAAGCTACTGGATTGAGCTACTGTGTGCTGGTAAACTGCTGCTGCATGCTCCCCCTGCCCTCTCTGAAGTGGATGCAAAGCAAAGACAGGTGATACGATCTCAGTAAARAAATCCCTTACCTCTCTATGGAGGCAGAGATCTGCTCTGAGCAGCATTAGAACAGATCACCTAATAGCTTTTCCCCATCCAGCTCTTCCACTAGTGCTGTCATTAGTGGATCTGCAGCGGAGAGAGATGCTGGGAGATTTTTAAACACAAGGCTGTCTTAAAATGAGTTACGTTTTGGAGGCATGGGGGAAATAGAGGCAGGGGGAACTAGCAAACACTCCTTTGCTTTGAACCTGTGGGAATAAAATGTCAGCTCACAGGACCCAAAGTGGGCTGGACATAGGGATCTGAGGATCCAAAGGAGGCAGTGAAACACCGCAGGCAACCTGGGGCTAGTCCTAGGCAGATGGAGGGGAGACAACTGCCCTTCCAAGGAGGCAGAAAAAGCATGTAACCTGCTGGATCTCCTGCAGCAGCTCAGGAAGGCAGGCTGCGGGACAGAGAGCCTGTGCTCTGTCCACAGTCACTTCTGACAGAAACGTGCCCTGCCAGGAAGGTTGTACTGCTTGGGACAAGCACTAATAGGACAGGGAGGTGTGTTGCTCCTGTGAACTGTGTCACTTGGCACACAGCTGGCTGACACAGCTGGATCACCTCATCGAGATGTTTTATTACAGGGCCTGACATAACATTGGCAAGCTGCGCTCTCTTCGCACATGCACACACACACAGACACCAAAAACACTCTCACATGTACCCTTATTCAGCTTGCTTGTAAATGCTTTACGCGCCGCACATGCAGACACCGTCTCCACCATCCGCTCAGCTCTCCCTGCTGCAAATGCAGCTTTAGCACACAGTGTCTAGATAAACTCAAAGGCTCCAAGGTTAAGTGGGAAATAGAAATCCAGTGACCCCTGGCTGGGCAAGCAAGTTTAATGACTTGTCTGCTGCCGTATGTAACAAACATATGCCGACAAACATCTGCCTGAACTGCCTCTCCAAAGTAAAGGGCTGATGGAAGGGATCTGCCTTTAAAGATAGGGATAAAGTCAGCTGTGAATCCTGCTAAAAAAGGGTTAATGGGATATACGAATCGCTACTGAGTGAAAGAGAGGAGAGAGGAGCTTGGAGTCAGAGGCAACATCCCTTGTTAGATGTTTTCTGTGTTGCATCTAAAACCCTTCTATCGCATATGCAAGGCAGATGAATTACTCTGTAAATCCTATTACTCCGAGTGGATAAATCTTACATGCAAGTTAACAAGTCTAGAGAGCTGGGGAATGGAAGCTGCTGAACGGATATTCCAGGATCAAAACAACCCAGCACACAGGAGCTGAGAAAAGCGACACATAAACACACACACACACACACACTCACACATCCCTCTTCTAGCATCCTTCTTCCCTGCTCCCATCTCGCTAGCTCACAAACCCCTCTGTCATTAAACGAGAGGGATGCAGTACACAGGGGATCATGTAGCAGGCACATGGTGACATCTAGCAGGATTTATTTCACAGGAAGAGAAAGAAAACTTTGCCGTTGCCGTTAGCTTTGCTAGGGAATTGCTCCCTTGATGCTTCAGGGTTTGTGCACTATCAGCTCCTCATACCGATTACAGACTTATTTTAAATTGCGTCCAGTAGTTTTATAGCCATAATATACTGTGTGCACACACATTCACACACGGAGAATTTTCCCTCAGTAAGGGAAGTTATTGCAGGTAAGTTGAGCAAAGCAAAATTCAAGAAAGAAGCCCATAGTAAAAAGGTGACTGGATTTGAGTTATTTGGGACTCTCCTAACTGAAATTCCAAGCAGTCTAGGTATCACCTTTTAAAAATGTGCACAGTGAACGCAGAAACGTAACGCTCAACTCTACTAGTGAGAARGGCTCTGTGTGCAAAGCCACCCTCAGCACAAACGTTCAGATATGCAGGCACTGCACACACCCGCTTATTTGGCCCTGCAAAGAAACTAACATCATGAATGATATATAAGCTTCACAGACACTAGAGTTCTTAGCCTATTTTTTTCACCAGCCTTTCAACTACTGTATCCATTTCCCTTCTGTGCTCAAAAATAAATAAATAAAATTAAAAGCCAGAGTTTCCCCAAAGAACAGTTTTCCCAAATAACTGGCCCAAGAGTTCTGGCAGCACCAGGGATAAAGTTTTTGCACAGGTACAAAAAGAAGTAGGGAAAGATCAATGGAACATCTGGCAAGCACAGCTGGATCCCTTTTCCATTTCTCTACTGATACTGCAGGACTGGTGGAAAACATACATTTACAAGTGCTGGCTAACACGAACAGCTCTTCTTTCCCCACTGAAATTCTTTTGATCCTGAGCACTATACACAGAAAAGCGTAGTGGCAAGAGGCTTTCAAAAGCTTTGCAATTTTTGATATTAAAGCWCAAACACATATGCAGAGCCACACTGTAGCAGCCACTGCTACTGCAGTTCAAGAGATTAAAAAAAAAACACACACTCACACAGACATACACACACGCACATATATATATAATATTACAAGTATGTATGTACAGATACAGAGATATAGACAAGGAAAAGTTGGCAAAATGCCCTACCTGAGGATGGCTGTATCCCCCTGCCTCACGGTGATGTTATCGGTGCCTCGGGTAAAATCCACGCTGCGGACTGGCAGCCCTGTAGGGAGAAGGCAAAGCAATCTCAGTAGGACCAGTGGTAATTGCTTCCGATCAGGCTGAGCCCTTGCTACCATGGCTGGTCTCGTTGAGTTTCTCTGTCAGTACTTGTCTCTCTCTGGACRTGTATATACAGATGGACAGATGTAGAATGAAAAACAATAATAATAATGTACAACTCTGTCTCTGATCGACAGCCCCAGATAGGGGAGGCGATTTCACAGTCCTTCTTAGCTGCCACTTTCTCTTGCTCTTTTCAGTCTGTTTTTGGCTTCTTTCCTCTTAACCGCTTTCCTTTTTTTTTTTTTTTTAAGGCTTTCCAAAAAGTCTTAGCGCAACCTTCAGTCAAAAAGGAAAGAAAGAAAGAAAAAAAAAAACAGAGAGGACTGTGTGTGTGTATGAAAGGTAGATCAAAATGAAACAAGAGGAAAAAGTCA
>NW_028185328.1:1680674-1696624 GCF_003343005.1 Rhea americana | reverse complement strand
ATGAGGGGAAAAAAGGAAAGGGAGGGAGGGAGACCAGGGAACTGGAAGAAGAGGTGGACAGCAAAGCGGAGAGCAGAAGGAGAGAGGGGCTCGGGGCGCGGGGTCGAGAGGCCGGCGGGGGGGAGCCGCGGGCAGTAYTCAAGGGAACACTGAGGAAACGGGGGGCCGCGAAGCTGCGGCCAAAAGTGCGAACAACTTGGCTGCGCGGCCCGAAACCACCAGCGAGCGGATTTAAAGAGGAAACGGTCTTGGCAACGGCCTCTGCAGCCTCAAACCTTGCTTCTCCCCCCTCTCGGACTTTCTCTCCGCAGATAAACAGTTGCACGCCCCCTCCCCCCCGCCGCGCTGCTCCTCCCTCCCACCCCTCCGGGCTCCGTCCTTCCCTGCCCCCCGCTCCTTTCCCAGCCTCGGAGGGACGGAGGGGAGACAAAGCTGGTATTGAGCTGCCCGCGGTGTGAATGCTCCGCCTGTGCTCCGCGGCTGCCAGCGCCCGCAGCTGAGCCCCGCGCCCCGCCGCAGCGCTGCCCGCCCGGCACCGCTCCCGCAGCTCGCCCGCCGCCGCCGMCACCGGGCACCGGCGCAGGGAGGTTAAATCAACGCAGAGGAGGAAGCCGTACGTTTGACCGCCGATGCCTGCCTGCCGTTCCTCCCTCCCTGCTCTCCTCTGCCCTCTGCTCCCGGRGACGCTTCGCCGCCGGATCTCTGGCCGCAGCACGACGGGGCTGGGAGAGGGGACGAAGGCCAAGGGGGCAGCGAGGAGGGAGGACGTGGTCTGAARGGGCTCCAGAGCAGTGGACATAAGAAAAGCTGAGGGCAACTCTTGCTGCCCTGAGCGGTCACAGCACCGCTGCATGCGCACGCAGGAAGGGACTAATCGGGTTTTATACACAAATGGCCGCACTGGATCAGACCAAAGGTCCATCTAACCCCACGTTCTGTCTCCAAGCACAGTCTAAGGATGATGCCGAGGAGGGACGAACATAAGCACCAGGCAAGCACGCAGTGATATCGCCCCAGAGCACTCCTCTTAATTTCCAGTGATTTGTGGCTACAGCATGTCCCAAGCCTGTGGCAGTATCTCTGTAGTTAATGGCCCTCAATTGATTTTCTTCTTCCAGGAACGCATCCAGTAGCTTTCTGAACCCCCAGAAATGAGCCCCCACAGCCTTAGGATGCAAAGRCAGTGCTGTCTTGGAGAGCTTAAACAATCCTCATGTTGTTAAAGGGCCTTGAGTTAAGGGCCAAGGTCATGACACCACTACTCCCGTGTCATACGCAGCAGTGGCAAAATGGGATAAGTGCTTTGTACACAAGCCAAGGGGACAAGGAGAGTCAGATATTTCCCATATAGGAAACTTGAAGTGGATGGGACCAGTGAAGGGGGAGCAAAAAGAAGGAGCTGGAGGTTAATCCATATGCTGGATGCACCCAAGATACTGCAAAGAGAGATCTGGCCCACTGAGGGTATTGCTTTGAAGACATCCGCGCTGCTGACAGCCTAGCAGACAGTGAGTCAGGCTACTGACTGAAGGAGATGGACAGCACAAGGCACAGAGAGAGCCATCCTCGGGATGTCTCTGATCACACTCCTGGCATCCCAGGTGGCAGCGCARTGGGCACTCCAAGAAGACACTCATGCTCTTGTTCAGGCTCTCGTGCCACAGTGTGAGTACTGTTACGAGAGCTAGTACAAGTGAAATTACCAATGATAAAAACCTTCTCGCAAAGCAAGGTGTTGCATGGATCTCTTTTACAAGGCTCTCTTAAGTATGTTTCATCTACATTAATAGGAGCTATTCTATGTTAATTAAATGCCAGTAGAGTAAGGAAAACATATTTGTTGAAGATTAACTATTATGTAATGCGAGAAGCATCTGCCACCCAACTGCTAGAGCTCACTAAATATTTCCTTATCTCAGAGTATTTACTTAGGAGGCAATAACTATCCAGTTAAATCTAAATTTAATGCTTAGTTAAATATAGTTCACAGAAAGTGGCACCAATATGTTTTATACAGRGAATTACAGAGGAGGTCTCATGGGGAGAGTAGAAACCTTCCCCTGGACTCTGCTAACATCCTGACCTGAGATGGGACCACACCTGGCATGTCTCCCGGCAAAGTGGGGGTCTTTGTAGCACACACTGAGTCTGCTCTCTACTGAGGTAGAAGTATGAGGGTGGTCCTCATCAACTTAGACATTTATACGGTCCTTGTTAGGACCTACYACTGCAGCATAACAATTTAATAATAATAATCATTATAACAAATAGAGAGATGAGGAAGAAATTCCCTTGAGGGTCTCATGGTCCTTGGGGGGGGGGGAAGCCCCCAAAATTGATAGATCTTATTTGCTTTTATAARTGTATGGAAATGAAAATAAGTTGTTGTCTCGGTGGAAATGGACAAACAAACAGGAATCACACAAATCCTGCTCATTAGGAGAGAGCCTCATGAGTAAAATAAATCTATTTTTTTGTGTTCCCAGAAGAAATAACTGTCTAGACTCATCTCCCCCTGCTGGAAGCAGACAAAGAAGCAGCAGGTTTGCATTTTAACCTTTTTACATTCCAAAATCTTGAGGTAAAATTCAGGTAAACAATCAGAAAAAGGGTACTGCACACCCATATTGACATCTTTTAATGTCATTTAYCAATACTCCTGGTAGGTACAAGGCTGGCAGGGTCAGCCTGACTGACTAAATATTGTCAGTATGCAATACAGGAATCGATAGGGCAGTATGAGTCCAGTTCCTCAGGTACCAAGCACATCACTCTCCCTTCCTCCCCCAGTGCTAAAACACACCTTGCCCAAAGGGAACAGAGCATAGAGCAACACACTTTGATGAGGGCAGGCTGTACAGTATCACCCAAGACATGATAAAAATGCTTGGATGACCCATTTTGGAAGGTGTCTCTGTTTCCCTGCTGTGGATGTAGGATGATTCTGCCTGCAAGCTGGAAGGAAAACAGCAGCATATGCAGACACATCTCAGCTAGCCTTGCTCTCCCTGACTTTGAAGGAAATGTGCCAAAGACATTGCAGCATGGGCATCTGAGCTGGCCAAAGTGAACACCATCGATTCTGGCCCCAGGTAGGTAGCCTGCACCAAAGTATGCAGTGCTGCGATGCAGTGGGACTGTTACCTGGGCCAGGACTACCTGTGCCACAGCTCAGTTCTTGAGCTACTTGGGTACTGGTACCATGAAAGCCTTAAGTGTGATCTGCTTCTGACGGAGAGTCATCAGGAGCTATAAGCACAGGCTCTGGCCACAAATAGGCATAGGCTTTTTTTTTTTTTTTTTTTTTTTTTTTTTTTTTTTTTTTTTTTTTTTTTTTTGGAAAGTTTTAGTCCACAAAAAAAAAAAAAAAAAAAAAAAAAAAAGCTATGTCAGCTGCAATAGTAAATGGTATGATGTGAATGCCCAGAGAGGGCAGGGATGTTGCCCAGAGAGGTTGTGGAGTCTCCTTCTCTGGAGATATTATATTCAAGGCCCGCCTGGATGTAACCCTGTCTAACGTGCTCCAGGTGACCCTGCTGAGCAGGGAGGTTGGACTAGACGATCTCCAGAGGTCCCTTCCAACCTTACCGATTCTATRATTCTATGAATGACTGCCTTCTAGGAGCCGAAATGTGGCTTATTGGCTCAGTTCACAAACAGCCACAGAATGGCAACTTGTGTCACTTGAGTTTCAGTCACTATCAACCTGGCCCAACCAAAACTKGTGACCTGTTCCCAAATCTCACTGGAATCAGAGAAAAAGCATGTCTGATAAATATAAAAGAGAAGCGCTCACACAAATCTCCAGACTCTTTCATGGCCCAAGTGATAGTTTTAAGTAAGGTGACAGTATGACTGTTCTGCCAGGAGAGTCCAAGCCTTAAGGGACGTTATTAAGGGTATTTGCAATGGTGAGTGAAAACATATAATGTTTTGTGAGGTATACAACATGTTTAACCAAGATACACTGCTGCACTCAAGCAGTAGAGCCTGCTGAAAGCATCTCAGCTGTGCAGACTAAGTGTAATTTTGTTGCATTGGCAGAGGGGTTACAGAGAGGAACAGGAAAGGGTCTAAGGAGTTTCCCTGCACTAGGAGGAAGACTGAGGGACTGTGGCAGGGCAATGGTGACCTCTGTTTTTCCTCTTCTTTCCAGTACCTGTAGATYCCACCTATACACATGCAGCCACTGATTTCTACCTTGTTGTGCAAGAGCACTATTACATTCTGTTTTATTATGCAGCCACTTTTCACTCTGCTTTGCTTCCTGGGATGCAGGCAGCCATAGGAGTAGAAGAGAAAGAGTAGGGGCAGGGCCAGGAGAGAGATGGAAAAAAGTTCTCAGCTTCTTTTGAGGCTGAGGCAGGTACTGCCATGAGGGGCCACCTCCTGATACAACCCATTGTATCTGGAGCTTGTATCTCCAGATAAAAGCTCTCTGTTGAACACAGCAAAGGCCTCTACAGGCATATCAAGGAAGACATGAGAGTTGAACGGTAAGTCTCTGTCTCCTCAGACATAGAGTTACCATGTACCAAGTCCGTTCCTTTAGTTAGATCTGCCTAGTAAAGTAGCCTCCATCTTTACTAGGCCCAAAAGTGTGCTGGAAAGAGTGAACATTTCCCTGATAAAACTGAAAAAAGAACAAGTTAGCTGAGGGCAGGATGTTTACCAAACTTGTTCCTGCACTGACTGGAACATCCATGCCACTTATTCATATATGTGTATGACAGTGGTAATGCAAGAAGTAATAATGCCAGCATGTGCTATTATTTAAAAAAMCCCCACCTTTTTATGACTATCTTGCAAAGCTATATTTAGCCTGGGTTTTCATTCTTAAAATCAGAGCCAGCTTAGACTTGAGACACACATCAGGACATGTACTGCAGCAAAATGCAGCTTCCTCTGAAGTAAAGACCTTCAACTAGATAGAAGAATTCAGTTTATCAAGAGCATTCACAGACAGGTCATAACTGTGAATGGTAAAATGCACAACTACTGAGCTATAACAGAACTTTCTATTGTAGAAGAACAATAGCTACTTTTCAACAATTCATAACCTTGTTACTATGCAATCGATTGGCTTCAAAATTGATCACCTCCATATGCCTCAGTGCAGACAATTTAGAGGTCAAAGGCCAGGTTTGCAACAGCCATAAGCTGACATATCAACACTACAGTCAAAATAGCTATGCTGATTTCCACCAGCTAAACATGAGAGCCTGAGTCTCAAAGTTCACCTGCTTCTGTGCTGTGTGGGTAAAAAAAACAGYGCTATCACTTTCGAAAGGGAAAACTTTGTTCAACTGGATAAAGAGATTTTGTGCTTAGCCTTTTCAGAAATTTTCACCTTTAGCTAAAGACTAAATCTGAATGTTGGAGAGGAGGAAAATAGCAGCCCCAAAGGTATCTTTTTTTCAGCATGGTATGACTATGTGGCATTAAAGGATTAGCATTGCAACTGATTTGTGAACATAATTGTTGATTGCTACCACAGTAAGTTCTTGCAGAACTAAAAAGCCATTGGCAACAAGTCTTTCCTACTTGCAGAGGAATGAGAAACAGAGTTTAGTTATAACAAAAGTTGCCTTTCCAGTCTTACAAATGCAACAAATGCTAAAGCAATCACTGCTATCGAGAGTGTGGCAGTGCCTTTTCCCTGAAAATCACATATAATTAGCAACTTTCTTAAGGACACCTCAGAACCGGTCTCCACAGCTGCTGTTTGTCAGAGAGTATCAAATCACATCCAAACAACAGCAGACTATGCTGCTCAGCCATTGCTGCTGAACAGCTGTGAGCCAAGCTCCTTGCTACTGCTGGATGAGGCAGCAGCCCCAGTAGGAAGCTCCATGACCTGTTCTCCCAGAAAGGGTCAGCTCATAGCATAAGAAACACRGAAATTCCAGTTCTCTGGCATCTCCTGATTCCAGTTTTCTGGCATTTCTTAGATGGAGAAGGTATGTAGACCTATATTTTCAAATGTGACTATGGGAGCTAGACATACAAATCCGGAYAAGCAGTCCACATTTCCCCTAAAGACAACTTTAAGATCTCTTTTCTTTTATGTATTTAGGAGTGAAATCATTGCTTCACTTAGGTCAAGTAACACACTTGATGAGACAAATGGAGCAAGGGTTCAACCCTAAAGCTCTTTAAAAGCTTTCATAAGATCCTTCCATAAGAATGTCTGGAAAGGCAATACCTCTGTATGCTTAGGACTGATGTTTTCCAAAAACACTTCTCCTAATGTTGGTGAATATTTACAGCCCTYAGCACAAGTAATTAGGATGAACTATGCAGGAGGAAGCTAGAGTAGTTAAAAGTCCCTCCCAGCATACAAAGAGAAAGATCATCCAGTGGTTGAGATGTTCTAGGAGGACTTTGTGAGACCTCCAGCCCTAGTTTCCTCAGTTACTTTGGGTAGATCACTTAATGAGGCATTCACATAGAAAGCTAATCTCCATAGGCCCTTTCTGTCGTCAGAGGGATAATCTCCTCTTGAGGGCACTTCAGAACAGATGCCTAGTTTAACTATTTAAAATTGTCCTCAATCTCTCTGGGTGTGTCAGTTTCCAGCTTCATAGTGGAGATCCTAACATGCCCTTAACTTCCAACAGCGTTCAGAGGATAATACACCGAAGACTGCAAGGTGATTTAACACTACAATAATAAAACTCCCTGCAAGACACGATGTACAGAACATGCCAGGCAAGTTTGTGATATATTTCTAACACATTCATTAACAGGCCCCAAAATGACTGTCTAGCAATTGCAAAGGGTGTTGTGATCACAGTAGACAGGAATCCTATACAACTAAGAGGTGGTAAAACCCATTTTGCTGAGCCTTGCTGTATATTCGATGACCTGCTCTGGTGTGGAGTTCTCAACACAATACTAATGGATGGGAATAATCATTCTGACAGTGATGATTCAGAACAGAGCTCCCAACTCTTGCTGAAATAATACATGCTACCCATTCATCATCACCAGAGAATTAATTTTATTGTGAAGAATAGAGTGCAATAGGCTGTTGTGCTGCACATTTCCTTGTCTATTACAGAAGCTCCCACGTAGCTTTCATGAAACTTTTAAACTGAGGCCTTCAGTGAGACAAGAAAAATTCTCAAGATTTGTGATGCTATCAGGAGAGCAGGCACTGTCAGAAAGCCTAAGACACAATGGACTCAGAGATAAATTTCTATGCAGAAATTTGGAGAAGGGTCCCCCTGAAACCATGACCTGTCTGAATTCAAGCTCCTGAAAAAACACTTCATATCATTTCACYATATTCAGGTCTGAAAATGAGGAAAACATTCCTAAAATGTACAGATTTTCAAGATGACAAGCCAGGACAACTTTCCCACAGACAGACTCAAAAGGTACTATTTTAGGRGCCAAAGGTCAGGGAAATCTCTGCATCACCAAGTTTACAGTTAGAGCCTGTTTATCCACTTGACATATATGTTCTAATGCTTTTGCATTTTCCCCCTATCCCACACTTATTTTCTGCTCCTTTCTCCTATCTCCTTTCCCTGATGTTTTCAAGTTCCTCTCCCTTTCTSAGGTTGCACCCGTGTCTTGTCTGTCATGCATAGTCTTATTCGTATGTTTTAAAGCCAGAAGGGACTTCTCTGATCATCCTTTCCAGTTGCCTGAAAACCCCAATCCACAGAAACTTTCCCATTGATTCTGGCAAGAAGCCACAACCAGTGGCTGAACCAGAGCACATTTTCAAAGAAAGGCTGTCAGCTTCGGTTTAAGCACTCCCCAGTCGTAGAGATCTATGCTACATCAGTGGTTTCAGTGGTTAATTACCACGGAGGTTAAGAATTTTTCACCTTATTTGAGCACAGACTTTGAATTCCTTTAACATCCAGCCACTGAATCTAATCATGCTTTATTTTCTGCTTAAAGGGTCTTCTGCTGATAGAAACCCTCTTTCCGAAATACAATTTTGTACCTGTTCGAGTCTCTCTTTGTACCACTTTAATTTCTAGAGCCCAGTATTTTGTCATGAACTCCCAACACTTGGAGCCAGGGAGGGGAGCAGGGTGTTTTCAATAGCCTCTAACAAGATCTGGCAGATGGCAGATTAGTAGCACTATCTCTTAGGGATGTGGCCAAGGATGTTAACTTCTGGGTTCAAGACTAAGAATGGGAAAGGGTTGGGGGCAAGAATGATGAGATGAAAGGACAGAGGACCTTCTGACCAAGATGTGCACACATAGGGTGGCTCCTCATGGTGAGTGAGGATTTTGCTGGTGGTGATTCCAGCAGCTGGTTCTGTTGCAGGGAACTGTGACAGTCCTGTGCTCAGATGTAGCGGCAGTGCAGCTGTACAGCCTGTGGGCTTTTTACTTGCAGCAGAAGGATAACTTGGACTCAGAACCATCCTGATTTAATCTAACCCAAATTCCTATTTAAATCAACTGGGTTAGAAAAAAAACAAACCCAGGTGTGGATATACCTGAAATCAGCTGAGATAAAGCAGTATCTATTAAGGGAATAAAAATTCTTCTCTGGATCCTAGCTTGCAATGCTACTAAAGTTGGGCTAGATAAGTGATCCACATGTCTTGAAATGACTACCTGAAGCAGAGGCTTGGAGGGCATTTATGCAAGCTTCCAGGCAACAGTGAGAGTAGGCAGGTCTTCTCCTGGGGAGAAGGGGGCAGGAGAGGAGATGGCAGGGGTCATAAGTAGATGTGGGAACTTGACCTGTCAGAGCCAGGCTCAGGCCTTGAAACACCAGKAGCCCACTTCTGTGATGACAAATTTGCTCAGCTCAGGAAACTTTTTAGTTCCAGCAGCWTGCTGTGGTGTATGAAACAAAGAGTCAGTAACTCAAACAGGAACTGCAGTATTGCTTCCTGTGAAACCCCAGGGGATTTGTGGATCATTCAGTGGTCTTCAGTGACACTTCAATAGCYTCTTAATTTATATAACATACCGATATATTTTTTTAATTATATCAAGGGCTGCTAGTTTATTGCTGCAGGCAGAGATGAGTGAAGGACAAAGAGCAYGCTGGACAGAGCACCCTGGCAGCTGGCTTAACAAAGGCAGGTGATGAGAAAAAAAATGCTACAGTTGGATCAGACTGAAGCAGAGTAATGAAATAAAAAGCCCAAAGAAAGCTTCTAACGACAAGATGGAGCCCTGAGTGTTTCCTCACTTCATTAATTATAGGAATAATAATAGGATTAGACCCGTAAGGGAACCCCAAGATATCAGTTGTAAATAATATTTGTGGGTGAGGCTACTTTAGGAGTCCCAAGGGGATATGTATCTCTGATTAGTTTTAAGTCAAAGCATTAAGTCCATAAGGTCTTTTCACCCTATTCTGTCTGCAAGGCCCAGCAAGAAAGTCCTCTCTACTTGCAGACTTAAGTGAGAATCCAGGGAGGGCTTGAATTCATGCAACAGAGKGCTTCGGGTCACTCCAGCACTTGCCTCTGAGCTCCTAGTAGGACARCTACTTTCACCTACAGTCATGAGTGGCTAGTGTATGGTTTGAAAGAGCTGACAGGAAAGCCTTCCACAGACTTGGCACAGTAAAAACACTGCTGCCAAATGCAGGGTGTTGCTTGCACAAGTCCTTATAACCTCCAAATCTGACAAAGACCTGAGGGAGAAGGAGCCTAAAGTTCAWAGAATTTCCCCATTTAAGGCTTTAAATGCATCTGAGATGTCAGAAGCGTTGATGGGTAGAGGCCCTGGTACAATCAAGTGGAGCTTTGCAACTGATTTCAGCAGGRCTACGATTTCACCTCCTGAGTCTGCCTCTCACCCTCATTCTCAGCAAATGCTTTTTGGCTGGAGAACGAGCACAATAAAGAAAGGACAAAGCAAACATGAAAACTAAGGCATACCTTCAAATTCATATTCATTTAACTGAATTACAACAATTTTCCAATAAGTTAATTTCTCATTAAAGTGAGGAACAAACAGTGAGTCTAACTGGCCTCAKACAGACCTAGTATAAGTAAATGAAGTGTAAATTCCTACTGCTTCCAGCTCTGTCAAGACACCCCTGTTCTGTCCATCGATATCCTCTRGTATTTCTTCCCACTCCCCATCTGCTGATGTAGCTAAGCCCTGAAGAGAAGAAGTTGCTATTGCCTATGAATTTTTAATGTAGCAAGAAAAAAACTGCAGGAAGAAGAATATTTGGTGGCGTTTACTCCCTGTGATCAAAGGCATTTCATGTCTCTTGTGTGATATTATTAGGAACACAATACAAAGTGAAAGCAGTGTTCAGACTGAGGTCCCTATTCAAAAAAAAAAAAAAACTCCACTTTCTGCAGAGTAGAATGCAAGAACCAGCGCTGGCAGGAGGCTCATATTCTTATATCATCTCCTGCCTATGTTTATCTACAGAGACTTACAYGACAGAAAGAGCCTAGCAGGGTCCTTAAATCCAGTCTCCTTGTATCACAAACACAGGACACTTCCACTCCCCACAGAACACTTCCCAACACCCAAAAGTGAATTTGCCAGCAGTAGGAGGCCCAAACCTAAATATATACTGTGGCATAGAGATAGTTATATTTTAGGTCTCTGCTGTCAACATTATTTTTTTTTAATAAAACTCCCAAGTGATGAGAGGAAAAAGACTATGCCAGAGAGAAAGGCAGAAAGTCACCTGCTAGTAGGACTAGGGTGAAGGTTCCCTCATACTCCCAATTCCAGAGATTATTTTAACACTGAGAACGTGCTTGGGAGACACCAAGCAATCACCTAAGAGAATGTAATGCCAAAAAGAGTGCTTACATGCTCTGTCTCTGTCCTGTCACTAGGTGGGGCAATCCTGCAGTACYAAGAGGCAGAAGAATACCTTACAAGAGGGTCTGTTAAGCAGCAAGTGAGGAGAAAGGGAATTTTTAGCTAGTAGAAAAGCAGATATTGGGTCTGAAACTGATTGGAACCCCTGGAAGTCTGGAAAAAATCAAGGTCTTTTTCATTCCTGATGTACAAAACAGACTATATGCACCAATAAAAATTCCATAAAAAGCTTCTCACTCTGACTTCAAACAAACTCTCTGCATATCCCTGACAAACATACACACACAAAATATTCCACTAGGAAGAATATTCACTACCTGAATGTGCTGTAATTACAGATTGCCCCATCTTTCTGCCATTATTCAATCAACAAGAAAAACTCAGACACCAAAACGTCAAACTGATCAAACATCCAGCCACATGCAGTATATCTCATGCAGATCCCCYCTACCGTTGCTCAGGAGCTTCTGAAACAATTCTGGCAATTGTTGGTAACTGTTTGATGAGTGCTTCACAAAAAAAACGATGGCTTGTTCACATGATAACTATAATGGAGTTGAGGACGCATTGCTCATACCAGCTGAAATTGTTCAGCCTCTGTTTCATGGCTGAAAGACTGAGATATATGTAAGCAAGGCTCGAGGTTCAACAAGCACCAAGGATACCTGTGCAAAAATATTTGCCCCCTAAGTCACAACTGCTGATACTACAGGACTCGTGATTCCTCAGTGTAAACCATCACGCAAACATCTTTGCACTGACACAACAAAACGCAAAGTCAAGGGAACTGCAGTTGGAATTGAAGTAAAATTTCAGAATCTCAGTAAACACAATTTTGCAAATGAATGTGACAGCAGCCATGCAGATGTTTACAGAGGTAATGGAAACACTCTGAACAGCCCCTGTTGCGTTTCTGTCATTTCAATCCAGACAATGACAAGGGCTCCTTACTGGACTGCTCTTTCTAGGTCACTGTGCAAATACAGAGCTGCTGACTGAAGCAAAGGAAGACCACATACACTGRAAAATGTCCAAAGGAAACTGGAAGAAATCAACACTTAATGGACAATGTSGTAACAGTCCCTTGAAGCTTTACAATAAGAGTGTTCCACACAGCAGGAGTTCTGCTATATACATAGAAAAGTGAGAGTTCTTTGGATGAAGAGGTGTCTTGCTCTTGCTGGCACAATACATTGCACAAAAGATTTAGGTTTCACACAAGGCAAACTATTCCCCATTCCACTTGCACAGCACAACAGAACTATGGGTGCAGGACCAGGTATTAAAAGTCCATAAGGAAAGGAACTCCAGGGAGGGAGAGACAGGATACAGTTCACTGAGGAAAGGGGCATGTGACACCATCATGATACATGTGTATGTGTGCTTGAACATGCACATGTGCGTGTGAAATGAGGCGGGCATATATGATATTCCAACCTACTGGGATAACTCAATAGTAGAAAGATAGTTTTAAGCTCCATGATCCTTCTCCAGGGAATAACACATACAAGGAAACAAAATAAATCACTATAGGCAGAAAGGACAGCAAAAATCTGTCTCATCTGGAGGTCAAGTCTTTCTTACAAATTTCAGCATGATTTCCAAGCTTTCCAGAGATCTCCTCATCCCCAAGAGGCAATCTGAAGGCATATTCACTGAGCATCTTGGCAAGGACAGAGTGGAATCAGAATTGGGGTCAAGATCTCAATGTCTGAGGAACATGCAGTTTACTTTGCAGTAGATATATTCAACTCCCAACAGAAAGATTCAAGATGTCACCAATACTGGACAGATGATCCTTAGTTCTGCACCCAGGAGCTTTTATGAGGTGAAGCTGGGGACCCTTGCTTCTGTATTATCTTTCCATAAAGCTGCTATGTGTTTAAATAGCACTACAGGAGATGAATGGGTTTGAGTATATATACAGAGACGTATTTTGTGGTTGGAATATGGAGCTAATGAAGCCATAATGGCAAACCCAAAAAGGATGTGCAAGCTGCTCAACTTTGTCCTTGACTGCTGGATTAAGGGAATCAGACAGCCTTCCCCAGCAGGTTATGGCTCTCATCTCCCCTGACTATTTTGCCATCCAGGGAGAGAATGTCATATTCTAGCAAACCACAGAAAGGTGCAAAGCTGTTTTGATGACTCATCTGGCAACCTCAGCAAGTAAGTCACATTTATACTAAGTTAGAACAGTAAATGCTGGAAATTTAAGGTAAAGGTTAATAAAGTGTAAGACTAGGAAGGGTTTCAGAAAGAAAAGCAAAACATTCACTATTGTTTGTAAACTCCTGTTCTCCTGCTGTGTTAGACCTGATAGAGAAATGATTAATGCTTTCTGATTATATAATAAAACCAATGTAAAATTTAAAAAGGGAGAACAATTAAGAAATTTTTTTTTCTTGTTCCCTCAGCAGACCTTCCTGGAATGGAATAAAAGAAGTCCACAATAAGCCTTGTATTCTTCAAAAGAAGGAAGACTCCAGCCAGGGACTACATTTAAGATTTTAACTTGGTATAGAAGTTCTTTCGAGAGAATTATTCGTACTTGCCCTGTTCATAGCAGGATTTAAAAGTACAAAGAACATGTATTAACCAGGTAATGTGTATTAACAGCTTAGCCTGAAGAAGGTAGTATGTTTTCAAGGTGTATTAAAAATCAGTTAAACCTTAGGCTACTTCCCCTCATTATACTAAATGTATGTTAAAGTCATACTGCCTTGTTTTCATTAGGCTCTTAATGCATGCCCCCAAAGGCTACTTCACCTTAAAGCTCCTGTGAGAAAGCTCTAATAGTTTAGCTATGTTGGCAAACCTATGAAAAGCTGACACGATGCTGCTACTTCTGTAACTTACTTCATATCTTTCCATTTTCCAAACACACACTCCTAGCAAAAAGATTACAAGGCCAGAGCACTGATCTGCCCTTTGGCTCGCATAGTGTCACATTCAGCATCACACTGCCTCATGATTATGATTACAGTAGCAACAGTTTATACGTGGACCAGAGTGAGCCTTGATACAGGAAAGCGGAGGCCTACCAGTAGGCTGGCAGATATAGAGATGCTGCATGGTAATTCAAAGAGACAAACTGAGGCTCACCCTGAAATTGTCTTGCTTTGATTCATGACTTCTGATCACTGGGTAGGAAAGAAAACATTACCTGTCCCAGGACTTCATAAGTCCAGATTCATTTCTCTTTTCTAAATGAAAATGTTTGTCAAGATTACCCCAAAGCTGCAAGCTGCTTTTAGATGACCCAAGATACAGTTTTCAGTGCTTCAGTTTCTAAAAGAACCCCCCCCCCTCAACTCCTGAACAAAAACACTTTAAAGATACCTGCTCTCCCTTCAGAGTATGAATTTGGTCCATGTACATTCTGCACTTCCCTTGCACTGCTTCCCTCCGAGCAACTCAYTGAAGAGGGAGTGGTGTCCTTCCTTTTGCCCTTTCACTATATATGTTTGCCCTGCTTTACAACTGACTTGCACAAAGAACCATCAGGCTCTATCTAGGAAAGGAAGAATAACTGAATAACTGCAAATAATCTTTTTAAAAGTCTATTCATTCATAGGCAACAGCTGAGAAGTAACTGCAGTGATAGGACCAATCTTTCTGCTTCATATTAATAAAACTCTGCATAATATTACTGCTTGCTGCATCAAGTGCTTTTAGGTACTTAGGTTTTTTTTTTTTCTAAAACAGAAGAGATACATGTGAGGAAGGACCTGGATGTTTTAGTCTTTACATCATACACTTTGCCCCATCATGCTGCACTGAGGAACTAAACATCTTCTTTGGAAAAAGAAAAGAAAAGAAAAGAAAAGAAAAGAAAAGAAAAGAAAACAAAACAAAAAAAAACAAAGCAAGCAAAGAATGTAAATGGGGAAAAGTAAGTTAGGATTTTAAACACCTTTGTGTTTTAAAAGTCTGACATATCATTTGCTAGGCCACAGGGGAAGGATTTTTCCTCCAAAGAATTATCACTGTTAACCTGGTATTTTCCTTTTAAGGAGACAAATTGCCCAGTGGCAGTCTTGAAGAGTCACTGCTTGCCCTCAGTTTGTTGACATACAGAAAAACAAAGCTGTGACAGTGAGAGAGTGACTTTCCAGTGCCACCTATGTCTTTATGTCTTCTGCAAGTGATTTTCCTCCAAAAGGCATAATGCAATTACAAAGTATTCTGCATGTCTTCACCTTATAGAAACCTCACAGGAAGAAAGAACTTGCCTTAAAATGCAACACCTCCTTAGCCGAGTTACTGTCCACTGCTCTCTAAGGTGTTTCCTGTGTGGCAACTTGGAATGGCCTAGTTATATGAATACTGTTAGCCCATCCCCAGGGATGTCCTGGTCACACTTGGTTAGGAGCTCAGGTCACCAACAGTTGATCAGTTTGGTCACACACCTTTCTTTGTCTTCAGTGAAGTCAAAGCACTTATTTCTGCCAGGGAACAGAATACTCTGGATAGGGGGTAGGTGGTACACATTGTTTTTCTGGTCCTAATTTCTCCTGTAGGATATGCATTAGGCTCCAATCAGTACTTAAGCTGCTTTGGCTGTGTTTCTCCAGGTATCTCTCTTTGCCTGGGCACCACAGGTTAGCTACCCATCTTTCACTGRGTAGTTTTGCAGGGATAGATCTAATATAGCCATGGGACTCCAGTGACATACCACTGGCCCTACCAGGGTTGTACTCAGCCAGGTAGAATAGTTGAGAAGAGAGAAGAGAGCTGACATYCTTAAATTACAACTCCCATGAGAGATAGTGGTAGTGCCAGGTAAACAAAGTTCACCTACAAACTGGTTGAGAATGAAACAGTTCAGCTGAGTTGGTTTGAACTGACTGGAGAGATACTTCATTTAGATCTTCCCAGAGAGGGAATAAAAATGTAATGCTAATAAATAACAAAAACAGCAGTAATAAAGAGGTAAAAATCACATCCTTCCCAAATTTATGGAAACTGCATTTAYCATTTAACATACAGGGTATCTAACCTTTGCTACCAGTTCCCACCGCTTTCACATAGCAATGTGAAAGCTATTCCATCTCTTTTCTTCATTACTTCCCTGATACTAATGTCCTGTACAAATACAGGTAGGTTTGAACTTCCATCAGAGACTTGTAGCATCTGTTCAGCATGGAGAAGACTTTATTT
>NW_028185328.1:1638639-1680609 GCF_003343005.1 Rhea americana | reverse complement strand
CCCTAAATGCCTATCATCTGATTATATCTGTGAAAGCTGTGGACTGGACATCATATAAAAAACACTGCCAGTTGAAAACTGGCAGTCACTCTGTTGGTATGACAGAATAATTAAAACAAGTATAACCATAATTAGCACTTCTGTAGTTCTTTTCATCCATGAATATCAAAGCACTTCATAGAAACAAATGAATCTACCTCCATTTTTAATCCTGAGCTCAGAAAAAAAAAACAGATTTTTTTTTTCCTTGTGGAAAATTCCAGCAACTTCATCATAGGGTTTTCAACCTAAATTAGAATCAAGAGTTGAAATATTTTTAAAAATTTTCCAAAATGAAAAGTGCTTAAAAACAGGCAAGGTTGATTAGAAAATTCCAGCATTTTCAACTGAACCAAAACATTTTGCCATTCTACATTTAGTGCATTTTGTTTGGAGTGTTTTCTGCAACACATGACATCTGCCTCTGGGAAGGGAATGCCTTAGGGGAGCTGTAGTTTAGGATTCCCCTCTGAACTTGATAACTCTATCAGTTAGCTGCTACCCGTCCCCATCCTCTCTCTAAGGCTGGGACTGCCCGTCCTACTGTCCTGCAGAAAAATTCATCAGACTATTCCTTCCTGCCTCTACAGAATTTCTTTCTGAATAGGAAGTACTGACAGCAGCACAGAGGACCAGACAATTTAGAAAGAAGTAAAGATAAAACCCAACAGCCCCAATGGGCAATTTCATGCTTTAGAAACTAGCTCAGCACACCTCCTATGAGTCAGGAAAGCAGTCGTGCAACAGATCGGACTTTTTGGATTACCACTGTTTCGGTGTGATTTCTTTCCGGTCAAGCCTGTGTCTGGGAAGCTGAAGGAGCCGTTTCTGCTGCTGGCTCCCTTGGTTTATGCCTGCAGTTAATATGGCCATTCTGTCCATCCGTCTGCAGCTCACAGCTTTGCTCTTTCCATGACCTGCATCTCCAACTGCTCAGGAAAAGGAGGACAGGTCATAGTCAGCAGAAGATACTGCTGCTGGAGCCCTGAGGAAGACTGAAATGACAGCTGCTCACAGACCTCGTGCCTTAGACTAAAGGTGCTACTAAAACTTGACAGATGGATGTTTGTGAGGGGATACACACAAGTCTTCTGTGACAGGCACCCTCCTCCAGGCGAGCTGCACAGTTTTGCAACGAYCCAGGTAACCACTCAACACTTACAAGGGCACAGGTCTCTTCACTACGCATGGGAAACGTGCCAGGGACCAGCGGGATTCCCGAGACACTGGTGCTCATCCAGGGAAGTCYATTTATGACCTTACCAGAATGGGCCTGAACATTGCAACACTTCTCTTGCTGTCCCCCCATAAATACACAGAGGAAGTTTCTCACGATGATCCCAACCACGAGAATAGGTGAGGGTGGCTTTGCTGACTAGTCAGGYAAGACAGAGCTGACTAAACTTTTGTTGCATTCTCAAATTTGCCCCTTTAACAATTTCAGAGTGAGAAGCTGCAGATTCATGAGGGAGAAACCAAGGGGCACCAGTTAACATTCCTATTAATTTAGCTAATGTTACTAAAACTGAAGTAGATGTTTGCATAGGCACAGAGCACAAGGCAACCCAGTGGATATGAGGTTCAGCCTGTTGTCCATGGTCACACCTACAACCTGGCTAACTCTTTAAATGGCCTGGAGAAACAAGATGGCCTGAAGTAAACAAACATCACTGCGGGGAAAAATACCTCCGAAGTCTGCCCTTATAAACTTGCAAGTTATGCAGATTTTAAAGTACAGTACAGATTTGTTTTTCCCCAGACACTTCTGATACCATATTCGACTGTAAAAGCTGACATAGGTTAAGGTATYTCATTTTTGGAGGCTAGATACATTACTCATTTAAATATATGTCACCAATACTTATTACCTCAATATCTGAGTTACACTTGTAGTATAGCTTAACCTCACCCAGTGTTACCATTCAAAAACAATTCCTGCAACAACTCAAGTGTTCTTGTGTAAAAGTGGGGGTGAGGGGGAGGGTTCTTCTTCTTCTTCTTCTTCTTTTTTTTTTTTTTTTTTTTTTCTCTCTCTCTCTACCTACAGGAGTCTGGAATTTTCTGGGTAATAGCTTAACTCTGAATATGCCTCAAACTTACATGTTCCTACTTCCATTTTCTCACTGCTGAAGAAGGGAATAGGACTCTCCCCATCCTCACCTGTAAGCAACATACTCTGTCATTCAAATTTTGATAGCTGCTAAGGAATGGAGGAAAAAGATGATAATTCTCTAATGACTTGGGATAGTGATGSAGAGTGGTCAGATATTTTTCAGTTTTAGGAGAAAGTTATCACGTACTCCTTATGTAATTAAGGGATGATTTTATTTTAAGGCTACATACACTGTATAAAGGCTGTGTTTGCACATGTGGCAAGCAAAGAGATGATTTGAAAAATCTCTTATATTTTTAGATTTAACAAGTGCATGATGCCAGAGTCAGATTTTTATTTCTCAGTTAATAAACAGGAAACAAATCCAGATAGATGAAAAAATGTTGTATGCTAAATGGATTAATCTACATCCCTCTGTCAAAACATAAATAATGTACTGGGACAGTGTCACCTTGTGGTTGTTGGCAGATATAGCGGCCAGAGGGGGGATACTCTTTGTATCTAATCCTCCCTGCCCCTGCCCTAAATACACTCACTCCGAAATGTTCAGTCCTAAAACCTTCCTTTGGGATAAAACAGACCCTCTATGATTCACCCCACTGCAACATCCACGCAGGTATTAGCAGCTGAAATATATAATATAGTGTGAAATTCTCATAGAGATATGACAGCATTAAAACACCTGAGCCAACTTCATAGCTTCCACTGACTACAGAAATCTGAGAGGGAGAGATGGGYGAGGAAGGAAGCTGATAAGTTAATAAAAACTGAGCTGCCAGGCTGAGCCAYGAAATGCCACTTGTCCCTTACTGAGTCTCCCACCTGGCAAGGTGAGTTCCAGAACCTGGCATATCTTCTTGCTCCTAGCACTCCAATCCTTCAGAGGAAGTGGATTTTGAAAACTCTAGTGTGTAGAAGAGGAAAAAACAGAGCCCTAATTCAAAGTTAGTACTAAGCAAGGAAATTCAGACACCAAACTGTGCTCTTAATGGAGAACTAATGGATGTTAATTAACCACCAATTGACAAAGAACATATTTACTGTAGTTTAACAGCTCTGCAAATAGACACAAACTCATTTACACATGTTTAAACCTTAATAAATACATTTGCAGTCAYTGGCCGCTTAAGTTGATGTTCAAACTGTCCCCTATAGTAAATCTAAAGGGATACATTTGGTTGCAAAAGTTATTGCACATTAATTAAACATTAGCTCATTGCAGAAAAAAACAAATAAGTTGATGTTAAATGACCTCTTTCATCAATACTGCCTTATTACACAGCTATTTAAGAGCTGTATGCAAAAATGAAAAAAAAAAAAAAAACAGCTTTCCCTCTCCACTTTCACCTGCAGCTCTGCATCATGCATGTATGTGCGTAGGGCCTCCTGATAAGGGAGAGCTCCTCAGTGGTCCTGTGCCTGGTGGTGGCCAGGGTAACATTGATTTACCACGGGCAAAGCTCCAAACAAGATATTTCTGAGAGCGATCTGATGGTGGTGAGCACGCAACCAGATTTGGAAAAGTCATTCTGAGCAGAAGATATGTGATGGAAGAAGGCGTGCTGACACTTTTGAGGAAAGATGGTGGGAAGGGTATTATGATTTGTTTCAACCAATCTTGTGAACCCTTTACTCAATTTCATTCCTGTTTTTTTCCTATTTGGACAGTCTCATCTCCCTTTCTGCTACTACATCAAATGCCCATTCAAAGTGGTGCAGGAACCTTTTCTGCAGCTCTCACCATGATCCAGCATCCCTTCTTTTCCTCTCATCCCATCTCTTAGTACATGCTTTATTGTTGCTTTTTATCTAGATCCATATATTCTGCTTTGCAAACCACTCCATTAGTTTTCCAACGGTCTGTCATAGGGGTTAAGTCATTACTGTATGTAAAATGATTTGAGATCCCCTCACAGAAAATGCTAGATGTAGATAACACCAAGTGTTTCATTTAGACATACTTCTTATAGGAATACATAGTATAAAATTAAGTCAAATTGTATTTATCCCAGGTTGCTTCATTCTCCAATGCCGTTGCAGAAGCCTCCAGCGGAGGGAGCTTAAAATAACTAATAAAACCTTTACTTTCAAGAGACAAGCTGACTTAATTAAGTCATCATTTTGTACTTTATATAAAAAAGTAAAACCTCAGAAGGAGGAGAAAAGGAAATAATCAGCATTCATCAAATGGGAAAAGTCCAGATCAAATGGTGAAGAAGTGTTTTCAGACTTTGCAGAGAATACAAATAGTGAGAAATGGGTAACAAATTAAATTATGAAACACAAAATTTTCTCTGTTCGCACAGCTCAGGCAACACTGTCTGGGGCCGATTTATTACCAGGCTCAACAACAAATAAGCTCACAAGAGTCCCACGCTGAAATAACCTTTACTCATTTCACAGTAAACCTACCATAGGGGTCTGGTAAGCAAAGATGAATTATAGCTGCCTGTCAGAAATAATGATGATAATCCTTTCCACTCCTACAGCATCTGGAGATTACAAAAACCTTTGCAGACAATACAGAAATCTCACATACACCATGCAAGGTAATAAAAATATGTAATCATAGATGGAGAAACTGAGGCTCAAGTAGAAGGAGTGAATTGGCCCAGAGTCACAGCGCAGCTTTGATCTCTGTCCTCACCTTGGGCCACATCTCATCAGAGTGGAAACAACTCTGCTATTTTCAGCAGGGCTCTTCAGTTTTATACACCTTTGCCATCACCTCACCACATGGACTGCCACAGCACTTAGGCTCTGCAGTTAAGGACCTGGGCCCTCTTGTGCCAGGTGCTAGACAAAACACTAAACAAAAAAAGAATTTCCCTGTCCCAGAGTTGAGACTGCATCCCTTTGTATTTGGTATGATAACTGTACCTGCAGAACATTGATGTTTACCTCCTGGCACAAGATCCATGGGTCTGAGGACCTCAATCGCTGGGGCGAGTTTTCTCTRATTTTAAGGGTATATATTTCATTCCAGTGACTGAGCCTAAGCATGAGCACAGAGRCTGAGCTTCCTCTACCAAGCTGAGCAATTTACTCTTCAGCTTAGGTGAGACAGACCCYGTGGGAACAGAAGAAGGTATGAAATATAGTAAAAGCTTATTTACAAATCCTTGTGCGCAAGAGTATGGGGGAGTTTGTCCCCTGTAGTGCCTGAGCACACTGCACATTTCCTGAAATCCTAGCTACTCCACAGGAGTTCCTCCCAGGCAGCCATAGGCTTGGCTGTGAATGCTTCCCTTATGCAACCATCATGCCCAAACCAAACCTTTCCTAACTGTGGCCCTTGCTCACATCCAGCTTTCCTGCTGAGGCTGTAAGATTAATAACAACAAAGATGCAGAACTACGGCAATGCATCCAGGAAAGCAATACCTCTAGATCCAGTGTGCTTCAAAGGTATCAAGCTGGTCTACCTCCACAGAGCGCAACTCACATGGTAACTGTCAGGCAAAGGCATCCAAGGACAGCTGTGCCAAGGTGCTATTTTATTCTCAGCTACAGGCAATCATAAAATCCCTCCYTTTCCCCAAATGTTCTCATATGCTCCACTGCAAGAAAGAAACAGCTGTCAGAACTGTCCATGCCTCCTCCCAGGRAAAAAAAAAAAWAGTAGGGGACAGGGTAGGGGAGTCTATTTTGGTATCATTGGCTTCAYTTGTCTTCATTAAAGAAATTGGTACCTGGACTCAATTTTAGAAACCCAATACCAAAGTGACTGATGGAGCAAGTAGTGCCGAGGAGCCAGAGCCAGAAACTGCATTGCAGGCTTCTGAAAGTGGTCTCTGGCAAGATCTATGCAATGAAAAGACATTATGGCTTTGCCATACATTACACACAAATTAGAAGAGGCTGGCAATCACGCAACTGSCATATCAGCAATCACCCTCACAAGACACGGAAAGCAAGGCTATTCACCCTCAACCAGGCACAGGGGTGGGGATGGGAAGGACAAGGCTCCAGCAGTATACTTGTTCACCTCCTTTCCTCTCCTAGTCACCTGCTGGGGTGGAAGTCTCTTCCCACTGCCCATCCCCTGCTATTCTTATCTCATTTTTCAGCTTTTCAAGAATGCATGATCTTTTTGCCTGCCCATGCAAAATTCCCTTCAAGTGTCTGTTGTTCTCTACCTCTTCTCCTCCCCCAAAGCATGCTCCTCTCAGTGGTGGGTAGTTGTAGAATATGCACGACAAAGTATCTGTCTGCAGGAGCTCAGCAGCGATAGATGCAGCCAGCTGGCTGGCCAGCCGGGACTTCACCTGTTTTGCTGTTGATGAACTACTCTTTCTGTATGTTAATTGTTCTTAATGTTTTCTTCCTTTCAGGCAGCCACCTCCTCTTTAACCTTCTGGATTTTCTCTGTGCTGTTTGGTCTACAGAATCTGCACCAAGACACCTTGAGACCCGCTGCACAYCAATGACAGAAGACAGATGACAGCCTCCTGCTCACTGCCCCCTCCACTGGTAACTRTTTTCGAAGTAATGAGTACTAATAATCTGGGGGGATGTTAGGGAAAGTAACATTCATCCTTGCTTTGATTTCTGCTCTTACAGCATCTTGGAGATTTCAGTAGGACTCAAAATTTATATGGTGCAAAGAGGCAAGAAGACACAGACACTTAAGTAAGAGCTCTTGCTACTAGGTTAMAACAGACTTGCCCAAAACCAAATGACATCTTGGAATTGGCACTGAGATGAGAGTTAYGCTATTCCTTGCTCACGTCTTGTATTTCAAGCATATAAGCTGTCCAGAGAGTTTCTTTCAAACAAAAAACGCAGATGGCATTAATAAAGGACTGTGGTGTGGGTATCATAGCTTTGATATTTCCAGATGTTCAGCCTGTTACCTAGCAAACATGCCACAACACAGCATTCTTCCACTTACAAGACTGCACAATGCAGCAGCCTTGAAGGGTTTCATGTGCTGACTGTGTCCAGACACAACACATCAGGACTAACATCTGCCTTTTCCACGACAAGTCATGGGCTTTTCAAACTCCCTACTCTTTGCAACACACCACTGTGGCATCTCAAGGAAGATGATAGGCAGGGCACGGTAGGAAGCAGCCTAAAAAGAACTCTTAGCAAGGATATTCAACACGGGCATTACCTTGGTCTTTGACTAATGCACCAAATCCATTGAATCTGATACTAATACACTGTTTTTTTTCCTACTGATTGCAGTGCTGTGGGCTACATGAGAAAGCAATGTCTTATTCAGTCTAAACTAGTTTGGGTCTATAAGGCACCTCCTGATCAAGTCCAGCCCCTTGTAATTTCCTCGCAGATCTATCTTCAAGCGCTTTCTTTCAATTTTGTCACAGACACTCCCAAAACCTGTGATGGGTGGCAAAGCACAAGACTAACAGGAGCTAAAGGAAACAAATCCTGCTCCTTTTTTCATGTCAGTAGGTGCACTATTGTCTTCCGGTGCAACAGACAACAGAATAGGCAGCATGGGATGTTATTCACTGGAAGTGCCTTGTGTAGCAAATACCAGTGATCATGGTCTGCTTTTCTCAACCCATGTTTCCCACCTGAACAATGGCTCTGTACAGCTAAGGGCACATGGTTAGGGCCACCACACAAAGAGAGTGACGTTCCTCAGATAATCTCCTCCACTTACGGTGGTGTTTGTGCCTAGACCTTGGCAGATGGAAAACAGACTAAAAAGGAGAGTAAAGATCAAAGTAGGTTTAAGTGCTGCAGTAGTCACACTGACAGAACCAGAGAGAGGAGATGGCCATTCTCTAAATAACAGCAGTGGCTGTTTTCCAGATGAGATGTAAAATGGCTGTACTGCTGGAATCTGTAACAAAAAGTATATAGTGCCAGGGTAGATATTTTACTTTCTAACACTCATATAGCTAGAGAAAGGATGAGAAATGTCAAGCAAGGGCTGAAGGAGTTAAAGCCTGGTTAAAAGTGGTTAAATAGTAAAAGCCCAGCATTGAAGGACTAGGTAATTTCACTAGGATTAAAGATTTGCCCAGTGGTCAAGTGAAAATACTGAATCAGTGTACAGTGTTTTGGGCAAAAATGATACTCTCATGGGAGTCAGGAAGACCTATATTCTATCCATAGGTGGGGGATATTAGTTATAGAAGAGGGATAAGGGGCAATTTCACCTTTCTAGGCACCAGGTTGCTATACAGGGCCACAGCAAATGTGATATTCTGGAGTCATACAAAMTTCAGAGACTGTTATATTGAGATGTGACAGATGTTATGGAAGCATGGATTATTCAAAGACCAGTGCATTAACTTTATAAATATTACATGCTTCCTTATGGATTTTTTAGTGATTATATTCTTGGCTGTATAAGTAAACTAAGGAACATCATCTGCACATCATAAAACATCCTGGAGTTAGTTAGGAGTTAACACAAGCCCTCCAATAAAGAAAAAACACAAGTAAAAAATCACTTAGCTTTGGCCTATACGAAGAGAATGAAGACTAAAGATATGAAACAATATGAGTTCATGGCCTCTCTTATACATGAGTCTAACTCAAACTACCTGCTACAGTCTCTTGGGGGATATAGGCTTTACCTGCACTGTGAGCATGGGAGTATTCCCCTGATCCAGATACAAGCCTAAACTGCAACAACATGCACACAGACCATTTGCTTTCCTTTTTTGGTTTGTTTGTTTGCTTTCTCAGGCGAAGGACAGGTAGGCAAGTAAGCAGATGAGAGCTACTGTGTGCTTGGGACAAGCAGGGGACCAGGATGCTCACTTGTGCCATCTGCTGCACATGTCCTGACCATCAGATATCAACTTTGATGACAACCTGCTGAGCTTTATAGWTTATTATTTTAAGTTGGGGAGCCAGTAATGGCAGCGAAGATGGTACAGAGCAGCTGCACAGCCTCATCTTAGAGTAGATCAAGGGGACAAGCAAGATCTTGCTGAGAGTGAAGAGAGTTACCCCTACTGGCAGCACCTGGGATGGCCATGGGGTCTGCCTTCTGCTTACTCAACACAGCTGAATTTGTGGGTCTGAGGAGGCTTTAGCAGAGAGGGACTCGTGGCCTAGGAAATATTCTGCAAGACTCAAACCCACTCACAGCCTTACTGTGTGCCACATAATTTGCTGGCATCTGAGTCATCATTTACAAGTGTTATCATTTCCACAGGCTGCTGCTTTCCAAATGACCTCACCCTGACTTCTACTGCTACGCTAGTACCCATGCAAACACAAGCCTTGTCAGATGCTCAGACCCTACCCTTGGTAACGCCCTGTTTACATTATCGATCACATAACCACATCAGCTAGCAGGATGTAATTGCAACCAAGCTCTTCCTCTGATCCAAAGATTTCCCTGAAGTTCATTAACATTTGTACTGTAACTACTGTTGAGCTTGCTACATTTCCAGTCAAGAATTCATACCAAATGAGGTTACCAAATAATGACTTAATAGCGAACATGGAGTAATTTATATATTGAAATTAAAGATTAAACCTTAATCTTAATTAAATCTCACAAAAGTTCAGTAAAGCTGCCCAAATTATAAGAAAAATAAAAAGATATATTGATTGTTTTAGAAATGGAAATCACATTTAATAAATACAGCAGTCAGCCATTAAGGGAGTGGGGAGATCAGAAAAAGCACTAACTGGTGATTAAAAGAAGATAAATATTTATTAAATGTTGCAGTGATTTATTAAGCTGTGTTGGGCTAAACAAATGTAATTTGATATCTGAATCATATCTCATTCTGATACAGCCTTCATTAAATCTGAAGTCTTGGCTTTAAATGGATATCATATGTTCCCTTCAGTTCTTAATCTCTTTGAAATATCAGTTTGATGCTGTGGAAGACATTGAAAGTCACAGAGACTGAAGCCTCCTGCGTATCAATGAGGTTGTTTTGCACTACAGGTGAGTAGGCAACTTCCCATTCCTCAACGCTTTCTTATCCAGGACCTGTTGCAACCTTGCACTGTCCCTTGCTAACAGGGCAGTGTTCAAATTTCAAAAACCATTCTGTCAAAAGACCAGACAGGGAGAGCACAACTTCTAATTTCAATCATTCCTCAACTTTCCCCTGCAGTATGCCAAAAGCCAGAGCGCAGGTGTGAGGCAGAATACCCCTCACTGGCTTTAAAGAAGGAAAATAGACTGTCACGCTGATGCAACTACTGCCCAACAGAACATTAGCTGAGGTCAAGTAAGTGAAAATATCTACCCTTTGTTGATATCCAGTAATTAGTCTAGCACCAAATAGCTCTGTTGATGCAACATTCAGACTGAGATGATAATCACACAGGAGAGGAGAAATTCATTCTGCCAAGGTTCACAGAGCAACCTTATCTCAGGTCTCTTACAGACAGGGATGAGGGTCTTCTAGAGCATGATGTTGTGGGTGCCTGAGGTGTTTGAATGTGAACATTTCTCGAGGTTAGACAGCAAGTTGTCTCTCAGTCCTAAAGGCATTCTCTTGCCAGGCTCTCCTGTCACCCTCTATTTGGAAGAGGAGCTTTCTGTTGAAAATTACCAGTGTAAATGAATTTCTGTTGATAATTAAATTTGCACAGAGTTAAAATTATGTTACAAGAGCTCTTTCCCAGTGCTATCAGACTGCATTATAGACTAGCTAATGAGAATCATTGCCTATTACATCATGAACCTGAAAAAATGTTGCATAACATCATCATTCTGGGGATCCCCCAGGAACTAGAGGGTGATTGCTGTTAACAGGAAAGGGGAGCTAGGCAAAGAAAACTACAGGAAGCCTTAACTTCTGGGAAAAGCTCTAGCTAGGTGTACCTGCTACTAACAAGCTCTCTCGGCGGTTCCTTCTGATCAGAGGGGGAGCCTTTGATCCAAGTGCCTCTTGATTAGGGTGGGTCAAGCACCCTGTCAGCCCATGCTATAGAAAGGCCTACTTATGAGCCAGGCCTAAAGCACAGCTCCTAGAGTGCAGGAAACAGAGTCAGCAGTGTGTGCAGAAGGGTGCAAGAAGGCATCTTGTTTCCAATCCTTGCAGTGTACACCTCCTCAGATATGGTTATGGCAGGCCACAGAGCACACTCCCTGGCTGTTGGCATTGCTGCATCAGCTTTGTCAGAGGCTTTGACCCAGACAGACCCTCTGACAGCAGATGCAGCTCTACAAGTCTCAGGTTGCAGGGAGGAGGCCTGGATTGACAGGCAGCTCTCCTGCAGAAGAAGGTATATTGCTGTTGATGAGTTGCATCATCAGGTAAAGGAGTTATGGGAAGAAGTCAGTAGGCTACGTRGCATCTGAGAAGATAAGCAAGAGATAGGTAGGGTATTCTCAGAGACCATACAGCTCCAGGAGTCCCAACCCTCCACATCAGTGGAGTTGCCACAGGGCTCTGTGCCGTGTGAAATGGTACATCATAGCACTGTAGAAGGTGGCCGAAAACTGGTCACTTCTTGTGGGAGGAGAAAGTTTCTTGCTCCTCCTGAAGATTTACAGTTGAGGAATAGGTTTAGTGCCCTCCAGGCTGAGGAGGAGCTGGGCATGGCTTCAAGGGAAGCAACTGGGCCGACAGACTCTGTGCCTTGTGGGAACACCCRGAAGAAGCAGCAAGTGATTGTTGTAGGTGACTCTCTGCTGCAGGGGACAGACACACCTATCTTCTGTCCTGAACTCTCTTCTGACCTCTTCTCTAGAGAGGTTTGCTGTCTGTCAGGGGCTCAAATACGAAATGCCATGGAAAGGCTCCCAAGGGCTGTCCACACGTCAGACTRTTACCCTCTGCTGCTCTTCCATGAGGGCACTAATTACACCAAGTGCAAATTGGAAACTATTAAATAGGACTTCAGAGCTCTGGAGATTGTGGTCAAGGGTCTGCAAGCCCAGGTAATTTTCTTCCTTAATCCTGCCAGTGAGGGGGAAGGATGGGAGGAGCAGTAGACAGATTTTCCAAGTTAGTTGGCTGCGTCGCTGGTGCTGGCAACAAGGTTTTTATTTCTGTGACCATGGGACGCCATTTGAAGACAGACAACTGATGGGGAGAGATGGAATCYACCTAACTAAGCGGGGCATGTGTGTCTTTGTCAACAGGCTGGCCAGCCTGGGAAGGAGGGCTTTAAATTAGGAAAGACTRGGGTAGGGGAGTTATAAAGACAGGGTAGTCGGTAAAATGTGGTTCAAGTTRAGATGCCTCCAGCAGGTGCAYGCAGCCAGGGAAATACATATGAGACATGGCTATGGAGGATCCTCTGGCACCTCTCCTGGGAAATACGCATGCAYAATTACTACTCTGAAATACCTGTACAACAATGCACACAGCATAGGGAATAAACAGGAGGAACTGGAGATCTGCATGCGGTCGCAGGGCCATGATCTCATTGCAGTTACAGAGGCACAGTGGGATACCTCTCATGACTAGAATGCTGTCATGGGTGGCTATGTGCTTTTTAGGAAAGACAGGCCAGGAGGGAGAGGTGGTGRAGTTGTTCTTTATGGGAGAGAGCAACTGGAATGCATCGAGCTCTGCCTAGGGGTAGATGAAGAGTGTGTCAAGAGCATACGGGTAAGAATTAAAGGGTAGGCTAACATGAGTGACACTATTGTGAGTATCTACTACAGGCCACCTGATCAGGAAGTGGAAGTCAATGAGGCTTTCTACAGACAGCTGGAAGTAGCCTCATGATCACAGGCCCTGGTTGTCATGGAGGACTTCAACCACCCTGTCTACTGGAAGGACAACACAGCTAGGCACAAACAGTTCAGGAGGTTCCTGCAGAGGATCAATGATAATTTTTTGACACAGGTGGTAGAGGAGCCAATGAGGAGAGGTGTCCTGCAGGTGTCCATTTCCTAACCAACAAGGAAGGACTGGTTAGAGATACGAAGGTTGGGAGAAGCCTTCGCTGCAGTGACCATGAGATGGGAGTTCAGGATCCTGCGTGGAGGAAGCAGGGTAATAAGCAGGATCACAACCCTGGACTTCAGGAGAGCGGATTTTGGCCTCTTCAGGAACCCATTTGGAGGAATTCCATAGGTTAGGGAGAATATTTTTACTGATAATAAGCACCCTGGTGAAAGTCATGGTCCAGTCTCAGATGCCCAGGAGATTTATTAAACCAGACTTGACATCTCATTCAATTAAAGAGCTGTTGTGAGAGATACTTTTGCATTTCTACAGCACTGATTGCAGTTTCCCAGTTTGTAGCAGGCAAGACCCATGCTCTTGGAAAAAAATGCAGCAGGAATCTGATGCATGATGACAGATTTCGGGCACTTCTATGTGCGAGCTCAAGTTGATCTAGCACAAAGTCACTAATTTTAATGTGTTTGGCCAGAAGAAAAGAAGAAAAGGGCAGGACTTTAAAATCCTGATTACCAACACAGCTAAATAGATTCTTCTTCTGGAACTGATTTTAGGTTGAAAATATGAGCAAAAGTTCAAATCTCAGAGGCAATTGTCTTGGAAAGTTTTAAGCTACTGAAGATAGCGGGTTTAGGACCATAACCACAATAAACACAGCAAATGAATAAGAGTCTCCTGGCAAGAATAAACCAGAATTGCAAAGGCTGATGTTGCCAGTGAAAAGAACAGGGAGCTAACCAAGTGAAGAAACAGCAAGAAGAGGATTATCCTTATTTGGAAGCAATCCATTCCAGCAATAAATTAAGCCAAGGATCTCTGCATCAGAAAACAGCAGGGCAATCTATTAAGCTAAGGACAATCTGCTTTTTCTGTCAACTTTAAGCCCTGACTGAATGGTGAGAAAAACAAACATTCCAATGATCAAAATATATATTATTTCAATAGCAGTAATGGCCAGCTAGAAGTTACAGAGAGAGTAGAAGCCTTGCCTTCTACATACCTATCAAAAGGTCTGATCTTGGGTGACAGTATAGCTAGATTCCAATGCTCATAAAGCTCAACTGACAAAAAGAAGGCTTGGATGGAAAAGAAATGATAATTTGTGCCCTATGTCAAAAAAATAGCAGCACTAACTCCAGATACTTATGATGGTATGGGATCAAGTGAAATAGTCATCCAGTGCACTGAAAAATAGTCACCAGTGAAGAATCTTTCATAGTGATATTAGAGGAGAGAATGGTAAAGGAGAAAAAAATTTTAAACTGCATGCACAATTAGCTCAAAGGTGTCTTTGGATCTGTCAGCTGTGCCACACAAGAGGGCCTTCATGTTAGTATGTTCCAGGAAAAKCAGCATGTGTAATTCAGGTATTTCTAAGGGGTAAACAGGCTTAAATTACAGAACAGAGGTCCTTAAAGTCAGTACACTGCACAAAACTAGGAGAATTTGTTTGAAAGGAAAGCACCAGGGAATCTTAGATGTATGTTGGCCATATGTATAACACGAATAAGATGAGTGAGAATATTGAGATTTTAGATGGCTGCTGCCCTCTACAATTTCAGAGATTTGCTCCAGCCCTAAGCAACAAGACTTCTGTAACGTCTCTAACTCCTTTCTGAGTAACAGCCCTGCTGGTGCATTTTCACCTTTAGCTTCAATATCACCTGCTCTTCTAGTCAAAAGGCCCCAAGAGCTGCGCTGATGAATCTCAGAGCTGACAGGACACTCCCTCTGTTCTTTCTTCGTCTGTTCTACGCTTTGCCAAAGAAAGAAGAGGTACGCAACTATCCCAAACTGTGTGCTCTGTTTGGTGCTGAGAGCAAATGACCATTACCAGGAAGATACTCAGGCACATCCAACTTGCTGCAGTTCCCACCGCGCTACTCATGCTGGTGCAAAATTCTCCTGTAAAAGCCCAAATGAGACTGGCAAACACATATGAACTCTAAAAAGGGCAGAATGTCAAGCAAGGTTGCTCTATTGTAAACACTGACAAAACAAATAAAGTAATCCCTCATTCCAGCACTCTCTCTGAAGTGAGCTCTTAGTAACATAACACTGAGACCTTTTTTTTTCCCAACTTTTACTTTAAAATCCAGCTGACACTAGAAAGGAATCTTCCAGTTCCCAGCCAGTGCCTTGCAGACTCCCGGCCTCTGTACCTTTCTCCACTAGATCCTAGTTGTTCCTTCTCCTGCCAGCGAAGGGAAGATAGACCCGGGTCATGCTCTGCTGACAAAGCCAAAACACTTTGCTGGTCTGTATTCCACTATCCACAGAAATTCTTCTGAACAGTTGATGCTGGCATTAGGTGAATTAAGTCATACATGATCCCTGGCTATGTTATCAGACCTCTCACAGAATATTTCTGCCAATGATAAAATGGTATTGCTGTCAGTATCAGGCACTCGGTCTTCATCTGCCTACCAGTGACAGGCCTTGTTACTCAGGCAGGTCTTGGGACACCTTCAAGGGGAGATGATCTCATCCAAGGCCAAGTAAGCTTGACTTCTCTGATTCTCCTTGTTCCTTCAGCTCCTCCTGAAGAGCCTTGCAAAATAACAGAGTGCAATCCCCCTTTCTCTCCAAAGACTCTCAAGAGAAGAACTGAGCCTATCAAAATTTCATTCAATGTCTCTGACACTGGGGTGCCAGGTTCCCACACAGACTGTCTCCAACGTTCAATATAGATCTTACAGAATAAAGACAAGTTACAGAGCTTTTGATACTAGTCTTGATAATGCCACAGAATAAAGATTTTCAGAAGTTAAGGAGACTGGAAAAAATGTAAAGCAAAATGGCTCAAGGAGGTGCCTAGGCTCAGACTTTTACTCACTCACCACATCCACACTAATTCAGAACAGCACAGTAGATGTGTTTGTTTTCTCCATGTTATTCAACACAGTTGAAATTCTTGGCACCTCAGCACAGCACAGCTAATGTGTGATGACTAATAACTATATCTGATCAAATACACGCTAGCTCTCTTTCCTTCTTGTAAGCATGTGTCATCCTGCCTGCACATGGAGGTAAGAGAAAGTATTTTCCTCAGGTGCAGCAAAAGATCCCAAGTGAATATCAAGGCAGGTGCCAATGATAAAACATAGCAATATTGTGAAGCACATTCTCCAAGAATGCAGTTGTCTTTTTGATGAAGTTCAGCTCTAGCCAGTGGCTTTATTCCAAATGCTGATTGCTCTCAAAGATTTGAAGAACAGTTACATTTTTGCTTTTAGTAAACAGAAAGATAAACTATAGTTTGTTGGTATCAACTTTATGTAGGTTCTTGAATCTCTTCTGTCCTACAGTTTCTCTCAAGAATAACAGCTTGTAGAATTTGAATAGGTTGGAAGAACAAGGTACACAACCATGAAACCAAGAATTACAGAGCAATATTTGCCATTTTTCCCATTTTGATCCAAGAGGATCAATACAATACTTCTGCTAAGTATTGTTCTGTTTCTTAATGTGACATGTCTCAAGATAGCCATTCAATGACTTTCAAGATTAAATTATGGGACAAACCCAACTCCTAGTAGAAGAAAAAAATACATGCCAATGTCATACCTTTCAATAGCAAAATCCCCTCTAATACAGCTAAAATATGAAATGATGAGTAGCTTTCTGGAGATCTTTTGCTTGGAATAGATGTGTGGCCAGCAAAACCTGGTTAATGGGGCATTAAGTGAAGTTGTATACAGAAACTATGTTCTGCAGGTTAAGATGTTGCTATTGCATTCACTGGAGTTACACACCTACAAGCCATGCCGGTTACAGAGGCAGGTGATCACCTACCCCCTCGTTCTAGAAAAGCCTATTGACATTCCTCAGCCCTATTACAAACTCTCTAAAATTATATTCTGGGTAAGAGCAAGCACCGTAAATGAAACAGAGAGTTGGCAGATTATTAAATAAGGCTGCTTTCCGCCCCCCCCCCCTTTACACGACAACTTTGAGAAAGTTCTGACTCAGCATGGGAAGGGGTATAATGTTTGTCTGAACAGTAAGTGTGTATTTGGCAGCAATTCTTGCAAAATGGAAACTGTTCTATGCAGGAACTCTTCACTACCAACCACAGCTAAAGATGAAAACAAGAAAATCTCTAGAGGAATCAGACACAAATACTGAGAGAAATTTAACATAATAACCAGCCCTTACTTCAGTTCCCAGTAAGTTAACTCCACATCTGCCAGGCTCTCACTGCAGCCAATTCCTGCCCTAGGTAACCCTAAAATTTATTATTATGCTCATTTTTCAAGTGGATAAACAGAGGCAGATATAGATGAAACAATGTATAACTATTAACAGAGAGGGAGAATCCAGAAGAGGGACTCAAATCCTGTGTGTGACGCCTGCTAGGCATCTGCTGCCCTGGCTCTGCTACGACTTGCTAGGTACAAATGTCTCCATTGGAAGAGTCTGCTGAAGAACCCAGTCAAAAACGAGGACTCTTAGATTAGATCAGAATTAAGACAGCAACACCTTGAGAGTTAAGGTGAGAAAGAGAGGCGTAGGGAAGAAATAAGAGAAATTATACACCAGTGACGTCACTTATATCTGGGAAAGACCAGAGCAGCTATAGCATCTAGAGATTAGAATCTCACAAAGGAAGAGAAGGAAAAAACAAACAAACAAACAAACAAAAAAAAAAAAACAATCTGGCAAAGAAATCTCAAGTTTTAACTGGGGTGTAGGGAGAAACAGATCTGCAGAGTAGAGCAGGTAGATCTGTGAGGAAAGCTTGAGCTGCTGGATTTAGCTAATACATTCCTAAAAAAAGGTGGACTGTGCTTTCAAGGAAGATGCCTCTCACCACATAGTACAAGGGCAGTCATAGGTCTCCCAGCTACAGCTGGAAATAGTCTATGTTTCCCCATATCTCACTGCTTAAATCAGACAAAATCAAATTCAATCCTTGTTGGCACCTGTTGTGACCTACCAACAAACACTTTTTTCAGAGAGTTTTCAGAGAAGAACTACATTATAAAGACAGTTAATGTATTATTTATACACTTCACTAATTATTATTCTCATTTCCTGATTGTTCCATTAATCTCTCCTTTATACATATTGCCAAAAACCTCTGGCATATGCTATTGGCATTGCTGATACACTTAGTGTATGATTGCCCTCAACTGTCTGGCCTTTCTTTTTTTAAAAGCATGACCTGTAAAATTTGGTCCCAGATTCTGAGCCCACTTAAAATTTGTAAGTGTTCTGATTAGTCTCTTCTTAAGGACTACTCCTTGTCACTTCTCTTACATGCACAGTTTCATTTTCTCACCTTTTTTTCAGAGACAGACAAAATACTTTGCAGAGGTCTACCAAGATATATGCTGGCTGCCTAATAACAGTCTTTCAAGCCTTCTCTATCTAGAACATGCAGAATTTGGGACAGGAACCGTGTTTCACCTCTAGGCACAATCTTAACACCATCAATAATATACAAAGCATTTGGATTTCAATATCCTTACTTTTCCCTTTAGACTCTTCAACTAACATCTGAGTTTTAAGCTAATCTACCTGAAGTTTCGTGTCATGTCATTCTTCAAGTGATTTCCTCAGAGGACACAAGACTTGGTCTATTCAAGTCATTCACAATGACTGAATCACAATAAGCAATACTGTTTGGAAAACCCTTTCCCTTGGAAAAATGCCAGTTTGTGAAAATCAAAGTGTTCCTAAGTATGTGTCAGTCTCATCAAATCCTTGTACTATACCAGTTTCCTGAGAATTTTTCCTAGAAATTACCTTCCCATTTGTACTTATCACTCTTTTTATTTTTATACTCTTTTTTTTATTACAATTAGGGTTTTATTTGGGGAAAAGGGATAGGACTGCCATTTACTTTGTTGTTCTTCAATTCTGCTTACTTCTTTAAGATGTACTTAGCTCTGGGACTCAGTCCTAGTGATTTCAATAGAGGGCAGAAAAATAGACTTTCTTATGCTGTGAGTGAATATGGAAATAACAAGAACATAAATACTCATGGGCTGGTGTACAAACAATCGTGTTGGGTAAGGAAGCACATTTTTATCCATACATTAAATTTTCATGAGTGTGACTAGCTCCCCTTAGTTCCCCTCTCTACAACTTTATCTACAGATAAAACCTATATGTGAACTAATGCACAAGTGAAAAAAGCCCTCAGACTCTCCTTTCCTGATCCTCCATAGCTTGGACCTCTCCCTCAGTTCTCCACTGTCTCCTATGTTTTGCACATTTCTGGTGATTTATTTCCAACAGTACTTTTAAAAGGCATTGTATTATTTGAGACAAGGGTTCTGTGTTTGAAAATACAGTAGTTTTACCCTATAAGCCCAGTGTGGATGTACATACATTGATATAAAACAAGTTAATACGAGCATAGATCATTTCCGTTCCTGCACAGAAGGAAACGAATGCAATACAAGCACACTCCTGATGTCACAGAAGTGCTCACACTAAACGCCTTGTAAAGTATCAGCAGGTTGTGTGTAGACCAGGGGTTATTTGAACTTGCTCAAGCAGTATTGAGTCACTTTATCGAGTCACTCATCATTTCATTTTCCTGAAATTTTACTCATGCTTTGAGCATTATTCCTTGACTATTTTTGCCTTTCCCAGACATCATCCTGCTCCCTCCCAAACCTTATTCTTCTGTGATAAAGATTTCTTTTTCAGTTTTGCTGCCACTATCAGATTTTATCACATGGTCTGAAAGATCCCATGTCTCCACGACAGAGTTTTTTTTGTTTTGTTTTGTTTGGTTTTTTTTCTTTTGCTTCTAACCACAAGTAAGTAGGAGTTATGCTAAAAAACAATTTTCCTTCCTTCCTCCAGAAACTCTTTGCTATTCATTAAGCAGCAGCTGCAAACAGCTAGGAGGTGGCACAAGCCAAAATCCAAGTGCAGGCTGGATGAACCATCTACCCAGGGAGTCCCCTCAGAAGACACAATTTATACCTTGTAGCTTATACTCAAAAAAGAACAGGCAGTCATTAGAGGTACCTAGAGCCTGTCTTTGCATGAAATGTAGGCATTAACATGATGAATGCAGATGTGACGGTTAGGAGAGGTATGTTTAGAGCTAGGACTTCACATCTGAAGATGAGGGTGAAATAGCTTAAGTGCCTCAAATATGAGCACTAGGCAGACATATAACTTGGGCTCCAGACCGAGAACAGTTGCAGAGGAAATTAGCCATTAAAAGCTAAATAAAGCAGACCCTTTGATCCAGGAAACTATTTGCCCAACTTTTACACTTGACCACATCAGCATTTTCCAACAGTTAGATATCTGTCCAAACATAAACTGCYTTTTCCTCTGGCTCAGCAAAACAGGCATTAATCAGGCCCCTCTGCATTAGACTGTGAAGTACCTATTAGACCTGTTTTCTTCCTGGTATGGAATTACTAGCTTTACTGGAGTTATWCTGGCCTAAATAAGTTCCACTCATCCTAATCCAGGGTAAAAAAACAGCAAGGAAAGAAAAAGTAAAGGAAGGGAGAAACAAGGAGGAATAAAGGAGGAAGGAATGAAAGGTTCTGAAAATAGCTGGGATTGTTCATGCTGAGCCATCGGGCCCTGAGATCTGAATAATGCATGTTCCATAAATCTAAGTGTCCCTGCTCGCCACGTTTTAGAACAGGGAGCAAAAATAATAGCTACTGTCCACACTTATCACCAATAATAAATTACAGGGCTTCTGTGTGTGGCAGCGATTAATGCAAAAYGCAACCCAAAACACATAACTAAATAAATAGATAGTTTGACTTTCCTGGGGGTTATCTCTTTCCTTCTCTACATCCCTTTCAGAGTCTCCTCCCAAGCAAACACTAAACTGGGAAAGACCCATCCTTACATTATATCCTCTTCAGAAAAACAGACAGACTCATGTTTTTCCTCAGAATAAACTCCAAGCCAATCAGCGGAGTGTACCCGCCTCCGAAAACGCTGCTTCCCTGACGTCACACCCAGCTCTACAGCTCATGTCTGTGTATGTCAGAGTTTTCTTTCAGCAGTATTTCCTCTCTCTCAACTTCAAACAGTTCACTGAGGGAATGCTGGGGCAGTCTTTAGCCCCTGAGCAGCAGCATGGAAAGTCACATGAAAATGATGCAAAAGGATAGGGTGTGAGAAGCAAAATGAACTATGGAGAGTCTAATATAGATGGCCTTTCCAGTAGAAGACTTCCCTATAAGGACTCTGCTAAACCCCTGCTTCCCCCGGCCTGGGGATTACAAACTCAAGCAAAGAATTATCCTTCACAACCYGTATCTGCTCAGCAAGAATAGGTCACCTTCTCAGGGACAAGAGGAAGAAATAAAACTCAATAGGCAATAAAAAAAAATCAAAATGTAATTGGAAACTCAATAGAAAGGTGTGTGCAATTGCACAGGCTAAATGTTCACCCTAACACTAACAGAAACACTAAAGAAATCTGTCTCCCTCAAATTTACAGGGTTAGGTGATAGAGACAGTGCTGGAATAAGCAGTCATTAGAAATGACCGAGCTCTTCAACAGAGGTGTAGTCAGTGCTAGACCACGGCAGCTCACAGATAATTGTACCCTATTCTTGCTCTTAACATTTTAATTCTGATATACACAGGGATTTTTATTTGTTTGTTCTTCCCCTTTAGATAGGCTTTCTGTTCTTTACCAATCTTTTCTCTCTGAGGGAAAGGTAAGCTGTCTCTGAGAAAATCTCTTCCAAGAAGAGGGAATTTCACCTTAGAGACATTGCTCCTGTTCATAAAACGGGCCTCTGCCTTTGGCATCCTCCTTTTGTAACCGGAAAAAAAAAAAAGAACTGGAAAGGTCACAAGAATCAGAATAAACCACTGAAATATCTGTAAAGGCAGCCAAGATGGAGCCTGAGTCCTAAGGTATAACACTTTTATTTGACCTGACTAGACATCTGTGCTACCTGTTAGTTGTCGAAGGCATATGCCCTCTTYGTCCTGTAACAGCCCTGTGCACCTCTCCTGTACGTCAGCCCAAGCCTGCCTGCTAGGTTGGAGACACTCCAATTTATGAGAGCAAAATAAGAAAAGAAATTGTGAACTCCAGGCACTGAGGGTGAGGTAAGTCACATGAATAAAAGCAGAAAAAAAGGAAGCTCATACACAAAGCAGACACCATTATTTTTATTATTAGCTATTCATTACTTGTATATTGGTATTACAGTAGGATCCAAAAGCCTCATTCCGTATCAGGGCCCCATTGTGCTAGTCTCTGTACAAACACAAAGAAAGTCAGGAAAAGCTCGCAGTCTAATTTAAGACAAGACCCAGCAGGTGAATGTAACAAAAATCGGAGGAGGAGAGGGTAACAAGATCATGTGATTTCACAGTCTAATGGTAACATTGCTGAAGGTTCATTCCTGGGAGATTTGAAAGGTTATGGCTTAATAACCCTCAGGGATGCTTTTTATGGCTTTAAACTGAAATCTCTGGCCCCAGGGTAAGGGTAGCATAATAGTATTTGCTTTAGTTAAGTGAATACCTAAAACATGCTAATCCGTAGGCCATTAGCTCTTCACTTGCTTCATTAACATGTCTGTGGAGCAGGTAGGACTGTCCCACTCCCATGGAGTGTGTGTGTGGGAAAGTTATAGTTGGTTTCTAATGCTGCTATGCAGGGTGCAATGCCTGCTAGTGCCCTCACTCCAAAAGCACTTGATATCAACATCTCACACCTTCTAAACCTATAGCACTGTCCCACTGCAGGTTTATTTGGCATCAAAAGATCTCCTCTGCTGTCTGCTTGAGCACTAACTATTAACAATGCTTAATTCAATTTTGATTTTGAGATGACAGACAACATTCTTTTTTCACTCATAAATGGTGGAAAGAAGCCGAAGATAGTAGTGAGCAGAATGCCAGYAGTGGTACCTTTTGGCAGGCTTAGTCTTCCCAGGCCTTCATTTAGGAGCATCTCCTGCATGGATCCCATTTGTACAGCATCTATGACAGGTTATRTGCTGTCAGTTAGACTCTAAAAATATTGAGATTCTGGCAACCAATAAATGATAGCCCTTACATCCAAGTCACCTAYGGTCTCTTTAAGATTTAGAAACAGGCTTGTCCAAATAGGCCAAACAGAAAGCATATCAAATCTTCCCATCACTTTCAGCAAATCATGTCAGTCCTAGTCTTCCTCAAATACAAAATGAGGATAACACTCTTTCACTTGTCTTTCACAGCCATTAAAGATTAATTTGAAGATGCATGTGAAGAAGCTTGAAGGTGAAATGCACTCTACATTGCTAAACATGGCATTAACTTCAAAGCAACCCTGATGAAAATGGTTTTATACACTTTCTTTTTTTCTTTTTTTTTTCCTTTTTCTTTTTCTTTTCTTTTCTTTTTCTTTTCTTTTTTTTTTTTTTTTTTTTTTTTTTTTTTTTGAGCTGCTGTTTTGACTTCTGCATCAAGAAACTGCTTACGTTCCAGGCCTGTGGCATACAGAGTATGGTTCACAGAGATTCAGTATCTAAAATGTAAATGTGCTTTAGTTGAAAAGTGTTCTGTGCTGCTCTTCTCTACCTCATCACTGGGAAATCAAAGCAACTTCCAGTAGTGARGTAATGATGCGACTAACATCTGTCATGGATCATTTTTATCTTTTCCTCAATCATTCCTCTAGATCAACGGTGGTATATCTGGGGGAGGAGGAGGGTTGCTCGGTTTATTTAATACCACAGTCATGCACTTCACTGATTGTATACATGCAAGTAACACTTAYATTAAAGTAGGTGAGGCTGAGGAAGTATATGTCACACTTGCAAGATTTGTGCCTGCCATTCATTGCACAGAAACAAAGTATCTTGTACCTCAACTAACTCTAACCATGGAAAAGAAAGCTCTGCTGTGCTTGAGAACCAGAGAGGTCAAACATGATGCACACCTGGGAATTCTGGTGGTCCWCTGGTCATTCTGGGTCAGCTTTGAGGACCAATATCAAAACCTTGATATTCTGCAGGAAAGGCAAAACTGATTTGGTTGATCCTGTGTCTGAGAAAACATACATTTTGTACCAGATACAAGCTTTTGYGGTGTGTATGGAGGGTCACTTTATATGCTGTTACAGAGCAGTGGTGCAATACAGCTAAAGAGAGATTAAAGTTCACAGGATGGTGATCAGCTCATGGAATGAGCTAGACCCTTGCAAATCTCCCAATMACTGTATAAAACTTACTTCCTAGATCCTAAACATAAAGTCTTAGCCCTAAAGAGGAACTGTGAAAAACTACACACTAAGGGGGCTAATGATGATGATGAAGTGTTTTTAGTTCAAGGTGAGTAGATGTAGCTGTGATTTTCAAACTACTTTTGTCTGCCTCCTTGCTCATGCTCAGCTCCCAGACAACTGTTTTTTTTTCTCTGTGTTGTCATCTCATTCAAGAACTAAAAACTTGTGTTGCAATTGCAGGAAAAGGGAATGGGAGGCCTTGTCCTGCAAGTTCACTTAATGACTGCACATCGATGTTGAACAGAGACATTTAGTAGGTGTGTATTTTCCCACTCAAGTATCTTCGTATGTCCTCCAGTAGTGTTTCTGAGCAGCCATTACTACTATGAACTATGCATTCCTAAAAGGTCTAGTTCAATCATCCATGATATTCAAATAACCACTAGTAAACCAGAGCTCTAGATGCATCCAGTACTGCTACAAGACAACAGCACATGGGATGTCTATCATTCACACCTAGGCTCATCTCATTCGAGAGGCAAGAAGGAGAATGTGGGATGACTCTCTCACCATTACCATCAAAGATGCTTTGAGAAACCAGCCTCCTRACTTGGGCTCTCAAACTTGAGGCCTGAATTTTGAAAGTAGGAAAGTCTCTGAAGCTGAGACATGAAGTGTGCTAGGGAGAAAGCTATGTGCTATCTTATAGGTCAAGGCTTCATTCACTGCTTGGTCTGTATCAAGTCAGGCCAGCTCCTCACAGCCTAGCCACCATGCTTCTTCCTTTTCCACTCTCTGTCTCCTTTTTCATTTGTTTGAGACTGTAAAACAGATCTACTCATATAGAACAACTTGCAGGACAGAGGTTTAAAATATTCTTCGTCTTCATACAAATACAGTAATGAATGGTTTCTCTTTGCCAGACGTTCTCCTCTATTTTATTTGAAAGCTAGCCAGCCTCCTCAGTCTATGAATTGGGTTTGTTAATTTGCAAGTGGTTGGAATCACTTCTCCTGTTAAAAAAATGAAAATAAACATGCTGTGCTCGTTCATGAAGTCTCTCTCTTTTTCCTTTTATTGATGATTTCTTTAATCTACGATTGTTGTTTTATTTAATCTACAATAAATGCCACTTTGGACTGAAATCCTTGTTTTGTGCATGAAGACATTAGAGGTCAGCATGGAGGAGTTGACTCACATAGTCCACCACTGCTAGTTAGTCTGACACATGGCAAATAGCCTTGAAGTGGAAGTCAAYACACAGCAATTAGGTATTAAGACTCAGAGAAGGAATACTGGGAAACTSCTTCTCTGTGGAGAGGAAGGAAGTTTCAAGCTTCCCTCAGTTCTGGGCAAGACTGCTCAGAGGCARCTGGGACCATTATAGCCCAGAGTTGCATTGAGGAAGCTGAATGCTGCTTTTTTATCATTCTCTTCTTGATTTTCTTCTCCCTAGTCACTGGCTTTTTATTCTAGCTTATTCTTTTGTAAGGAAAAGGGAGAAAAGAAATTTTATAGTTACTTGGAACAACCTAAGGCAAGTACATGGGCTAAGATCCAAGCAACCTGGAACTGTAGGAAGAGGCAAAGCCAAACTTTACCCACCGGTCTTCRCTTCAGGCAGCTCCCAACCTAAGTAGTACTGTATTCTTCATCTTTGGGGGAAAAACTCCAGTTTTCTCCAACTTCTGCAACTCAAGCCCTCTTCCAGTACTGACACCTCAAACAACGGTTCTACAGAAGATCCTGAATCTACAGGGTGCCACACACTACAGCTGTTCAGACTTTTGTGGCTGATTTGAAGGATTGACTAGTCGTTGTAAAGCCTTCAGTATTTCCTTTTTGTCTGCAAAAGGGTAAATATGAGYTTGAAAGAGAGACTCCTGTAAAGAAGCTCTACTGCTTCTGGATATACTGAACCCTAGCCCCAGCAGCACTAAAAAAGCATAGGGGACACCCCCCGCCCCCAATACATTAAACAAACTTTCTCCAAGAAACTAATATCACAAACCCAGTAATCTAGGAAAATGTGAACTACTTTAATTATGCAGGGCTGTTTTAAGAGCTTTTCAGCATCTTCCATATCAGCCTGGGTCTCAACTTTATCTCCAGTGGTCTCATTACAAAAATGGAGGCAGAGAGCTTGGTGTTCTGCACCACTCCAATTGCTGCATAGGAATGAAAGAAACCTTTAAACATCTTTAGTACGAGACTGTTCAGAGCTATTTCTAGGTAAGGCAGCAAAGAGGCAGTAGAGTTTTAAAGAGATTTTTTTCCCCTTCCTTTGTGACAGCTCATTTTACTTTTCTAGTTTGTGCATTCTAAGCAAAGTTACCCCTCAATAACGCCCTGAGTGTGCAGGGAGAGAGAAGAGCATAGACAGACACAAATGGGCACATTTRCAAATTTCTCACAAGGAGGTAGAGACATGAGGTAGAGGTATGCCTGCACCTAAAATTTTGCATAGTGAGAAGCCAGGATGTGTAACGAAGGGAAAGATTCTCAGCAGAGTTTGAAAAAAGAGAACAAAAGGGACAAAATGCAAAGTCAGGTGATCTGTATGTCAAAAACTTGCAACAATTAAACCATGAGATCATGCTGAAAATATTTTAGGAAGTCAGAGAAGTGAGTCTCAGACTTTATGGACACCTAAGAATGCACTGGAGCACATCTTCTTGTGGCACTCAATAGAGCCTACATGACTCTTCAGCTCTCCATATACCAAAGGGATAATCCTTATGTTTACAGATCATTTTTTYCYTTTTTTTATTTTTATTTTTTATTTTTTTTTATTATTATGCCCCAGTGCAGTTCTTCCCTATCCCTTTTGCAGAAGAAATAAAACAACAGTTATGATAAATACCAGCTCCTCTCACAGGTCTCAGTGGGTATTGACTCTGAAACCTAATTATGTCAATTTAAGTGTCGGCATTGTTAACTTGTTTTCAGGCATTCACTTTAACAAAAACAGCTGTCTTCCCTAGAACACTAGGCAGAGTTTCAGATTGCGGACAGAGCACAAATAGAAAAGTTGACAGTGCCCTCCCTCTCCAGCTCTGGGGAGAAGCCAAGATAGGTGGGAACATGAATAAGGAAACTTAGTAGTAAACACATTGGTATAGAAACCTTTGACACTCAGTTCTGACAAAGCATTACAGACATTGTATGATTATTCTGCCATGGTGCATGTGCTGCACACTGATGGCTAAGGGTCTCAAGGGAGAATATGGTGCCAGTTTAACTAATATCTAAGAAGGATTTTCTGTTTTTCCACATGGTAGAGCTCAGCCTTGGTGGTCTGAATTTCCTATGCATCTATTTGGACATTATAAGTTGGCTGGCAAGTTTGTTTACTAGACATCAAGATGGTATTTAATAACACTTGTTATTCATCTTGCTGACCACCACTCCAATGCCTCAACTCACTGCTCAGTATCCTAAAATGGCTCACATGCTCAGCTCCCTCTCCTACATCCAGTCTCCAAGTAATTCAAGACAAGTAACAAAAACAGTCAGGCTCAACTTCTAACTTTCAATCTAGCCAGGCCTAAACACTAATTAGCCTTTATGAAGACCAAGTCACAGATCAGATGAGACCTTTGCTCCTTACCAAAAGGGGAGGAAAAATAAAAAAGTGCAACCAACTTCAACTAGGGGACAGCTCTGACACTCTACAGGGCAGCAGGCCACCCTCGAGCACTGTCTAACATAACATGGTCCTAGGACCTGCCTGGCATCCTCCCTGCAGTGGTAATACAAACATAAATATATCATGATACAAACATAAATATATCATGATAATAAATAACAGATAATCACACCACATGTGCTCTCCCTCTACAGGAAGCAGACCGCAGAAAGCATATTAGACATTCTTTTAGTTCTGCACCAAGGTTTAGGCTTYGAATGGTATTCACTAGAGAGAAGCCAAAATTACTGTGGTGGGAATGGTGCCTACCTCAGTCCTGATGCAGCAGAAGAGCTCTCCTCCCTTCTCCTTCCCCTTGCTCCCAGTCCAGGAGATTTAAAGGACAGCTGACACTAGAATTTCCTCCTCCAGCTTTACACTCCATGGTATTATAGGTTTCTTCTAAGAGGACATTACAGTCAAAGGCCCCAGTAATGTGCTTCGTAGCAGCTATTCATTAGATTGGGGATTTGATGTGCAATGACCTTCCAAACTGATTTGATCCAAAAAGAGCTGCAGCCCCATATTTTGTAACATGCTCTGTAATTCTACTGGTGCAGTATTCTGTGTCTACTTCTGAACTACCCTGCTCTTCCGCATGCCATTCTAATAGGGGAAGAATCCTAGCTGCCATCCACCTGGATTTGCTGTGTCCCAWTTTTTTTCCCCCTTACAGGATACACAGGCTTTGTTTAAAATTAATTGCATCAGCAGAATACATTCTTTAAACTTGTAGATGTGATGAAAATAACTTTTGTGCGTCAACAGTCCTATTAGGTAGACTCATCCATTGTCAGTGACAGACAATTCTTGTATTAAATCAGAGCATAGTTTTACAGGGAACCAAGCGGAACAGAGATGTAGCTCTTTCTTTACTAGTTTTATGAAAAATGTACATTTTGGACTTGTAGTGGGGGAAAAAACACCTTCCTAAAATTCAAATGGTAATTTTACAGAGGAAAAAAAAACAGCTTAAGAACAAAAAAATATTTTTATGGTGGAACTGAAACTGACCTGAAAAAAAAACTCAAATAATCTATATGATATCTCTTTTCTCTAACTAAAAAAATCTTCTCAAGAAGAATTAGGCCTTGCTGGCAGGGCAATGAGTTGTCAAGTATCCTTCGATGAAGAAGACCCTCACTGTAGAGATGTGCTCAGCTGGATCCTATGTTGCTGGATTCCTACTGCAGTCTACAGGATGAGGGAAACATCAGAGGTGAGAAAGGGTGCAAGTTATTGCCCTTTGGCCCAACACATTTGTCACAAGGGGCCCTGCTCGCCTACCTAACCAGGTGCAGCAGAATTTAAAGGAACTCACAGGCTAGTATTCCCTCAGGCTGCTCTTAAATTATATGTGGAGGTCAGTGCAGAATTGACTCCTAAGTCAAGGAGTCAACCACTTGCTCCTCTTCTAACACCATCCCCAGCTGCAGACTTTGACCGGAGTGGAAAATCTGTACCAATGAGCTTGCACGTCAGGCTTGAACGGAGGGGGAAAAAAATCTGAGTTTTTGTAACTTGACTAATATCCCTCAGAAAGTCAGAAGAATTGTGCCTCATCTCTCTTAATTCCCTGTTGTATTTTCAGCCACAGTCTTTTTCTTATACAGCTACTAAAGATACTGCACCTGCTGGAACAAACCAAACCCTTTCAGAGCTGCAGTCACAGAAGGCTGGATTTTATTTCCCTTCAGTCATGGAAAATTATTCAGGATCATAGCAGCCAACTCCAAACAGAGGAAAAAGTGAGAGTCACCTTTGCAGTGAGGCAGTTTGGGTTTATTTGGCTTATTTTGAGGATTAGAGAAAGCAAATAATTTCCAATTCAAACATGCAGTAGTTATTGCTACAGAATTCTAATGCTCATATCAGCATGTCTCCTAAAAAAAGAAAGCTTTTTTTTTTTTTTTTTTTTTTTTAAAAAAAAAAAAGAACCTGGGGTCTTGATCTTAAATAGTATTCCAGGCTAACTGGATTTTACTTAAGCATTTCAGTGAATTCCTATAGCACCAGGGACATGGAGAGGGATTGGATGGAGGAGAAAAAAGGGAGACCAGCTTTGCTTGCTTTTACCATTTATCCTGAGGGACTACATTTTCTCAGGGAGGGCAGAAATGCATGTTCATCAGTGGCTGGCCAAATCAAAAGTGGGTCCTGCCCGCCTGCCCCTTACTTAGGTTAAGGAATTGGAGAAGGCAATGTTGGGCAAGGGGGGAAGAACTGTTGTGGAACTGCTGTGAATGTGCATTTTGCTGCCTGGAAGAAGGACAAAATAGCTTGGAGGGCAGCAAAATTCCAGTTTGCCTGCAGAGCAAAGAGAAGTCTCAAGCCACTTGCACTAAACTTTTCTCATTTAATTTCAGCAATGGCCCTCCGCATGATCCCTGCTCTCATCTTGAAGATTTCAGCTAGCCCAGATGACATATTCACCCTTTTCTCCATGCAACAGTCTGGGAATAGCAGCTCCTTCTGAGCACTGCATTCACTAGGAAGTAAACACTGGCATAGGGGACAAAGGTCCTAGCAGATAAAGTTGGGAATAACATTCTCCATCCGTCAAACTTTCAGAGACAGCCTACTGACGGCTATCCTACCCTGCAAGAAGCATGGGGCAGGAAGGAGCACTCATGTCTATTGGGAAATTTGAGGGGAGCCCCAAGGACACAATCCCTCTCCATATAGACTAGAGGGCAAGACGTGGATGGAGGAGACCTATAAAACACATTCCTCCCAAGTGAGACTGGTGGAGGTGTTTATTCCTGAGAGTGATATTTACTGCCTTCCCATAATATTTGCACTGCCTGGCAGCTCCAGCTAGTCTGACTACTGTGTCAACATCGGCAGGTGTGAGTGTGTGGCTATGAGAGAGGAAAGAGAAACAGAATAGAAAATGAAGAGGGAAAGTATTTCTACTTTCCACTTTTTTCTGTATTCTTTTTGTCTTCTACAGAGTGGAATTGTTTTTGTACCGATACCAGGAGGAGATTCCTAATGATTAATTGATTTTGCTGTCAAATGCAGGGAGTACATGTGAGCAGGGTACGTGTGAGSGGCACAGGCTATCTTTTCTAACATTAAAACTCCCCCCGCCCCCGACTCCCAATAACCTGCAAAAAAACATGTGCATAAATAAAAAGAGGAAGAGAAACAAACAAACAAAAAAGTGCAAAAACCCCAAGACACAAGGAACACAGCTTCTGGGAAAACACAGAACTTGCCTTGACCTTTACAGCTTTTCAGGCTTGAGTGAAAATACAAGAGCTAAGAGAATYCTGAAAAGTAGCTCTGCTGCCACATTACAGCTTCCCCTATTGCATCTCCCACAGCAGCATTTCTAGACCCAAGCTCCCTCACCTCCCTCACCCACATTTCTTCAACTAGGACTGCATAGAATCATAGAATCATAGAATTGGTAAGGTTGGAAGAGACCTCTGGAGATCATCTAGTCCAACCCTCAAGCAAATGCGGATTGAACCCGCAACCTTGGCATTATTAGCACCATGCTCTATCCAACACAACATACTTCTGGGCCAAAATCCTACCTCTAGCCAAATTGGGCTAGAAAGTCCCCTTCTTCATTACATAGTTCATATAAACTGTTTTGGTCTACCAAACCCTTCTGCAAAGAACTAATAAGATTTCTGCTCTGGTCTCCTTCAGAGCAAATGCATTTCCAGCCTCACCATTGCAGCCAACTCTGAGAAGCCATCCCAATCTTGCCTTTGTAGGTACTTGTAAGTACCTTCTCCTTCCTGTGTCCCAGCACTGATGTGTCGTCTTTTGTGTCTTGCTCCCCATATCATCTCTGGGAGGCAGGGCAGAGCTAAGCTGTCATGCCTGGGGAGCCTACTGCTAGATCCTTTAGCACGTAGGTACTATCGGCCCACTCATAAGACTCCATCTAGTTTCTGCTTAACCCAGTGAGTACTTAAGGTAATTCTATTGGTAATCTTTATGCTTATACCTTACYGAGGCACCTGTATTTCTGCAATTAAGCATGTGTATAAACATTTAACCCTGGCAGCTGTTCAGAACTTACTATGCAGCCATGCCCTGGCTGAATTCAAATGCTAGGCATTACCTCTCCACCTCATCTTGTGGGTCTTATACACGAGGCATGTCCTGAGTATCCTGACACATCCTTTCTCCCTACTCACCTCTTCTTCAAGAAGAGAGGTAAGGAGAACTCCCATCTCCAACACAGCAGCAGTTAAAGTTATACTCTGTGATAGAGTARACCCAGTTTCACACCCCTCTTTTGCTCAATTAGCAGAAAGGATTTAAACCAAATCCACCTTCAGAACAATACAACAATAGTCTGCTAGCTATTCAGCAAGCAAAAGGGAGAACTTGTGCCATTCTCCACACCAACTCCCCAGCACTTTTTTTTTTTTTTTTTTTTTAGGGGAAAATAACAGATCTGGCCTAAGCACCTAGATGGCTTGGCCATCCAGGAGATGGGAAAGAAATGTGAAGGACAACATGCAACCTTTAAAGGGATTTTGTAATCTTCATGTCTTAGTGGCTTACCTAAGGTCACCTAGGAAGCCTCTGAGAAAGTATAGAATCAAAGGTATTTTTGAGCACTAGACTAGCCTAGCTTATTAACATAATGGTTGTATTTCCAATATGAGGGTAAGACAATAGCCTAAGAGAATATTTGATGGATATTTAGTTAAGAACTTTAATTAAAAGTCATAGACCAATTAGGAAAAAAAGAATATACTTTGATCTTTCTCAACCCTCCATAATAAGCTTCATTCTGGTCTGCTAGAATAATATATGTTATCCTACTTCTGCAAGTCATCTAGTCCAGTGGAATTCCAATTCCTTCTCTGTTCTGTAATGTCACAGAGCTGTAAATATTTTTTTCCTCCTTTCTTTAAAATGCAGGACTATCACTCCTACCATCTCTTCTCAAACAAAATGTCGAAGGATGAGAGAGGTCACAACTATGGTCACTTAAGAAACAGCTGGATATTAAATGCGTTCACATCTCGGTCCTGAATTTAAGACTCTCAGCTGGTATAAAAACAAATTGCTCCATCATCTCAAGAAAGTTGAAGCTGATTTGCTTTAGATGAGAATACATCTATTTCCAAAGGTAGAAACAGAGAGGAAAACAAAGAAAAGAAAAAAAAAAAAAAAAAAAAAAAAAGACAGAGAGAGATCTTCTCCACTGAAAACTCCAGTTTATACATTTAGATTTTTAGTTCAATAATGGGAGAAAAGGATTTCACATGACATTTCTGTATTGTAAGATTCTCCTTAAAAAAAAATCCTATAACAGAGCTAACCCTAAGTAGATGGAATTTTTGCTAAAAAAGAAAAAAAAGACTATTTCCTCTAGAAGCACTGAAAAAAAAGTCTTGATTCCTCTGGAAGTAGCAGATAAAGTTTAAATAGCTTCAGATCTGTTAAAATCGACACACGCTGACTTCCTAAGTATACACGCCAGATAATATTTTCTTCTCCTCTAGAGACATGAAGGAATCAGCAGACTCGCTTCAACTTTGTATGCTCAAGGGTTGGAGGAGCATAAATCCAAGAGTATTTAATCCCTAGTTACCTTCCATATCCTTCAACAACAGAGTCTCAGTAGCTTATTTTAATGGTTGACCTCTTACACATCTATAGAGCCCCCAGAATCACAGAATCAGTTACAGATACATGCTTTTAAGACCTCTTCTGATTTGCTTGTAACACCCCTTCTGATTGGAAGAACGCTATAATCCCCACCTTGCTGACAGCAAACTAAAGTACCAAAAAACYAAAGGACTGAGTGTATGAACTCAAGTTTTCCATGTCTTAATTTACTAATCACCATACTCTCCCATCTTACCACGCAGAATCTTCTATAAATACACACTTATGCCTAGATGGTTATTGTCAGCAGGCACCTAAACATTTAGCTTATCTTCTCTTTAATCCACTTCTTGTTTAATTAAAGGAAGTCAAATTTTAATCTTGTTCAAATATGAGGTAGAGGAGGTAGTGGAAGGGAGAGCCTCCCTGTGTCAAAATTTCATATGACAAGAGTCTCAGCTCAGAGCCAATGGCTCAGGTTAGGGAGGAGCAAATAAGGTTTTAATAGAAGAGAGATGTCTGGAAGCAGAAGTGCATTAGACCAGTGCTGTAGGGTTTTGTTTTTTGGGCCTCTGTGCAAATATACTGTCCAACAGGAACACGTTTCCCTTGCTAAATATCTTTATGGAAAAATCAGAGTGGCTAATTCCTCTTTGGAGAAAGAAAAAAAGGAAAGTGAAAAAAAATAAGCAAGTCACCTGCTCTGCTCTCAGCTGATGTTCAAGCTTCTAAATATTTGCACTTGAAAGTCTTCAGGCACCTTTGAAGTGAGATATGAGAGATTTTCAGACTGCTTTCTCTATAGGTGGCTCTGAGGATCTTAGTTTTTCCAAGGTGGTTTCTAAAACAAATTCCTCTCCACAGCATCCTCTGTTCACCCCACAGAAGTGTGTAACCACCTGAGCCCCACAATACCTCCCCCAGTAATGCAGCCACATATTCTTGGGTATTCAACTTACAGGATCAAGGCACTCTATCTAGAAGTCCTTGTCACCCTAAAATTCAGGAGGGATAAAYACACATTGCTCTGCATTTTGAAAGAAGTTTAAGAAAGTTTTGAATTAAATCTTTGTGACAAGCTCCTTTCTCTCTCCAGTGAGTTACGAAAATGCACAGGCCATCATGTCTAACTACAGAATGGCAGACACTAACAGCCTAGAAGGACATAAAACTCACCTTAGTGACATTCAAGGAACAACCCTCAACTATCAGAATTATCTAAAGACATGGCCARGTCTAGATCTTAACATAGATTAAAAACCACCACCACCAAAAAAMMCCCACCTCAYTCAAGAATCACTCGWCTATAGCCACACTGCATTCATCACAACGAGGCATAAAACTGTCCATCTAATGAACAATCTCACGTCAGTCCCTGCCTGACGYTCCCCAAACACAAGCCCTCCCTTCCTCACAACAGCACAGCACGCCAGCCTGGTTACGCAACACAGGTCTTCCCTGCCCGACTCCTTCTGCTAGAATTACCCTTTTCCTTGCTATAGGGCATCAAGTGCCTATCTGCTAGTTCGCAGCACAGTCGTAGAACAAAACRGGTAAGCAAGCAAAGAGGACAGGACGGCTATAAAATCATCCGAACACCTCAAAAATTTCAGCCACAGTCTTTGAGTCTCCGGACTCCTGCAGCCAAGTGAACTCCGCAAACCCCGCCGCCCCGAGCGCTGCAAGGGGTAGTAATGTACTGGCAGGTATAGCCCACAGTTTCTTTTGCAGAACTCACCTATGCCAAATAAATAAATCACCTGTGGCCATTTATGTGCAAATAACCTGTGCCAAGGGGCCTTTTGGAAGGAAAGCTTCGATCTGCGTTCACAGCAGCAGTGTCGTAATGGTAGCAAATAAACATGCGTGCTTTCCTCCTCGCTCTTTCCCCTCCTACCGTGCTTTTGTAACACAGCACTTTGCCTTGCTGGGGTAAAGCTGAGAAGCAGCATTTTGCATTAAGTAGATGGCTGTTATGGAGGAGGAAGAGACACAAAGTGCACTTAACAAAACCCACCCTCTACTCCAGTGCTGGGTTAAAACCAGAGATGAGTGAACATGTCTCATTTCCCCATCTGTAGCCAATTCCCCTGACAGGCCCCATTAAAAAGCCAACCAATTCTGGCACTCTGGCTCCCAGAGGAGATTTGCAACACAGTGATTAAATAAAGTACACTCCCTTTCATTGTGAATGAGGATTGCTTAACATGAGTGCAGCACTTAGAGAATAAGGGGAAGCAGAGGCACAGAGGTCTGAGCCATGGCATGCTTTCACTACTTTCACCATCCTCTGCTGTTAATGCCAAAGCCTTTTCTCCACATCTGCCATACCACTATGGCTTGAGGCTTTCCYTGTCCTTCTTCTAGCCTTAACTCCAAACAAGCTTAATTAAAAAAAATTATATCAACACTCCAGGACSCTCCGTCTCTATATGTCTTATAAATGTGCTCCCATTAGTCTCTATGAACACTGTAATCCTATGCGTACACACACACACTCTCATCCAGTCTTATTTTCAGAAAGTTGARTGGATAGTAAAAAAAATACTTTCCATAACTAATCTTTTGAATTTTTAAAACCAGCTTGGCTTTGGCTGTGCTCATGCCCATGACGCGTCTGCTTTCCATGAACATTCTGGTGAGCAAATTCTTAAAAATCTCATTTCTGGAAACATCCAGTATCAGAGGATATGCAACAGAAAGCAAACTCCAGAGCCCACAGGTAGGTACTCTGGAAGTTTGTTCCTGGGCTTTTATTTCCCCTCCAGTGTAGATCACTTCCCCCAAAGAAATATGCAGCTGTAAGGTATAGGTAAGAGAAGGCAGAAGAATCACATCTACAGGAGTTGTAGGTATAGGACCTGGATCTGCCCTACCCCAAATACAGTCTACCAAAACAGACCACCATGACCATATCTGTTAATTTAGAGCTCCCCCACTACTTTTCACAAGCTCTTGGTCCTTAGGCCCAGGATACATACTACTCAGTTTACTTAATGGCTCACCTCAGTGTCACATTCTGCTCACCACTGACAACCCTCCCGGCACCAGAAGCCTTGCACACCTGGAGCTCACAAGCCTGCAGAGCCCAGCACTGACATGGAGCAGGCTGGGGATCCCTCACAAACACGCTTAAGGAATATGTAAGGGGGCAGAGGGACGCAGATTTCTCCTCCTCTCTTCCCCAAGGGGCAAACCCCACTCCACTTGCAATCACAGATTTATCCAGAAAGCTTCAGAAGGAGCAAAAGAAGAGGACAAGGGTCAGTCCCCTACCAGTATTCCCCCAGACAACTGAAGTGCAAGGAAGAGCACATAAAAGTAAAAATCTGGCTTTTAACAAAGTACTTTCAAATGTTAACACTGTCAGAACTGACACTTATCACATTTTTTTAACTAGACAACAACAAGTGGGAAGATTACATAGAAATAGACAAATTTCCCAATGCTGCATGGCATTAACGATCAACAAATCCCTGGAGTGCAGCCTGTGATTCAATTGGCTCCACTAACTCAGTCCTAGGTCTTGCAGAAGCCACAACAAATTGGACTCTGCTCCCGATAACCAAGGAATCTGCATCACTTCTCATGCTCCCAGAAGCTGCTAAAATTCTGCCAAGAGAGTGTCTTCCTAATTTGCATTTCATCCAAACAGGTCTGGCAATTAGTGCTTGTTGGTAAACTCTGCTGTGAGCTCCAATCAGCGCTTTGCTGCTCTGGCTCTCTCCATTTATGAATTCCTGCAGTTATAGGCATATTAGAGAAATGTTTTTGACAGTTTCTGCCCCATGAAGTTAAAGTTTTCCCCAATTAGAGCAAATAATGAGAAAACCAAGCTCACAAAAACATATAACCCTGTGACCCAAGACTGCTATGCCCAATTCACGAGARAAATTGAACATCAGGATACACATATTGATTGAAGTGGTACAGAGTCACCAAGCTGGCTGCACTGAGATGAGGGGAGGATGCAATGTTCCTTTGGAAAAGTGTGCACAAAAACCCATCTTGAAGTGTTTTGGGACTTCATCTGGACTAGTTTATGGCAGCCAGGGAGAAATATCAACAGTTTCTCTTCCAGGCCTTGAAGTCTGAGGAGCTGGAATGAAGCAGCATGATACAGAGGACAGTAGGGGCAAGGGGGACCAGGAATACCAACTGTGAAAGAGGAGATTTGACAGACATTAAGACATAAACTTAAACAGACAGAGCTCTCACATTATTTAACCACTACTCTCCTCACTGTGCACTGTCTTGTGGGGAAGCCCTTTCAGTGTTGGGGCTCTGAAGGCCTCTCCTCTATGTGCCCTGCCTTTTGAACAGCTTTCTTGCCATCTATCTGCCTCATTTACTCTCCTTCTTATTTTAGTTCCTCTCCTAACAGAATCTTTTATTCTCCTTTACCAACCATTCTGCAGTTCTTCCCCTTTTGATCTCACTTCTCTCCATCAAGTACGTAGGATTCCTATTGATAAGAGATGGGTAGTATAACAGTACAAAAAAATATGGCATTGGATTCACCAGTTCATAGCTCTACTGATTAAAGAGGCACTGAAGAGACTCTCAGATAATCTTGCACAAAGCACTGCAGTTTTCTGGCTGGGGTAAAATGTAGGGATAYCATTTCCATCTTCCTTTATTGGATAGAGAGTTCTTTCGCTTTACTTTTTGTCAAATACTACTGTTTAGTGTTGCTGTTTATCAGTCACCACTGCATCCAGCCCCTGAAGTGGCAGATTCCCTAAGCAGTTACTCACACATAGCATCTTTCAGAAGCAGAGGACTAAAAATACGGTGGATACATAAAACTGATGACTGGTTTTATTTTATTCACCCATGGCATATCTAAGACTCCTCGCATATTAGCCTCTGTTTGCCTACAAGAAAAGAGGTTAAAATGATCAGGCAAGGAAAGTAGTTTGTCTAATATTGACTGATACTCGACACAGCTGAAACTACAGTTTTATGAAGAAAACTGATGAGGAAACTGCATGAAGAACTGCACAACCGAGGTGGTTGCTGACAAGAACATCACCTTTTTCACAGTCACAAATGGTTTGACAGACCTAAGTGAACTGCTGCCCCAAAAGCSAAAATTCATTATTCAGTGAAATRTTTCAYCCATTTTGCATTGCACTAGGAAATGAATGGAGTAGACAAGCAGGGATCATGATGGAGCCCATCCAGCAGAGCTGCAGAATGAAGCAGCTCTTTATGTTACCTCCCCTTCTGAATTCCCCTTGGTTTGGCTTCCCCCATCCAATAAAAATCTTAAAGATGAACCCACATGAGCACTAAAGATGAAGCACAGAATGAAAGAGTAGACTTTAYCATTTGAATCCAATCAATGCATCCATTCGCCAAGAGATGCTGCTTACATAGATGTCGCCTAGAGGCAGGGTAAAGTGGCAACAGCTCTGGTTATGCTGTTGTGGACAGAAAACACATGTCACTTGACCATGATGCTATTCCACTGCCTGCTGCTCCTGCTACCATGAATRAGCCTGTGAGCTTTATCTGTCACAGAAAGCATACTGCAGGCAGTACTGCTCCAGCCACCTGAAGCCAGCTCACAGTTTCTGCTGGACTTAAGATTCCCTGGCCTTTCCCCAGAAACAAGGCAGGAGAAGCAAGATGTTCCTCCCAAGTCCAAAATCTAGCAGTTTTCAACGTGCCAGATGAGATTAGAAGGTTCAGGTCATTCAGTCTCCTGGGCTCGGTAGCTGTTGATGTCAAGTGATCCAAAGATGAAAACTTCACACTAATGGTTAATTGGTGCATAGAAGAGAAAATATGACACTTCATGGTCTCTGTGATAATCATCTTCTGCCACAAAGCATAAGATTTGATTACTCCTATCTTAGCAYACAATTACAAATAGTCATAAAACTATCCAGTCCTTTTTTGAAATCCTTTTACAATAATTGACTTGATGATMTCCTGGGGCAATGCAGGCTGTGTCCAGCAGAGAACAAGTTTATTCTACATTAGCATACCTGTCCTTCATAGTTATGATATCTAAAAAAGACAAAGAGACTCTTAYTGGGACATTCTCTAATGAGTAACCCCAAAGAGCATAAGAATCTCAGGCAAGCTGTATAAAATGACAGGATATAACTCAATGGACGGTGAGTCATTGCAGCAACAGTGTACAGCAAGGACTGCTGAAATAAGATCAGGCATRTATATCTCCATAGGAAGAGCACCAGCCCAGACCCCACAGCTTTTTCCCTTACCAGTGAGACACAGCATTGGTTTTAACATCCAGAATACTGAGATTAAATGTTGAGGCACTACATGAAAGAATTGCAGATCCTCAGGCAAATGCTGTRTTTCTGGCTAAATTGTTGACTCTGTTTCACCTGTCCATGTGTCATCCATAAAATGGGGATTAGGAGAATTTCAGTCTTCTGAAACTGAGTAGTTAAAAGTAAATAGCCSCCAGACTGTTTGTGATCAAGCTGTCCACACTGTACAGATCTAAAGTGGTTTGAGCGCTCCTGCCACAGAGACTTTCACTGCATCTTGCAACACTTGTAACCAAAACATCCATTTGTTAAATCTATGACCCCAGACTTATGTTTTCCTGCCTCACCATTGTTTTCCATGCAAGCTCTGGGCATGCGATCAGAGTTCGCAAGGCAAGTTCATGCTAAGTCACTGTTCATGGGAAGAGTGAGCAAGGACTTGCTAGGCTTGTTATACTCATCTCCCTCCTTCTCCAAGCCTTCCTCTGTTTCTGAAGAAGCAGGGGAAATATTTTGCTTTCTTTCTCCAGTAGCCCAAATTGGCTGTTCCTTCCCATGAGGTAGGCTCTTGCACATGGCAGGGCAGAAAATTGGGAAGGTTCAACCTAAAAGTCAAATTTTGAATAAACTTGACAAGACAGCTTCCCTCAAACCTACTATTAAGGTATGAGGTCTCCCCCTGCTCCACAGATCTACAGACCCAACAGCACAGAGAGTTCAGTACAATGGCAATAGCTATAGCCACAATTGCAAGGTGTTACTTGCCCAACAAAAAGACAGAGCAACATGTTCTCCTAGGAAACAACAGTTGCTGCTTCTGGCAACAAGTGAGGAGATCAGCAGCAGCACATACCACTGCTGGGAGGGGAGGAGAGAGAAAAAGGTCTGAAGTGACCATCCTGCATTCCTTACCTGACCCTCCCCAGTTCCAAGAGATGCAGATCTTACTAGACAACTGATGCTACAGGCTAATGAAAGGAAGCAACATCTCAGCATCATGTTTTGAGCGATAGGTAGAAAGACAGTCCTCAAAGCCAGGCACATGAAATAGGCAACATTCCCATGTAAATGATGCAAAATGATCACAATAGTCTGTTATGGCCTTAATAAATCAGGAACTATATGAAATCCTAAGGGAACTAGGAAAAAAATGGAGAGCTCTCAGTTCCTAAGACTCTGCTTTAACTGGGGCGAATCTTTAAAGTGGAAGAAATCTTCACGTGACAACTGGTGAAAGAAAAACACAAGGTCCAAAGACAAAGCAGATTTGYCAAGGCAGTTGCTGACTTGTCCTCCCCAGTTCTATCACAGAGGTAATTACCTTTGCTCTCACCTTCAATTTGTTTTCACGTGACATCAGCTATTAGAAAGCTAGCACAAAGAAGTCCTCTCCTATATCCTCACAACAAACTCTCCTGGTTAACAAAGCTCACCAGGTTATGCAACTGCCCCATACWGCTCGCTGGATAATTGACTCATGCAGCTGGGTTGGTTGTGGATATGCACAGGGMCAGGGGAAGGAAGAGAAGGGCGAGYTTGAAGCRGGAAGCMTAACCTAASGAATGAAACAAAAGCACTGAGCAGACCCTGCCAACTCATTAACCCTATCCCTGACTGCAGAAGGACCTGCTGGTGCCAGAATAAAGCACTCCAAAAGCAGCAGAGGAAGGTCCCTATCATGACTGTAGGGACCACAGAATGACTGAAGGGAAAAGACAGAGYTTGTTTTCCTTTCTACAGAGAAGCAAGAGGGTGAGAAGAAAGMGTAAGTTTGACAATGATCATTTTCTACATTTACAAAGAGATGAGWGTCTGTTCACCAGGCATTTCTCACTGGGTTGTTTCCCCACTACAAGGTTTCTRCCTCATGCCTGACTGACTCTTCTCCTGATTTATAGTAATTAGAAATCTTCTAGCCCACCTAGAAAAAAACTTGTGGTTGCAGCACCCTCCTTTCTATGGACTAACTGGATGTCATTATCTCATTAACATTTAAAAACCTGTGGGTTCTTCCATCAGAGCCCCAGCTGCTGGGTCCACAGTGTTTGCTAGTGTTACCTCTACACATCTCCCCTTCAGATTCAGCCCYTGTAATAAAACAGAATACATAAAATCTAGTAGGAAGCAGATAAATCACAGCACTTGCCTCAAACACTGAGAAAGGACATTGCTCAAGGAAGAGGATTCACTGGCCCACAGCAACAGAAATGATGAGAATGACTACAAGGCCTGCCAGGAATCTTCTGCTTCTCAACCAGTGTATACTTCTCACACATGTGTGCATATGTGCATATAATA
>NW_028185328.1:1562169-1638454 GCF_003343005.1 Rhea americana | reverse complement strand
AGAAGAGAGGAGGTCATCAACCTGCTGATGTCCATCCTGCAACCATGCAACCTGAAGTGTTTTTAATTCTGACAATCTGCATCCTGCCAGAATCAAATTATAATCAGAGAACAAAGCATCCAAAATTGCACTTTGACTACCCCTGATACTGTAAAGCTGTCAGCCTCTCTCCCCTACGGCCATGGGATCTCTGAGAGCAAAGGTAACAACACCCCACTGGGCTTTCCACGAGGCAAGACASGGTCTGGAATGCCCATTCCAGGAAAATTACCCAGAGCTATAGAGCCACATGTTGGTAACACTGGGAAAGTGACTATGAGGAARTAGCACTGCTTCACCTCAGGTGAAGAGGTGCACCAAGCCTAACAGGACCCAGAAACAATAGAGCTTATATGGTCTGGCATGTCTGTCTGAATTTCCTCTCCTCCTCCACTCTGACTCTCTTGTATTACTGCTGGCTCCTGCCTTTCTGTGCCATGTTTAATCTCAAGTATTTTTATATCTCCCCTTGAATACATGTGACAGAGAGAATTAATGAGCATGGGGAAAGARAAGAGGAAAGGAGAAAAGGGTGGAGGGGGGAATCTAAGAGAGTTTAGATGACAGTTTGTGTGTGTGTTTGTGTGAATGAGAGAGACAGTGTGAGCATGAYGGTGAAGAGGTGCAGGGGAAATATGTGAGGAAGGCAGACAGGTTATCAGTTATTCAGCCTGTCCTCCGTTAATTTCTAGCTCTCATCCTTCTCTTTGCTGTCTCTCTAAACTCTTCTCTTTCTCCCCTTCCCAGCAAGACTGAAGCAACAGTTCTCTCTTTGTAGAGCAAGGGATAAAGAGAGGATGGGGAAAAAAATATCCCCATCTCAAGTCTGCTCACAGAGGTGAAGAAGAGAAATGAGGAAGAAAGTCCACCATCCAGAGCTAAAATAAGAGAGTCCCTAAAGAAACAAGCGACTCTACTCATAACTGGCAGTCTCAGTCCCAAATGTGATGTGCATGTGCGAGCCCTTTTCCCTTACCTCTGCCAYTTTAGCTGCAAAAGTAAGAGGGAAAGGCCCCTAGCTCATGGTTTGACTTTCACCATATGACAAGGTGTGCTGGCTATGGTGATGGAATTGATAACAAAGGCACTGCAGACGACAAACACTGCGGCAGCTTGAGCTTCTGCTATGATGAATAATCCCCTCGCAGAGTTGCAGCTCATTTATTTCACCCACTCCTATTTGCAAGCAGAACTGCTGTGCCTTTGCTGACACTGCACACTCTAGGTGCTGAGAACTGGAAAACACTGGAAGGCTGTGGTTGCTAGTGATTTTCTACAGTTCCTGATAGCACCTTTTCCTTGAGGCAGCCGGGATAGAGAAGAGCTATGCTCCTGGAGCTAAGGCAGAAGACGACTATGAATACAACAGTTAGTTATATATAGTGGAGCTCTGATCACTTCCCTAGCGACATAGCTGTCTCACTGTGGCATATGTGCTTCCTCCATCTAAGACYGGAGAATCCTACAGCTGCTGTTTTTGCTTGCTCCCTGCTGCAAGAAGAGGCTATGAGTGGAGTAGCTGAGAGCTCCTCACTGCAGAAAGCATGAGTGCCATGTTACACACTGGATGTCATAAGAGACTTTTTTTTTCAAAGTAGTTTTGCTAGTAAGTGTGCAATAATTAATTGGCATGTTTTGCAAACTAATACTAACGTAATAGCTTCTTTATGCAAAATAAGCAAGTGTACAAAAATTAAACGTATCCCTAACCTACCTCTTTTTCTCTTGCTGACAGTTGATGTGGTTTAGGATTATCTCATCGGTAGTTTGCAGTGGACATGACACCCATACGATGTAATTAAGATAATATATTCAGTAATGATCTTGCACTTGCATCTCAGTCAATGATGGCTTGCTTCTATTGCAAGGCAACTTCCGTCATAAAAATAAAGCAGCCAACAAGATGGTGATGATCTCCAGCTACATGATTTAATTTACACCACTGATATGAAATGACAGTATTTTAATCTGAAGTGACTAGATGAGGCTAGTGAAAAAACACACCCAAGCTGACAGGAATGTGACAGAAGATGGACAATGACCCCTAAGTACTGACCTCAGCCTTTCCTCCCYGTGAAACCAAGTACTAAGTGGAGGGCAGCTACCTAGGTGAGTGGCTTAGCCTGAAGAAACATGATCCAGAGGCAGGCAAAGCTCCTGTGTAAAAAAGGTGGTTGTTGAAGCTTATAATGCACTTGAGATTTTGTGTTGCGCATGGAAGAGCACTCTCACTTAAGAAGGGTCATTGCACTGTTACTATCTAAGGAAGGAAAAAATAAAAAAGGAAGTAGTAAACATGGAATTGGGGAGGGAGGAGAATGAGGGGGAAAGGAGAGGAAAAATGAYACTATCTTTCTTGCTTTCTAGACCCTGAGGGGACAAGCTTTCCTATAACACTGATGAAGTAAACAGGCATCCCTGAAGAAAACACACATACTTGAAACATTCATTTATATTTAATACTTAAGTGTTTATAAAAATAAAAGTGAAGGCCAGGTTCCTGTAACGACTTTGTTATTTGCTTAGCTTTATATTCCATGTCATCTTCGTGGAATCACAGTCTCCCCACACATACCTGTCTCATAGGCAAAAGCAAACATAAAGACACCACAAGAAGTTGGGTAAATCTACTGCCTGAACAAAAACTGACTATTTCAGATCTACAAATACTGCATGTGTGTGCAGAACAGCACCAACACATGCACACAGCTTTGATGCTTTGGAAGAAACCAGACAGTGTTTTTGAGGTCCTAGATCTCCTCAGAGAAAACRAATACATAAATAATAAGAAAATAGCCCTGTCTGTCAGAAATGAGTTCCGTGACATCCCTGAGGAAAAGGCATCTCTTTGACGATTATTTGGCCTAACTGTATCATGAGGGGAAAAAGTACGGCTGATGTCAGAAATAATGACACAAATACGTGTGCAAATGGGCTGGGACATTAGGAAAGATACAATGCTGTTTTATCTGGTGAAGAATATGATCTAGATTAGAAAAGGAGACRACATCAAGAACATTCATCATTCAAAGAACACAGYCATGACTCTCTCCGTTATGATAATCTACTTCCAGAGAAAGCACCACCTTTTCAAAGGTTTTAGGAAGGCACATGTTCAAACAGAAGTACAGATGGGGCAAGAGGAGTTTTTGCATTCATTTGCTGAAAGAGTCAGAGAGATTCGGCACAACATGTACACTGTTGAGGGCTGCCACTTTTTATGATCCACTGCAGCCACTTCTGCACTTTTCCCTGCAGAGCCGCATCTGGGCATGCTGGCACCCTGGCAGCTAGGTGCTGCCTGCAGGTAAGATTACATCTATCTTTTCCCATGTTTTGGGGGGTGTAGGGGCAGAAATAGGTAACTTTTCTGCAGGTCAGAGTTGATATAGCACTATGAACTTCAATTCAATAGTAGAACGAGGGAGGCAGCTTGCTTCCTCCACAAAATCTATGCTGCAGCATACTCACTGTAGGCCCGGAGTTGCTGCATGCCAACATAGTGCTTGCAGGAAAGTCACATCCAGCCAGAGCAACTGCTGTGCACTCTTATCAAAAGTGACTGTTGCTGAATGAGAATACACCAAGTCATACACCAACTGGGCTGCAGTTACTAGCCTAGACCAATGGGAACCCTACGACTCAAAAGAGAGTGCCTGGCTTGCTGTTGGTCACTAGAGAAGAGCCCACAAGACTCTAAGAAATATCCTTTCCTCACAGTCCATAGCAGAAACCTATTTTTAGCTTATTTTACTGAAAGTAAAATCTCCTGTCCAAAAGGCCATAATCCACAAAAATGACTATGTGCTATGTAGAAAAAGTGCACTAGACTGAGGCAATCACTTATGTCCTACATCTCAGCACTGGTGAAAAACTCATTAAATCAAGATGCTCAGACCTTCCCATTATTTTTTCCAATTTATACATACATATATGTTTGCATAAGCATGAAGGGAATCTGACTCCAAAACACCATTCACAGAATCTCTCATTTGCATCTTAAAAGGAGAAAGTTTGTCAGTTCTGGTTATTCTGTTCTGTAATTATCCTAATGAAAGCAAATGTGAATCCCCAAGGGTTTGGTCCCTTTCTGACTGGCTGCTTTTAACTCAGAGATAAGGGAGATAAGAGGCCACCAAACTCCCCAGTTTTTAACTTGCACATCTGGAGAAGATTGCCATGGTAGCTTGTGTAATGTGGGCAATATGTTCCAGTAAGAAGAGAAGCTAAGCAAGCGCTCTAATTTTCTGCCATGTGAAATGCATGTGAGAAACCAGCTCGGGCTCTAGAAAATCTAGAGGCCAGTGGCTTCAGGCAGTGCAGTTCCCTTCAGTGTGGATACATTATAGGAAGATCTTCCATCCAAACACAGCTAGTTGTTTGATATATTTAAAGGCTCCCATTCAGCATCAGTTTAAATTAAAGTCTCCATTCAAAGCAAAAGCGATAGCTTTGTTTCATATTGTCCTTTGTGAGAAGAAATGATTAAGACAAGATGCCAGGACTCGAGAGAGCTAGGTCCTTTTCCWAGTTCTGCAATGGATTTGCTGCAGGAGACAAACTTTGCTCTTGCAAAGAATCTGTATGATATCTTAGCAGAAGGAGGCCTCTAGCTGTTACTGTCACATAAATAATAAATGAGTGAAATAATAAATAGGAATAAGGCATTCTGTTGCAGATAAACCCAACATATTAGAGAATGTGTTTGTTTTTTAAAGCATATTCAAATATCAGCCTAAGCCTCCAACGCGAACACACAATGTCTCTCCTAAAGCTCCAAAGAAAGTAACAGAAGTCCATGGGCATCCCTATTCAGTGCTGCACCCCTCCAAAAGTTTGTATCGATAAGTAAATGGAATTCATAAGACAGTACAGTATGTTCCTTAATCCCTTCAAATTCTGTTTCTATTGCTTAAACCTATGAGGTCTCAGCCTGCTCTCAGCATCACCCAAAACAACTCAGTGGGTTTCACTGCAGCTGCGGTGACTCAATCAGCAGAATTTGTCTCTTGCTTCTTTGCACTCCAGCATCAGTAAAACAGATGGGCTAGTTATTAACTGCCCTGTCCAACAGAGCTCTGCTTGCATTGGCATCAGAGAGAAGGAATACAGATCATGAGATGGGACAGCAAAGCAAAACTCAGAATGCCTAGGTTCTTGTATCAAGTATCCCACTGAACGGATGTAGGAACACGAGCAACCTGCTTTATTTCTCCATGCCCTCATTTTCTGCTTTTTCACTCAGGCTGCCTCTCCTTATGTTTATGTGAGCAATACTCAGTGTAATAGGGATCATGTCTTGGTGGAATTCTCTGGGTACTATTGCAATACATATAATAGAGGCCAAAAAGCACCTCTGCTCTGCTTGAGGCAAGAGGACGTAGGGTAACCTACTTGAATCTTTGCGTATTCACTGCTCTCCCTTGTGATACCACAGAAACATGCACTATTCTGACAACACCTATAAAAAACACATTTAGTCAGCTACGTGACTAAAGACATAAGCATGAAATACTCCTATATCTTCTTCTCCCCTCTATCAGAGCTGTAGGTTGTGTTGAGTCAGGATAAAACAGCAGCCACTCAAAGTAGTAACCTGAATTTTGTTTGCTAGAAAAGAGGGGAGGAGAAGAATGATTTCTCAAGTGTAAGTAAGCCAAGGATAAGACCGAGGAAAGACGACCAATAGGATTTATTTGTAATGACAAGTGACAAGTGATCACCATAAAGATATTCTTGGAACAGAATCCTGCTAATCTCTGCTATAATTCTAGTCCCAAATGGTTTGGCTCTGGCAGTGCTCTTAGAAATGATATATGTGAAAGCATCGAGGATTGTCAAGAAAGGAGGTTTCCCTGACAGTTACATTTTGGGCTTGCTAGGTTTGTTTGTTTGTCTTCTTTTTTTCTCTCTTTCTTCTTTTTTTTTCAGCTAGGGTCATCTGCAATTAGTATTTAGAACAGAAAATGTTTATAACCTTTTGCTTTCATGATCATTAATAATACAACAAATATATTGAATGTGGGTAGACTTTTCAGCAATTCGTAGTGCTCTCCCCCTCTGACTCAGAAAATATGCACCTCTTGAGAGAAAATCTATTTCATTAGAGACCTGATAAAATGCCTAGAAATGACAACATAAATAAACATTTAAGTGCTGCTCCTTCTCTCACTCTGAAGGTTTTTCCAGCTGAAACAAGCAAGAAAGAAGCTGTAGTGAGATGGAGGGAGTGAGAGCTGATGAATATTTGATAACTATTGTCTTAAATAAATGCTTCTCCAAGACATATCCTCTTGATGCAACCAGTTGCACAGTCAAYCTCACCCCTCTCACACCACCTTAGGGACAAGCCTACAGCCAAGGATGCTGTGTTGGTGACCACATATCAAACTGAATGCTACCTTTCCTTTTGCTTCATCCTCCCTCAGTGTGTTTTTAAGTGCCCTTCCTTTGTTTTCCCTCTTCTATCTCTCCCTTCCCAGAAGGGCCTTGAGGCATGAGCTAGAGTCCCTTCTCCAAAGCTATTGCCTGCAATAAAGGTTAAAAAGCAGGTTCTGGTAGTGGTCAGAAAGCTCAATCTGTTTTGTTTGCACTGCACTTATTCACAGGAGTCTCTCAAGAAGATGCCATGGTTGGATGTAGAGGAGGAGGGAAGAGGCAAACCAACAAATTGAGATCCTCACCTCAGACCTTCACAGTCCTTCAATACCTCAACTCTGCCCAGTGACGGAGTTACAGAGTACATTTAAATGACAAAATGGGGCACCAACACAAACTGTATTTATTCCTGTTGCTCGGTCACAAAGCTCTTCCTTCAGAGAAAATAAAATAAATGCCTTTGCCCTGGGCTGATATTCCTTCCATGTGCTAAAAGTGCAGATCAAGGCGGTATGAAAGGAGTCTCTAGCCAAAACCAGAAACAACAAAAAGATGGTCCCCACAACTACAACAAAATAAGGACAACCCTAAGAAGTACCTGTGCAGGGATGCTGAACTTCAATAAGGTTCATTTGTGGAATGCTTCTTTCCCCCTTCCTAATCATCATAGCAGCCAAATATTGCAGGGACTATGCATTTAACTTTCCTGCACCTCAATGGAGCAGGGCACTGCTGTTAACTTCACTGCCCAGATCAGGGGAAATAAGGTAATGAGGAAAACCATGAGCAAAATTCAGCATGGAACTTAGCATTTTTATGGCAACTAAGTGCTAGTACAAGACTTTAAAAGGGTTCAGTCTTCCCTTTAGGGATTCTGAATATTTTTGAGAATGCATAGGCAATATATATATAAATACATCTTCTTTTAACCTAAAAGAGTTCTTAACTTTTAAAATGTCTTCTTTGCATATACACAATTTGCGGATCTTGCATCATCAAGCAACCATCAAATTCCTTGACACAACCTTATAGTTGACTAAAGGCACATGGGAAATCCATCTAGACCAGAGAGCTTAATACAGACTTTCAAACGTAAACTGAGCTACAGAACAGATAAATTGGGCATTCTTTCTTTGTCACAAGTGAGTTGCACTGAAGCCAGACAGAAGTGATATTTATTTTCTAAGATGAAGAATTCAAACAACAACAGGAAGATGGGCATCCAAAAAGATCTGAGGCCAAGAAATTAAGCTTCTGTGCAGGTGATATCTTCGGAGCAGGGAATCTGTCTTGTATATCAAGGCCACACTGCTCCATAAATCTGTTTAAAGGTAGTAGGTTTGGCTGGATTATTCAGCTGTTAATAGAGTGAGCCCTGTGAGGAACAGCAGGTTAGGGAGGTCAGCTAGAAGGTTACTGAGGTCTATCTGGCAAAACTGCATTATGGAAATCACTCAGAAGAGTCATGATGGTATTACAGTGGATATTCAGAAGCAGTAGCAAAATTTATGCTTTTTTTATATCAGTAAGGCATGCAGTCTCCTAGTTAACAGCAGGTTATGCAAAGGCCCAGCACAGAGGGTCACAGTCCATAGCAGAAAGCTGCCAGAGATGCTAAGGAGAAACTCCTCCAGAACAAGAACCATTGAAGCAAGTTCAGATGCAGACACTCAAATCAAAGAAGAATCCCTTTCAAAAATCTGATATTGGCCCAGCTCTCCTTGAAGCATGAAAACAAACAAGCAAGCAAGAAATTCACAATATTATTTACTAACTTGTCCTTTTAAGTACTAGCTGTCATTTCTACCCCATTCTTGGGTAGACTCCTAAATTTGGCCTTGACGTCCTCTTTAAGACACCCTCCTAAGAAAGTCATGCCCCTGGGCACAGCACTAGAAGCTTTGCTGCTGGAAGCATCCTTATAGGGACTCTTCGCACCCATTTTCAGAAGGCAAGACCTCTCTCTTGCTTTCTTTACCAACATACTCCAGTGCAATCATTTCACACTGACATACAGCTATTTAATACAGAGAAAAAGAAGGCAGGGGGACAAGCTAAAAAGAATTCCCACAGCTGGCAGCAGGGACTAGTACAGCTCTGCAGCCAGGCCCAAACCAAGGTTGGCAAGTCAGAGGCTCCGCCACAAGTCACGGGAAGTCACACAACAGAAAACTGCATATGAACAGCTGTGAGAGGTTTTGACGGACGTGGCCCTAGCACAAGCAGAGTTCAGAAGGACAGAAAGGCAAAGAGGCATGTACTTCCCTTCCAGTGATTTTGCAGAGATGCTACAGTTCTAAGAAGCGAACACTCTTCACCTTCTACTCTGCTTTTCTTCCTCAGGCATGTTTTGGCTTGGACTCCTACCCGCTATCTCTGCAGATCTTTCTAGTCTTATCCTACTTTCCTTTGTAGTATCTTTCCCTTTGTTCAGCAAGGTGACAATTAACTAGTCCTAAAGCACAGGAATAAATCATGGAAGACACAGAAAAGATGACTYTGATGTCACCAGAGTCAAACAGGACCACAGCTCACATTGCCTTGTGGCGAGCAACAGGGAATAAACTTTACTTCCTCTGGCACCGGAAAACATGTTCACAGTTTATATCTAGGACATAAATGAAAATACAGTTTTCTTCATAGAATCCCAACTGTTCTTTTTTTTTTCCCAGAAGTAGTGCCACTAAACTCCTACGATGTTCATCTGCCCTGCAAGCACGAAAACCACTTAGAGCAAAAGGTGTCCATGGTACAACTCCAACTGTATTGATGGATGCAACAGCCCAAATGAATCTGACCCTTTATGTCTACTTTAAAGGGTGAGCAGGGGGAAGAAAAACAACAAAAACTAGCACAAACAGTTTGATTCTAGGAGTCAGAGCAGCACATTAGCATTTCTGCCTTAATAAGAAGCATAATCAAATCCTCAGTACTTAATGCCTAGATTCCACTTGGTGTAGAAGGAAAGAAAAAAAAAAGAACAAAGGGGAAGGTGATAAAGAAAAAGCAAATGATGAAAAAATATAAATACATATATTTTTTATATATTCAGGAAATCTTTTCTCCAGGAGATATGTGGGTTTTTTCCTCCCTTCCTTGTAAGACAAGATTAAGAGTGCTGCAGCGTCTACTGTTGGCTTGAATTCCCTGCCTCCCAGAATGGGTACTCGTAATTAAAAGCTTAGCTCACCTTATCCCTCCAGTTTCCCAGGCGAAAAGTCAAAGCCTGCATTTAATTGCATATATACGTGTGCGTATTTAAAACCAAAGCTCTGAAGAGAGATAAGATTTAGGAGAGGGGAGGGGAAGGGGCACAAAGGTATTTGACACAAAGTCTCAAACAGGGAAAAGTGGGAAATGGAAAAGAGCGAGAGTGAAAAATGAGAGAGAGCAATTTCTCCTCCCCTATTCGTCTCTCCCAGTTCTCCTTCACTCATCTTCTCCAGTTTTATTCTATAGAATGAAAGCTGTCATTTTACTCCTGGCTTGCTCTCTTACTTGTCTATGGTTTCCTAATGAGAACAAGCCAGATACAGAGAGGTTGGTCCTATGCTCACCTAGGCTATCCTTTTTTGACATGATGTGATCTATTCTTTGGGGCTTGGCTGCAGCAAAAGCCGAATCCTCTTTTGCTCATGCACAACCCTGGAAATGTGGATTCTCCCTGCCTACAAACATGCATCAAGTTTATTCCTAGCTATTCTGCTTACACAGTGCTGTCAATCTTGGGCCTTCCTGCTTCAGCTGTTAAGGTGAAGACAATTAGTCACCAGCTCTAGGAGAGACCTACAGGCACCTACATCCACTAGGCTGCCTCCACCATGCCAGGTGCTGTACCAGCAGAGAGTACCAGGCAGTGCTCATCAGAACTGTTTAAAGGCAATAAATAAATTAATTGAGAAACTCTTCAGAGAATGGAGGTATCTCGTCTGAGGCAGACATGGGTGTTGGGCCAGAATCTTTAAAATGCAGCCAGAAATTAAGATATTTCAGCTCCTAAGAAAAGGGATAGATTCAGTTTAAAGGATACCACTGCACACCATATTTCCAGCATTTTGGACCCTCTGTACTTAATGCTAATCTTCAAAGAATAAAGCCTGCTTTTAAGGATGCTATCTGAGAGTGCTTTTGTGTTGCTCAAAAGCTGAAGCAGGCAGGGAAGAGTCCACACTTCCGGTGTTACACRTGAGCAAAAGAGGATTTGGTCTTTCCACAGGCAAGTCCCAATGAGTAGATCAAATTGTGCCATACTCACGCCTTCTGCCCCTCACACTTCCGCCCCCAACAAGGACTTCAGCATTTCTAAAGACTCTACAAGCAGGCCAGCGGAGTGCAGGAAGCACATCATGTCTCAAAAAATCTCACTGATCCAAGCAGACTGGAGCCTTTAGTTTAGTTCAGACAACCAAAGTCTGTTGGAATAACAGATACACAACTGTTAGGGTAATAATAATGGGATTGCAAGAGATAACTGAACACAGGAAGTAACGCACAAAGGCAATTTTGTAGGAGGGTAAGTTGAGTTGCTTCAGCATGAGGTTTATGTACTGGACCAAAGCCCTCCAGCCTCCAAAGGAATAAGACATTTCTTGCAAAAGCAATGCCCCCTTCATCTTCTCCAGCACCAGGAAAAAAAGTCTGTATTTCTGTAACGTCACCAACCCATTGTTCTACTGAGAGGTCTGATCTAACATACCACTACTAATGCCTTCCAGATAATTCAGTCACATTAGATGCACATGGTCTAAGAAGCACCCACAGAAGCATCAGCATAACAGACATTACATCTCACATCCTTGAAATAGCCCAGTATGACAGCTTTCAGCATCTGATAGCTAGGGACACTCTAAGATCACAAAGGTTGTCTGCTTTCTCATCAAAACAGTGACCAGCACTACAACCACACTTGAAAGTAACRCTTGAATATTGCTAAAAAAGCTCTTGGAGGATCTCTGGGGCCTACTTTTCCCTCATCGTCCCCTCATGTCATAGCCTCAGGAGTACAGCTTTGGGACCCACTGCCATTATCCGACCCAAGTATCTCTTGCTACTGTGCTGCAATTAGGCAAAGCAGCTATCAGCGCTGTCGAGATGCTCCTTGGATCTCTGACAAGCACTGTGGCCATGCCTCATGCCACTGCATTAATAAACCTGGAGAAGTTTCAGAGTCACAGTTTGTGTCTGCAGTTGCAGCTACCCAACAAGTATAGCTTGTTGTTAAGCCACCAACAAAAGCTAGGTTTCTAGCAGAGCCACCTTCGTGCTTAGAGCACCTCCAGCAAGGTCCAGGCTACTCAATCCCTTGCCTCTGATTTCACTTCAAGATTTCTTCCCTCTCACTTAGGATATCTTGCCTTTTTTATCATCCCAGTATACCAGGCCTGTCAGTTACCTTACCACATACTGTGTCATCTTCTGCAGAGTATAACTGCCTGGGTCTGAGAAAAGCTTAATTTCCTCTATACATTGCAATTCACAGGTTACTAGCTGTTCCCTGGTAAGTATGGATCATTCCTCATAGGATTTCTGAATCTAATTGTCTCCTTCCTAGGTTACTACTGAGGAGGAGGAGTCCCGAAAGAGTAACTAGACTTCCCAACAACTGCCTTACCCTCCCTGGCAACAGTCTTTTATCTCAGCTGTAGCTATACACCTGCCTAGTGCAGATAGGGAAGATTTTCCTTCCATTAACTCCCTTTTTTAGCAATTATGATGCCACTAATCTCAGCTTTTCCTGCTTTCAGTTTTGGTTTCCAGCACCCAAAGCATCAAAAGCTGAGGGCTAAGCCCCAAGAAACATAGAGTAGCCGTAAGTTGCTCCCCAAAACAACTGTCAGGAGAAGTGAGTGTGTGGCATGCACCAGGGCTAGCCACTATATCTTTGTGCTCACTTCAGTTGCTCAGAAGAGGCTGGGTTTTTCTAGGACAGCTGGTGTGAATCTGTAAGCACGTATGCACTGAGTAATAGGGTTCTTTGACAAAAGAGACACTAACTTAACTGAGCCCGCTGAAGAGGTTTCATCCCTTTCACCATTCACCTTATTACTCACACACAGTGYAAGAACATGAAACAAAATTAAAGTGGGGAGTCGGACAAAGTCCTCCAAGTCTTGAGTCCGCAGCTGTCTTGAGCATCTGTCAGTCATAGCTGCCTAGGTCATTGCTATAAGATTTAGCATGAATGCTAATGGGCATCTACTCTGCTCAGCATAGTTTCTCACTTGACTAGGAAGCAATGAATCCTGAAGCACCTCCATGCAGCAAGGGGGAAGGGGAAACAGAAAAGCAAGACTGAAATAATGCAAATTAATTACAGGAAAATTGCAAAGATTTATTATAGTAGGTAAGAAACTACACTGTTTATTATAAATCAATATATTTACTATATGCAATACTCTTCTCATTAAGACTGCTATCCACATAGATACTACTATATTTAGAGTATTAGCTCCTTCTCTCTTTACATACAGGCTGATAGGACTACTAGCATAACCAYTGTATTATCATTATATAATCACAATTAACCGTTACTGCAGGATGTCCTATGAGAGAAYAAACATGTTATTTAATTGTTAAGCAACCAATTAGCAACTGCTACTGTTAATATCCTACCAAGTGTGACTGCTTCATGGAAACCGCTTCCTCCTGATGACTTACCAGAATTCCCTCACCACTCTCATTCCTCACAGAGTAACAGCCTAGACAGGYAGTAACTTCTACAGTTACAGTGATCCTGCCTTCCCTGCTCTCCCCTAGCCTGGCACAACACCATAGCCCTCTTGCTTCCCCACAGAGAGCCCAGCCTGAAGAAGCAGTCAGAAAAAATGACACAATTTGGTGTTTAAAAGCAAGTGGGCCTCTAAAGAGGTGCAGGGAAAGCAAGGCAAATTACCTTCCAATTGCTCTAAAAGCCACTACTTTCTCTGCTATGCTCAGCTGTGTTTCATGCATTGCAGACTGTGCCATCAGATTGCTAAAATGTTGGCTTCCTGTCAGATCATTCCTTACTCTTTTGCACTGTAAACAGGATGATTCATTTAACTCACAACTAGTTTCTTCTATTCTGAAATTAAACCTCTTCACTGGAATAGTTTTTGTAGTGACTGTGCCCCTTCTCTTGGGTTAATTGATTTCCACACCCACTGCAGAAACACAGAAGCCTCTGGGGAGCTGGTAGGTCTGCAAGAAAGAAGGCAATCACTGCAGGACAGCTTGGTCTCTTGAGTCCTGGGGGCCATTTCTGTCCACACAGAGTAGAAGAGATGGTAGRAAGACAGAGGAAATAATGAATCTTCCAAGAAAAGACTTACAGGTCAAAGTTCCTTGAGTTAAACACGATTCTCCCAAGAGGCAGCACCCAAGCCCTTTTTTGTCCTGACAACTGGCAGACATGCTTGATCACTCATTATTGCTCACTTTCCACACAGTGCAACTCCTTTCCAGCTCCTCCGTACAGCCATTAGCATTTGTTTTCTTCATCCTGAAATCCCATCACAGCACAGTTATCCAGCTTCATCCCTCTTTTGGTTCTCAAGTGTTCACTGGATTGAGTTTCAATTTCTTCTTCTCACTTTCAAAAAATTATAGCAATTTCAGCCTCCTCACCAGTTTGACCTCACCTCCTATGAGCTCAGCCTCCTTCATTCCTCTCAACCAGTGATACCACACTTAAGTTTTCCATTCATTTCCCATTCAGCCATCTGCCACAGCCTCTTTCCATGCCTCCTCCAGTGTGTGGGACGATATCATAAGATTACCTGCGAGAGTCACTTCCTTCTTTTTGCACCTCTTAATCTACTAGGAGACCAGCAGGTTAAAAATACAGAAATATTATAATACTTACTACTTGAACACCAAATTCCCAGTGACATGCTTCAACCCTTTAAAAATCTCCCCTCTGAACTACAGAAGTAGAGCTGCCAATACTTGATCACCCTCCTGGTCCTCCCAGCATACCCTAAAGGCCTTTTAAGTTTGTGATTGTGCCTTCTGCATTTGCACACAGCTGAACACATTATCTGTACATAAAAAGGAATATCAAATGATGCACTGCTGCTTGAACTGAGGGAAGCCACGGCAAGGCAAATGGACAGCAACACTTTCTAAGCCAAGAATATGAGTCACCAGAAGCATAAAAGCCAAATTCCCTAGCTCAAGCTAGCTTTCGTAGCGTCTTCCTGTGGGACAGGGCTCATCACAGCGCTTTAAGAGATCTAAAGACTCATCCTTTCTTCTGATAATTGAAAGTGCTCCCGATCCCTCCAGCTGACAGTTGTAATACAGCCTGGCTCCCCACGACAAGCCTCGGGTTCCCCTGTTCTGCCTTGCCAGAGTAAAATGCAAAATGGGGCTGGCAAACCAGCTCCAGCACTACTTGCCCCTTGAAAGGATCCCACATCAAACAGCCACAAACACAGAGAACATCAAGCCTTCTCTGCTTTTAAAGAGGTTTAGATGTCCAGTATAAATTCTCTCTGATAAAAGTATRAAGTGCTTCAATCCCAACGGCACATAGTAGAGGGGGCCCCAATGSCCTTCACAGTCGGTGACATTGTGCACCTCTCCTTCTCTGGCCAGCATCTGCATGATACCATCTCCTGCAAAGACACAAGGCTCCAACGATGGAAAAACAGATAGTTTTTATTTGTGTTTTCCAGGTGAAATACARTCCCCTATGGTAGGCTGACTCTTCTCCTTTTTGGAAGCAGAGGGTGGTGGTGGCAGCAATAGTGACTCCCAGGATGGGCCCTCTGCTGTCACGGTGACAGCTAAAGAAATGAAAGGGTTGTTGTGTGTCCCTCTGAAGTGACAGGCCTGCGTTTGTAGCAAGAGGAGAGCGGCTGCTCTGCCATATGCCGTGGGGAACTGGCACTGTCTCCTTCAGTTTTTGTGACCCTTTCAGGCTTTTTCATGTTAGTTTAATCAAACATTTTTTCATGTTTAATTGWTCTTATTCCAGGTCTGAAGAAGCTTGGAAACCTTCCTTCCTCATGACTATGTAATCTTCACTCCTTCCCAGCAAAATCCTTGACTCCGCACTTTATTATTTTTAGGCCTGCAGGCCCCACTAATGGCAAAGCCTCAGAGTGCTAGATGCTGTACAAACGCACAGGGGAAGACACTTCTCGAAGTCCCTCAGAGACATCCATCTGAACAGGCAGGACAGCCAAAGGGTATAGAGAGGGCTAACTTGCCCAAAAGCCTGAGAGTGGAGTCAGGAGCAGAAGCAGCCTCTGGCCATCTAGAAAAACATGCCGGCCCTTAAAGAAGGGGCCTTCTTAAARCCAACTTCTTTACTTCAACAGTCAAATAACTTTATGAGCAAACCAATACAGATCCTTGCTGGTGTCTCTCACTACTGCTCACTGTTATGGCACAGAGGACTCATGTATCCCACTGTGAGGACTGTTGTCTGCCTTCCAGCCCATCAGTAATTATCCCAGCATCTTGCTATTTGCCAGCTCTGCTTGGAGACCAGGAGATATGTGAGGCCTAGAGTTGGCCCTCACAACTGTCTCCCCCGCAAAAAYATCAAGGCTCTGATGTTTGCACAGGAAGTGCAAACCTGAGAAAGATTCATTTCCCTTTTTTTTTACTGAATATCAGGAATAGAGAGAAATATATTAGTGAATATCTTTCTYTTCTAAATAAAGAAAGATACTAAGATAGAATAGTAGGGTCAGGAGTGTTGCGAAGAAAATGAGACATCACCACACATTYAATGTGAATGCTAGAGAATGTCCCTCTTTATTGTGCAAGCGGTCATACTTAYAAGCAATCAAAAAGTCCACCAAAACAAATCAAAGGCCRCTTATCCTTCCAGAGAACTCTTCCATGTCCTGTTTCACCACTCAGCTGTTACAAGCAAATCCCACAGTCCTTTTCTTTTACAGCAACATCACATAATCTTCTTCAGTGAGTCATTGATTTCACTTAGCTGTTACAAGCAAACCCCACACAGGAGGAATTTGGAAGGTACCCTTTCACTCTGTAGTTCCTAAACAAAGAAAGGTACATAGTGGAAGGCCATATGCCATGTATAGCATTCATTCAGGAAAAGTAGTTCCTGGCATTCACTCTCATTTCACAGAGCTGYATGAACCACAGGCTGGGAGAGACTCCTGGATGAAGAGCTGGGAAGAGAGTGAAAGTGTCACGTAGATAATTGACTGCATTTTACTGTCTCATTTTGCATAACTCTGTTTCCAGAAGTGTAGCCCACTGTTTCAATTTTCAGTTTATTAGAATRAACTAGATTTGTTCTAACTTTCAAACTTTGTCGAGTAATAAATGTGCCGCTTATATGAGCCATCAAAAACAAAATACTTCACAGGGAGTAGTGAATAACAAATAGTGAAGAAGCAGTGAATAAGACAACAGAGAACAGTCTGGCAAACTCTTGGATTGTCTCTGAGACATAAGAYGTCTCAGAGGGGTCCCTACCCCTCTAGGTAGGATGCCTGCTATCACTAAGCCTCACAGATAATTTGAGGAGTGGGAACTCTAGAAACTAAGAACGTGATAAGGAAACACCGCTGCCACAGATAATCTAGAGTCCATCTAGCAAAACCAAGACTTGCTTGTGACTTGTACCTCCAGTACAGTTACACAACATCCTGGCTGTTTGTCAGGTGTAGGATACCACCCTTGCATGTGTACACTGGTATTTTCTGGCAAGGGGCAGCTAAAAGGTAGAAACAAAGAGAAAGTGGAAAAAACAAAAGCAACTTTATAGCGCCATAGCATGAACTCCAGATATGCTCTAGATATACTCTGGATTTTGTCTGGCAACACTTTAGCAGTAAAGTCAGTTTCTATTCCTTAGCTAAAAAACTGATGTCACTTCTGTCATGAGGATACTATCAGAACAGATCAGCTCACAGACRTCTGATGCAAAGGTCTAGCAGAAATATTTCCTCCTCAGCTCCATTTACACCTTCACTGGATTCTCAGCAACATTTTTCTGTTTGTTTGTTTGAGGATCCAGCCATAGTTCCTATGAGAGACAATCTAAAATGAATCATAGAACTCCTTGGAACAGTGCAGCAATGGGAATTTGTGTTATTAGGTGATAACTTCCAGTATAAACCATACAAATCAGTGATTAATCACAGCAGAACTTTGTTCCCTGTATTACAGATCCACTCAGTCCCACCAGCAACCTGTAAAGCCGCCTCTTTACAAGTTACTGGTTGGGGGGAAAAATGCTGACCACCATTTCATGATAGGATCCACCTCTTCGGGAAATTTCATACTGAACTTTCCCCACGATGCACAGTTTGCTCTTTCTGGGTTCTCACCTCCATCTTTGTCCTACTTCACCTTTTTGATTTCTTCATTTTATCAATTTGCAGTTTTTATTTCTCCTTCCCCAATTCAGCTCTTTTTTCCCCATTCAAACACATACTGAAGAAGACACATCCACCACTGCCTCCCKTGGGCTGGAATGTTCTCCTGGGCCTGTGCCAAGTACCTCAACAGAGAAGATAGGAGCTCTTATTTGGGGATATACCCTTTTACTTGCAACAGGGACTCTTAGTCCAGAAGGTGGGGGGATGAGGCACTGACTGGAAGARTAGGAGGTTATTACGTTTCCCAACCACCCAAAGACTCTCCTCTTTCTCCCCRGTGGCCTGCTCACTTTCCACAATAGGGCCTTTGCCCAGAGATACAGAAACCCTTGCTGTTTATGCACTGGATCCATTTCTTGTCTTCTACAGCAGTGACCCCCAAAAGATGAAGTAGGCTTCATTTACTAGCCATGAGCRTGTTATAGGTGAACTGAAGAGCCTCAGTGAATAAATTCAGCTGGATCTACACTGGCTTTGCTACAGGTCACCTCGTGTGCCTCTGGAACTGAGATTTGCGTAGGCAGCCAAGGCTGCTCTGGTGTTGGCGGAGTGGCAGCCACAAGGCAGGGAAAGTAGGGAGAGGAGGAAATGAACCCATGGGAATATAGTCCTTTTAATTCTGACACACTGGATTCTGGTAGATGTCTGGCTTCAACCACGAGGTTGGACTGGAGACTAGAGGCCCAACCAATGGGTTGCCTCCAACCAACATTTCTGTGATTCTATATGCTACAGTAAAACTCAACTCTTTCATGTTAGTGCATAAGCAGATGGCTGAACTGGATTACACAGATGGTCTGGATCTTCATTATCAGCAGCTATCAACCCCACTGCCAACCCGTAAGTGTGATTGCAGCAAGCAGCCTCCAACCTCATTGCCTCATTTGCCAAGAGCTCTAAGGCTGCAAGGCTATAAGTTTTACTTGCTGAAGGCATGCAGCTCTGCATAAATGCATGTCGCAAACAAAGAAGCCTAGGCTGCTGCAATTCATTGCTCTTAGTACTTGAGCTAGCTAGATCAAAAATAGTGTGGGCACATGTGCTCATCATGCCTTTTCTGGCATTGAAATCTATGAGCACATGAATCTAGACTATAAATCTYTCCAAACTTGATGGCATTCTGAGGAGATGTTTTGATCTGGGTTCTCTTGTATTTCAAATCAGGGAAGTACTGCTTTTTCTTTCTCCTTTCAAATAAGAAGATCGCATTCCTGCTTCCATGGAGTAAGAAGCTGCTCTGCATTTCCTTTCTAGGGCTGACTAGTGGAAGCCATGAGGGTTCAGATACTGCAATTTGCAGTCAGCTAGCAACTAGAACATCTCTCAAGGGMCTGCAGACATCAACAGTCTCTGGTATTAGTGTCTGGGGTTAAGTGCACATTTGTGGGCAAACTCTGGTTTTACCTTTTGRTTCTAGTCTAGACGCGTTCCTGGTCCTTTGTGCTGTGACATGGGTTGGTGAAGAGAGGAAGAACATACATGCCTAGCCTGTCTTTTCAATTTAAATAAAATCTTTTGCATATTTATCTATTTGAACAGGGAAAGGCCTCTTCTTTACACCTAATCATCAGCAAACAGCAGCCACTGTGATTTTTATCAAGACACCAATTTTTAGTTTAGTCTGTAAATGTAAATAAATAAATAAATAAAGAGAGAGAGAGAGAGAGAGAGAGAGAAGCAACACAGACGGTATCATTTTCAAAGGGATTTTTTTAACACATTAAAGAGCTTTACTTTTTTTTTCTTTTTTAATTTAGTGACAGAAATATTTCCTCCTCAGCTCAGGAAGAAGGAGATGAAGATAAAGGAAAAAATAAAAATGAGATTTAACGAGGATGAGAGAGAGAGAGACTGAAAGGATGTTTCATAAACTCAATGAGCAGTTAAGGAGAATCAGGATGGAGGAAAAGGATGAATTTGAGAGATAATTACTGGGGAAGGGTTGAAGCAGTAAGGGTAAGAGAAGAACAAGTGCAAGACTACATTCAAAAATTCAGCTAGACCTGAAAWAGACCTGGTAACTTCTCCTGTCTCAACTCAGGGCAGGCCAACATGCCTTCTCGGAGCTGTAGGGACCTAGTGTGGGATGCCAAGATACCATTAGAAAGACAGCTGCTCTTGTCTTCCTTCAAAACAATCTTCCTTGAAGCAGGAAGCAGCAGAAATCTTCTGGGAAAGACTGTTCCCATGGTGCCTGTAAGCAAATCTGGAGTTTCTGATAAAGCTGTTCAATCGAATCCCTAATAGAAGAGCCCAAATTTCATGCTGCTGGCCACAAGCAGTCAAAACTTGCTGCTACTTGCAGAAAGAAGCATGTTTCTGCAGCTAAATCAACTGATGATGATTCCTGGTTTCTGTCTTTGGTTTGCTGCATGATGCTGGACACATCACTTTGTCCTTCTGTRCCTGAATTTTCCTATCTTTAAAATACAGAGTGTATATAATGCATTTTATCCAGTGCCCTTTATTAAAAGGGGTCTAAATTTTTCATCTCTCTCAGAAGCCCTCTACTCCTAATGGGGACCCTCCTTTCCAGCTCCAGCCAAAACAGGTAGAGGTTCATTTTTTGTGGCAGGAAGAAATGAGTTCAATCCCTGCAGTGGCTGAGCAATTCCAACTACACGTGCTTCATAAAGACAAATGCTGGCTGATGCAGATTTGTGACAAGACTTCCCAGCCTCATGGGCAACACAACGACCCTTAACTCACTCCTGTTTGCAAAGTACATTGAGATCCTTAGATTGAAGGGGTTATAAAATACCAAGTATTATTTGCTACCACTCAATCCTTCACTACTCCTCTCCCTCCAAAGACATTTCAGACTTCTTCCTATTGTGAGCTCTATTTTATTTTTTAATTTCCAGATGGTTGCATTAGATAAGGTCTTAGGGGGACTGATTACAGATTAAAAACACTAGATACGTACAGTTTAGTTAAATGATGGACATGATAACCCCTTACAGGAATCTCTCTYTTTGGAGGGAGACATCAGGAGAAAATAAGGAAGTGTGTAATTCTGAGCTGTATTTTATTTATAATTTGCTTTTATTTGCACTCAGTGGGAGATACACAATGGCTGCTCTAAGTGTGATACAGGAATGCAGCACAGCCTAGCAGGAAGTATAACCAGGTTAATATGAAGCAGTTAAACTACTGTATGAGGGAAGTTAGTTGGAGAGGGACTAACATAGACTCTAACACAGCTAATGACAGTGCAGAATGAAAATCTGAGGCCYAGATCCTGCAAAATGCTTGCACACAGTCATTTGCAAGATCCAGGACTTAAACCGAAAACCAATTAGTCTTATGACAGGCTTAAGAAAATGATTCATGGAAACAGCTGCAATGTATCATTGATTAGCAGTTTACAAAGCAGAAGCAGAGAAAGGAAACAACATCACATTAAGACCAGTGCAGACTTACTGAAAAACACCACCAGGAGACCTTTGCACAGARAAAAGAAACCAGCAAGTTATCTTCCAATGGTTGATCCCTATGACAGCTCTGTTAAGAAGATCAGGTAAAAATATAAGAACCTCAGATCACCTGAGGAACAATCAGTGCCTTGCCTGAATGATGGACAACACACTGCAGTTGCAAAGCAGAGCTGATCTCTCTAGCTGCAAGCTCCTGGCAAGCCATGCCAGTAAAGGTGCACAAAGGGCTTATGAATTGCTTTTTGGTGGCAGCTTTCCTTCAATACAGGTAAGAGGTTCAAAGTTGTAGACAGTCTTTTTGAGATGTCTAAATAGCCAAGCCAGAGGTCATTGTCGTGCTCCTGGCAGGAACACTGGGAAAAGGTGAAGTCTCCAGGGAAATAGATGACAATGGCCTTTCAGAGATGCCTGTGGAGGTTTCTGTAACCGTGTAGGAGTCCAAATTATTAGGCCTGCCCTTGGGCTGCTCCTCCAAGAACATAAAAAGTCCAGAACATTCACCACTCAAAGCATTAAACTCCTTACTCCCTTTCCCACCATGAAGATCTGCTGTGGACTGAAACCTGAGTTAGGGCTTGGGGAAATCTCTCCAAAATGTCCCTATGACTCTGATGATTTCCAGCAGGTTACTAAAGTGACATTGGGGAGCTGATAAGCAAATGAGAACCCCTTCCAGAAKAGGAGGAGGGAGCAGTTTAAGATAGAGTGAAGCAGGGCAGAAGTAGGAGGGAAAACAAGAAAGCAAGAAAATGCAAGCTCTGGTCTAAGTGTCCACTTGCATCATGCCAGACCACCTTGTTTTGTTGCAACAGTTGAGGTAGCAGCTTTGCGCAAAGGTGGAGTCTTCACTAGAGCCATGCCCCTGGAGCCTGTGCTATGTGAAACCCTTTATAGTGTGTGCYAAGGTCTCTGCCATTTCTGTAATCACAAGGCCACCCCCCGCTGCTTGATAGGCCCTCTTTTCTGATGGACACGCATAAAACACCTGATACAGGGCCCAAGGGTGCACTAGAAGCCATCCACACCTTGCTGAGCTTCTGGCCATTCCCTGCACCTAACAGAATGAGCTTCACACTAGGCAAGACCCAGCATTGCACCAATTGTACTTTACTGAGCAAAAGTYGTGTCCTGTTGTGCACTGCGTTGCGTGCTTTTTCAGAAGCCCCCCACACACCTCATCTTCTAGTCACTGCATGAGTCTGCAAGGAGCAAGGGTGTTTCTTGAGGAAGTGATAGGCAGCTGGCGGGTAAAAGTGATCACTGCGTGGCGAATGAGATTCCACGGCATGCTGGAGATGGAAATATCACCTTAACAAGCATGGACAGCCCCCAATGGACTATAAAATTCATTTGGTGACTGAGATAATTCAAAGGAGCCAAGTGGCATAGCAATAAAAGCTGGAATACATAAATTTAAACTCAGAGAGCTCTACAGTGCCGTGGTAATAAGTGACGGAACAACCCACACCTGTGCAGACTTGCCCAAACATGAGAGTCACGGTCCAGAGACTAGTGAAAGATGCATGGAAATTGTCTTTTTTTTTAAGAGAAGGGAGGGGCAAGGGGSAGTAAATATGAGAAAAGTCCTTACACATACAGGATCTATTCAACCACATGTCCAAAGCACATACACATGTTGTTACAGCTGTGTTGGGCATTGTGTAAGCAAGTATCCAGCTAATCGTAGTATCCAGCTTCCAATTAGCACATATAAGAGGATAAGTAGTGTTCTCCAGTATATCAGGGCAGACCACTTCAACACGACAACTTCATGCTAAGTGAGTGTAGCCAAGGGTAGATTACGGCAAACTGCCTTTATCTGTTTTTATGAACAACACAAATTTTTTTTGTCCTTCATCTCCTCTGTTCCCACTGGGATTCCTCCCCAAACAGCTGAGAGTGCTTCCCAAAGCACTTCCCTCCCAAGGAGTTAGTTTGCCACTCAAAAGATGAACAGCCTAAAATTGCAATAATAAAAACTTTATAGCCCTCCATCATGTTCATTCATGCTAATGTTCTCTCTCACTGTGGATATAACAAAAATCTCAGTGCTGGAGAAGAAACAGGAGGCTTCTGATGGAATCACAGGCATGCTTTTCAGTGCTATAAAAACATGGCAGTACAATACACTTTTACAGCGTAAGGTGTCCATCAAGGTCATTAATGATTGAGAGAGGAGACACAAGAGCAGGAAGTTGCTGATCAATGACATGTCATAGTTTGGAGACAGAAACTGCAGGAGACATGATCCATACATCTCCACGTCCCCACAGGGAACTGTCCTAATCTAAAAAGACAGGTGTCTCCACAAAGAGGTCCCAAGGGGAGAAAAGAGGTAGAGGTCTGATAAGTAATGTCAGTTGTGACACAGAAAATTGGAGGGCTTGGGGATAGAGCTGATCTCCCTGTAGCACCTCGGTGAGTGGTGACTCTTGCAGCTTGAGGGACTGGGGTGATAAAGAACATTAATTACCCTTGATGCCTGAGAAAAGGGACCTTGGCTCCATTACTTCCTTCTTTACAGTTAGACTACCAAGTGAAGTCACGACARAGCAGACTCTCTCACTGATGTAACCAGCAAAAGCATCTTGATTTCTGAGTACTGTTAGCAACGGCAGATATTACAACTGTCGCAGAGCTTAAAGCTGGGATCTTCAGTAGACCAAGCTTTCAACTTAAGGAATCACTTTACTTTTTAATAAGTAGTAAGAGCAGTCACTGAAAGGAGACAACAACTTCAAGGGTCTACAGGAACGTGTATGTTTTGGTTTTAACCGAACACTGTTCCTTTCTTCTCCCACACAACTGGTCTTCCCAGAACCAGACCTGGCTGTAGGTTACTATCATCACTAATTTTGTGTACTGAGGCAGCACATGGAAGCTGCATTTGTGAAACTGAAATTTCCTGTGCTAAATATTGCACAAAGACCAAAGATACAGTCCCTGCTCCAAACACACTACAGTTCAAGTAGAGATTAGRAGCCAAGATAAACAGTGCACTGTGAGCCAGCTGGATTTACTGTTGTTTATTGAACAGAAAACACCTGTGAAGATAGGGTTAAATACCTATTTTAAGGAATAATCATCCCTTTTAGAGCAGCTAGTGCGGAAACAGCTGAAAAAACCATCTTTTCTAGGCATTGTTCTGCCTTGTACTTTCAGCTTTTTTTTTTCTTGTTCCTACTTTTTTCCATCATAAYAAGGGCATTTGCAATGGAAACCAGGCTCTTTGCTGCCTCTGAGGTCATTTGCTCTTGATGCTTATTTCCCTCCCTACACATCATCAGCTACTCTGTGAACCGAAGGTGCTGTGGAGCAGAGAAAATGCCACCTCGCAGGAACGGAAATGGGAAATGGCACTGCATCACCATTCCTTTGCTTTGGAGTACCACTCTCTTTTTTCTTTAGTTGGGCTTTTAAACTGGTCCTCTGTATGTGATGAYTACCACTGAGATCAGACTGCAGCGAGTAGGTCAGGCTGGTCTACTCAGTATTTTGTATGAGTTTGACTATTTGAGCCAGGGAAATCTTACCCAAACTGCTAGCAGAGAGGGCTTGCACAAACTGCCCCCTCAAAGTGTACTGGCACTAGCCCCAGGCTGTGGCTGGCTCAGCCCACTCCCATCACCCTGAGAAGAGACCTTGCCACGGCCAAAGGCACCTTTCTCCTCCTGATTCACCACACAGCTCCTTTTGGAAAGAGTCTCCCAATTACTTGCAAAGGAGGAATCAGGGCTGAGGCAGCCCTGTGGTTCCCAGAGATAGGGCTATATCTGTGCTTTCTTTATGAGAGAAGCAGGCACCTCGGTGAGCAATGCAGACCAGGACGTGCTCTGAACATCTTTTGTCTTGCACAGTGCCATAAGCTTCCCTCCACCATTGCCTCCAGCAGGTAATTTTGATGGAGGTGTTTCTGCAGTGCCCATTCTGGGACTATACATTATGACAAAGCTTAATGTGATTCCACAGTCAATTACTCCCTAGCCATTTTTCTGCAACAACACCACTGCATAACCGCTAATAAGTGAATTACAGGAGAGAAATGCATTGCTTAGTACAGGCAAGAGAGGTGTCATTTGGTTGTTCAAGTGAATGGGAACAGGAGAGATTCAATTTTTCAGCCTCTCCCTTCCCCACTGCTCTATCTGCCACAAGATGAAACAAACAGAGGGAAGATGGGCTTTTTGCATAAATTGGGGATGTATGACTGATAACATGCTATCTTGTCAGCTGAAGACACCTGCATGGCAGGTATTTATGCTATCAGAAGGGTTCTAGCTGGTGAAATACAGTTTGGTGCCGATAAGAGCACCCAAGCACTCAGGGCGCCAGCCCCATGAGGGCAAGGGGATTAATGCTGATATTTTGAAGCTTGCTCTTATTAAATTCCAATTCCTTTTGTCAAGTGAAAAAAAGAAGAGAGGAAGAGCAATTGGTTTTAGGCAGATAAAAGACACTCGGGTTGTGGGGGTAGCTCTAGAAAAGGGGCTGATGAATGGGAACACAGAAGGCCAGGAGATCTCTTTGGAATAAAAGGAAAAGTATTAAACAATTTTCTGATTGACTAGATCTTGTCTATCAGGCATGGAATTGGGGTAAGAGGAATGGCTTTGGGGAGTTCCCAAGAGTACAAAGACACAGTTATATCAAAACCAGACCTAAATTATATAGATGGAGCAGGAGAAGGAGAAACCAATTCTCTTTCTCTTGCTAGCATTTTYAAACAGGCAGCGTGTCTGGTGTTCACAGCACACCTACTGCAGTGGGCTTCTGCTTGCTGCCCACGGCAGGGAGGCCTGCCCCACACAGTGACACAGCCCCTCCAAATACCTCACTTAGGATAAGGCTTCCTTTAGGCAGGCAGCATGCAGCAGGTCAGGCAAACCTATGTGCTGGAGATGGCAGACTGCAATGCAAGGGACTGCAGGGCAGCAGAGGGCAAGAGCAGAAATGGTGCAGGGAGCCCCGGGGACAGAAGCACCATCCTGGTGACCCACAGGACCATGAGCAGTTTCAGGATTAAGCCTTTAGTCCTTTTCTTGTATCTGTATCTTGGAAAAGAATAATTTGTGATGCTCGTGAAAGAAAAGCCTAAGTAGCTTCAGATAAGGTGAGGCTGTCACACTGTATGTATTCCCCATGAATTCCCCTAGGGCAGGAAAGCAGCAGCAAAAAAACAGCTGAAGGAATGATCCTGTGCTCCACAAACCATATACTACACTAACCACAGTGCGCAAGGAGGGCTTTTACCAGCATCAATATTCAAACACAACAAGATACTGAGAAACTTTCGTACCATCAACACCCTCKTACAGGATGGGAAAGTCTGTCATGAAGACACAGACAGATCCTTTTGGTTACAAGATCCTCTTTGTGGTTCTGTGGGCATGTATTATTAATACCCTACAGTGTTTTAATTAGAGCTGAGAGATTCATTCATTGTGAATAATTTATCTGATTAATTTTGCCTCACTTCTGTTCATGAATCGTCCACAAACAGTTCCTAATTTTCTCAAATTTATTTGTCATTTACTATTATTTACTGACTTGTCTCAGCAAATAATTCTCAATATATTGTTTGTCCGCAAACTGTTCCCAGATAGTCGATATTCAAAATTGGAGCTGTGTTTGATATACTTTTGTTAAACATATGCAATAAATCCCATTGTATGTTTCTGTTTTCTGAGTAACCTTTAGGATCAGGCCTCCACAGAGAATACTAGTTTTATGAGTTCAAATTTTGCTTCCTGCAAATAGTCTCTAATATTTACATAAAATTCACGGTTCCCAAGAACATTCCTGCCAGTCAATATGTGCACTGCAATACACACAGAGAGAGAATACAGGAGTGTTTTAGAGTTGAAGCAAATAGTTCTTTTGTTATACAGTGCCTCAGTCTATTCCTAAGGGACCTATCTGGAGGTTTGTTTAGGCTTTTTTTTCTGCTTTATTTTATTTTTCCAACTCCACTGGTCAGGGGTTATGTTATCTCCAAGTCTTACGCTCATACAAACAGCACTGCATGCTGAACATATCGTCTTTGTGTGCCCTCCTTGTCAACTCAACTCAGGAGAAGTCTCTACCGAGCTCAGGGCAGAGAGCTCACCATCATCCAGCATAAAGTGCCACCATCACTGCTGAGCTTGCCAAGTGACACTACCAAACATCCTGACAAAGAGGTCACTACTTGCTCCCTTTCATGTGCTGCCACGAAAAACCTGAGGGAGAAGTGCAAGACAGCCAGACCAACTGCAACGAAACCTACCCTGGAGCAGCCCTGAACTTGTAGGGGATCTTTCCTTCAGTGCAACTTACTTAAAATGCAATTTGGCAGAAAGGAGAGAAGTCTGTCCGCTGGCAGTGCTCAAGAACCAACATGAAGAGGAAAGAACATCTTTTCACAACCACCAAGTGACCTCTATTTTGTAAGTATGAATTATTAACCTCTGGCAGGGAAGTGTAAACACCAGTTAGTGTCATCCAGCTTATTTTTGCACCAAGTTCAGAGATGAAGGCTTATACAATTCAATATTGCAGAGCATCGGGGAGACAAAAAATTGCTATGGAAATTCTGTGGATGCTTGTTAATGAGCATTCACTTCTAATATGATTTGCAAGCATATACAGTTATGACATAATCACAGACAGAAGTAACCATTTATGTTATCTGGTCTAGCATCAGCGGAGCCAGGGCCATACCATTCCCTTCAGTGTATTTCTTAAAACTTTTTCCATATTGGTTTTAACTATGAGAAATGAGACTCCTACTTCATCTTTTCAGAACTTATATCACATATTTCAGATCCCAGTATCTGTAAGTTCTCTCAGATAGCTCACATTTTCATTTTGCTCAGTGCAATTTTGATGTTCTTAGGTATTTCATCCAGCAGCTGAAATCACCTGCTGTACACCTGTTTTGCAGATACATCAGGAGTTTCATATTAGAAACTAACTAATTCTAACTCTGCACACCAACACCCTCCACATTTACATTTTGACCACTAATTAGCCCCACATGTACTCCACATAAATCCTCACACTGKCCAATTCACATCACACCGATGCAAGTGCAAGGACCTCCAGTATTCAGTGGTCTCACACCTCACTTCCAGTGTTTACCTCCCACACAGCTTAGAGCCCAGCGAGTCAAACACAGCTCTTTGGTTTGTCCCTCAAACCAATCTCGGGAGCATGCGACCACTCCTGCTGCTCAAATCTGAACTTTCTTCAAGCCTTTCTGTGACATGCAGCTGCCCAGTGCAGAACACAGTAATACAGAACAGAATGGACAGAGAATACCATTTTTTTCACTCTAGATTCACTACTTGCATTTCCTAGGGACTTGTGGGTGGACTTTACATTCTATAGAGCTTTGTGTGTACATGCAGTATTATCCTATAAGGTTTTGTAGACATTCATTATTAACGCACAATAGAATCTGTGTAGATGCATTATTAATACCCTCTGAGCTGGCAAGAGAATGGCAATATTTTCATATGAGAAATGTAATTGTTTAATATCAAACAGTATTATTTCAAAGATTTAATTGTGTAATTGGGGTCAGTAATCGCTCGGTCGTTCTCAGAGCAAGATGAACTTGCAGGGTAAAAGATTTATTGTCCTGACAATAGAGAGCAAATTTTAATATTTCTGAAAAATTGAGAACTATTAATCCTGGCATGTGTTATTCTCAAACACAGGGAACTGATAAAACTTTGATCTAATTTTCTCTTTGAAGGGGCGTTGGTGGGATGTGGGGAAGACTGTTAACTGTATGTGGCCTGCCGCTGAAAGCACAGCGAAGCACAAAGGCTCACCACATCTGACTTCACAGGAGTGCTCAGATCGTGCATGAGACAGCTACTGCGAGAACAAACTGTTCCAATCTACCCGTGCTGGAAGGGGAGGGAAGGCAGAAGCAGTTTCCATGACCACCAGCAGCTTCACGGTCATTTCTCCAAGGGATTATATTTGCATTTGCACCCACTGTGCACATACTCTCCCATCTCTGGGAGCACCAACCAATATTTGCATTCCAGATCAAGCAATGTAGGACGGTGAGGGGCACGCATACCGGTTGCTGTGACCATTTGGGTAATTTGCCTGTGCAAGGCTGACGAATTCTATTTGATACTGGGGGCTTGAGTATTAGTGGCAGGCTCCAAGCTTCGTTTTAATGAGAAGCTCTGGTACCTTCTCTGCTGCATTTCGTTTTTTCTTTCTTTCTTTCTTTCTCCTGTTTTGTCTGTTTGGGTTTTTTTTGCCTCTAAGTTGAACTGAAATCCAAAGGAGATGAAAATGACAACAAAGGAAGCCCATTAAACTTTGATGATCACACACTCAAATGGGGAACAACAGAAAACCACCTCACTGCTGCCTAGGGCAAGCCAGTTTTCCAAGTTGAAACTAAGGCTGGAAGCGRGAAGCAACAAAGATACAGAGGATCTTGACTGGTGAGGCAGCTGTGAGGACAGACTACAGAGGTAACCAGTTATCATAAAAGCAAGAGCATTTCCTCAGCCATTAGGARAGCAGCTACAACTGTTCTGTGGTGGGCACAAGACCACGATATCCTTCAAGGGCTCTGATTAAAATCCCCCAAATGCCCAGGAATGAGGAGGAAACAGCAGCAGACAAATGCAGCTGAGCAGGTATTATTTTGCTAGGACCTGCCCCTCTGTGCTAGCAGAGGGGGAAAGTGCCTGGAATTTCTGAATCTTTACAGTATCTCAGAGTATAATTTTGCTTTAAGCTTCATGGGTCCCTGAGGAAGGGAACAGTAMATTCTCACTCACTGCAAAGCCAGTGCTGTGGCAAACAGTGTGCTTCAGCTACTGAGCAGCGAAAAGTGCTTCCAGAGCTCCACAGCTACCAGAGCATAAGGTTCCACTTCTGTGGAAAAAGCACCAAGTACACCAAAAAAGGGTAAGGGTAGAAAAAAATAAAATGAGGCAAACAGCCTATGCAGGCCAAGAGATGCTTGTAAATACCTGAACCCAGGATGTCTGGACATAACTGTGGTGGTCTGGTACCACCTACACAAACTACACATCAAGCCTGTGTAAAAGATACAACAAATACCAGCTTGCACGTACAGATGGGCTGCTTAGATTTTTGCAGCTATGGGCATTACATTTGCACCCACACTCTGCGATCTGCTAATGAAAAAGACTATCTGAGAGGTAGAATACAATGTAATTTATAATAATGCTCACCAAGCAGTACATGTTTTTCAGAGATTCAGAGAGAGCTGTCCTTTTTAACAACATCTTAGATATTTCAGGGCTGTTTTAATATCGTTTTTGGTGTATTCTGCAAACTTTCTGAAGAATGTAAGAGAAGAAATAGCTTCTTATTCTTGCTCACCTTCCCCAGTTACTGTAGCCAGGTACACAGGATAGCCAAGATTTAACATTTTACCTGCAACGGTCTTGAGGTCCAAAATTCAGTGACTAGGGCCCACATTTGAATAGTCTCAATTTTACCTAYCACTTTTCTTAATCAGTGCTGGATATGAACTTTCGAAAGCCTAGAGCCAGCTGTGGAGAAACACAAGGATTTAGGTAGAATTTAAGCCCTTTGAATCTGCTTGATGCATCTAGCCAAGCTAGCTGGATATGACAGCTTTGTCTCATTTTGGAAGACAGAAGTCCAGTTTTGACTAGCTTGAATGACAAAAGATATTAGTCTTTGCAGCTATGACATTTTTGATGTGAGAGAAGATGTTCAGGTCACATAAAGAAGATTTAATTGCTTTTCCTCTCTGTACAACAGATACAATATTCATTTCTGCTTCCGAAGTGTTATAGGGAAAGAGATAAAAGATATTCCATGAGAGAGAAACAAACACATTGGCAGAGCAGGTCTTTGGATGTCAGAAAGGACACCAAGTCAGACTCCATGATCYCACATTCAATTTCTTCTGCATATAATCCACCCTTTGGCCCATTAAGTCAAAAGCTGAAACTTGCTGATAAAAAACAGAAGCTCCTGCAAAACGTTACTCTGACGGTTCAGCGTGGAGGTCTCACTGCTCCTTCTCCAAGCAATGCTGCAATTTACTGCTTTCCCTGAATACAGTGACTTTCATTCTCTGCTTTACTGAAAAAGCTTGCCAATGCCAAAGATTGCATTATTAGACCACTAACTCACTACTGAACACAGTGATCCAGRTACGGCAATCTCTCAGCTCCTGTCTCTCTTACAACGAGCAGCAGTGAATGCAGAAAATGATTCCTTCCCTCATTTCTTTTCAAATGGTGCGACTGTCAGACCTAAATCAGGGCCAGCACAAAGAACATAGAGGAAATTTCCCTTTGCTATATTATCTGAAAGCAAAACAACAACTAGTAAGCCATGCCAAGGGGATTAAATGAAAAACCACTACACATTCACTGTGGATGCTGATGCTGTTAAAAGCACACCTCACTTTAGGACAGATGGTGGCTTTATGCAGCATCGTGCACTGAGGAGAGAGGTTCAAGCTGTGGCGGGGATTCTTAGATGGGCTCAGGCTTCAACAAAAACTGTTCCACCACCATCAGCCATGTGGGGCTGCCACCTCCTCTCTGTCCACCAACYACATCAGCTCCACTGGTGGGCACAGAAGACGTGCTTTCACCTTCAGTTTATATCTCTTTCCCCAAGGAGGACCAGGTAAACCTCCTTTTACCATTTGTCCCCAGTCTGCATGTGGGTATGAAGTTTATTTTTTCTGTGTCCATGATCCATGTGTGCACCTTTGTACAAACATATTGCTGGGCATGTAAACACACACACACACACACACACACACACACACACACACAAAATATATATACACAGAAATAAAACATTCATCTTCAGATGGACTAAATGCAGAAAGGGAGGCATTCTTGGCCTCTTGCCAGGTGGACTCACAGACAGCAATAAGGTAGATGGGATGTGAGCTCAGATCCCCAAAGTCCTTTGAAGAGGCAGAAGAGTTAATAGAATGTAAGGCTGAAATGTTTTCTCCATGACTCCAAACTCATCATTATTGTCTACTTTTCAGATGCTAGACCATTACAATTTGTTTGCAGTATAAAGATGCCAGTATCTCCTCTGCTTGAACTGTGAAAGATTCTCTATAACATCTTCCAGTTCCTCAACCATTAATTTGGCGTTCCTTCCCTTTCTCCCTACAGGCCAGCATGAAGGCATTTCACCTCCCTTGTACGAGCTCAGAAAGAAGCAAAATACGACAAACTTGCAGAAAAGGAAAACAGACTCACCTTTCCTTCCTGAAAGGGAAATGAGAAGAGAACCATAGCCAAACTAGATAATAAATAGATTTAAAATGTTGCTGCCAAGTCCTGGTGTTTCCTTCTGAGCCCATACAAGCATCTTAAAATGAGGAGAGATGTGAGGAGAAAAGGATCCCCCCCCCAGTAAAACTGTTCAGAAGACTCTGTCAGAAGAGGAGAAGGAAAGAAATGAGATGGAAAACAAAAAAAAAACCCAAAACAACAACAACAACAAAAAGAGGCAGGAATAATGGCAACTTTGAAGCAGAGAATTGAAGAAAAGAGATGAGAAACTGCACAGGAGAGAAACAGCTAGCCACAGACTAAACATATTAAAGGAACAGATTTATACTCTAAGCGGTCACTCAAGTCTATTGTGGGTTTGATAGCAGAGTAAACCTGTCACAGATACAGACTGGCTCTGCAGCAAGGCAACCCATGGGAAAATGCTTTGGTAATCCTTCCAGGTGATACCCTGTATGATCTCCAAGATTTTCTCCCAGGGCCAACCCACCATGAAGTAAGGTGAAAGAGTCAGTGACGATCCCACTGGGTCACAGCAGAGCCTTCACCTAGAGGAGCAATTAATTGGGAAAGCTACCCGGAGTGCGGCAGAGACGCATGGAGCACATACATGCTGTGCTGCTTGTCAGGCACAGTTGCACATTTATGAGCTGTGAGCCACATGCATTGTATGCGTGAACACGGCTGCATGYAACAGCCAAAGTTCACAGGACACGTGTCATTCAATCCCACTTCAAACTCTTTCTCTTTCTTCCTCTTGCTGTTGTCTTTTCTTTTTTTATCCCCTAATGATTGGGAGCCAAATATTTAGAATTACGTGCCCACTCAAAGCCATGGAAATATATTTTTATAGAGAGCAATGATAACCATGAAGCTGGCCTAGCTTGTAGTTTGACATGCACAAAGCCTAGGACATACAGTTCCCAGTAAATTCTTAATCTATAACCAAGCTGAGAATTCAGCAGGGAAACTAATCAGGGCTACCACCAGACCTCCTCACTTTCTCCACAAAAAATACTGCAGTTGGCTGATATTCCCAGGTTAGTTTTAGTCTTCTCCATTTCCTCCCTCAGCACAATGCATCAGCATGCTCTCTGAAACCTGGCATCTCAGGCATGGAAACCAATTCTCCATGCTACCTGCAGAGGTTTGGTCATGGGATATTGAAAGCTTGCATTCAAACTGCATTGAAGCTATTATAACTATAAAGAGGGAAGTGGGGAGAGCCACGGAGAAGAGGGAAGACATAGATGTCCATTTCTGACTGTAGGAGCATAGCAGGGAAGCAGTTCTAAATACCCTGAAGTCTGAGGCTGGGATGCTGCCCCCCTCTYTGCAAATCCACTGAGGACATGCTCTCTGCTCTTGGCCACTTTGAAAACAGTTCTGCTTCTAGCACCTCAAGTATGAGTCACATGTTGCTGTTCAACCCAAACCCAAAATAGAGGAATAAGAGGAATAATGCTGTTACTCAATGTAACAGCATTAATTGCACTTTTATGATGCATCATGTCTACTTAATAACCGTGTAATTCACTGTTGCACGGTAGTGAAAGAGAAAATACCGTAATACTTTTCTTTTTTTAATACTAGCATATGAAAGACTTGCAAGATACGAAAAAGCACAACTTCTACAAGTGTCTTCAGAGAGATGAAAGTTAAATAAAGCTAATCAGTGTATGCAGTAATAAGTGCACGGTACAAGTTGAAAAGCTCTCTATATTACTGAGTACTATAATTTCATGCAATATAAGTGACTGACGCCTGTCTCTGATCTATCATTGGTCACTCTGAAGATGAGAAAATTCACCAGAAGGACTAAAGATCTGTGCTGGGATAGAAGTTTCCCATGGACTTCCATCCATCTTCTTTTCTTCTCCAAAAGACTCCCTACCAGATCTCTGCATTCAAACAAGGATTTAAAATGTTCTRCCCTAATCATCTACCAGCATCACCCACCAGCAGCTAACTTCTAGCACACTTCTGGCTTGTTCGTCCAGAACTCAAAGCAAAGAAAAAAATGATGAAGGTATAGTGCTTTTTGGCAGAGTGTATATCCCTGTTATAGTGTGAAGACAGATCTTGGTATCACATCAGATCAGGTCCATGTTCATACGATGGATTGATACTGTAGTGCAGGACTTCAAAGGGAGAGGCACAGGAGATTCAACACGTATGTGCACAGGTAGTAGAATGACAGTAAGAAGCACAAAGGACACAGCCTGAGRGAGCACTATGCATTCCTCACCTCTCCATGACTGCTTCAGGTCAGTAAAGCACAAGGGAATGTTGAGCCACCTCAGAATGCACAGGGAGCTACAGCACAGTCCCAGCTGGATGCTTCATGGTCTGCAGCTGTTGCTGGCCAGGAGACAATTTTCTACTGACCTGCCCATCAGGCACCCCAGCTCCTGCTCAGCTCAGTGGCAGTCATAATGCCAAGGCTAGCCACAGAAGCAAGACCGGGCTGACCAGCTCATTGGTGGCATCTTGCTTTCTGGAGAACAAGCACCACCTAAATCAGCATGAGCTAGGAGACACTCAGCAGCAGTGGCAGCACTGCTTAGTTCCCAAGAGCCCTCTAAATAGAACTGTTTTCTCCAAAAAGTGATGATATGGTTATCTCCACAATAAAGAACAGTAACACTATGACATACCATCTCATTCCAGCTTCAAGCAGCAGCTTCACCAGTGAACAATTATGAATTTCCCAACTCCGTGCATGTGTGCACAGAATTTACACTCCATGGCATTTCTTAATGTATGCTGAACTGTTTYCTGGCAGCAGATGTGGAAGTAGAAAAATCCAGGCTCTTTCACTTTTATTAGAGGAAATTCAGGAGATGATTATTTAGTAACATGTAATGTCTAGGAACAAACTAAGAACAGTTATATGCTAGGCACTAGCAAAGCATGGGGTAGGAGACAGCTTCTGTTTAATTGTCTGCAATCTAGTAGCTAGCCCATGAGCTGAACTCTGAGCACTGAATGGCTTCTACACTACAAGGACGTACTCCACCTCAGGTATCTGTATACATCTTTCTTTCTTTCTGTGGTATCTCAGACCCTCACAGTAGTGTATCTGCATTCATAATGCTCCCATAAGGCAGATGCCATTGTCATATTGCAAGGGTGAAGTCAGGCAGTARGGAATTAATTGACTTGTCACACAGGCTGTGGTGACACAGAAGAGAACCAAACTCTCATTTCTCAAATGTCAAACAAGCCTCCTAATCACCACCTCATCATTTTGGCACCTCCAGCTCAGTTCATGTGGAATGACTGGGCAATTCATTTCCTTTGTAAAATATGGCAGCTTTCCCTCTGAAATTGCCATTCTTCCCAGTGGAATATTTACCTTAAAGATCCAAGACCTCTTGAACATGCATACTCCTCACATGGTATCTGGACAGCATTGGAAGCCTGCTCTGATGCTTTTCCTTTCTCTTATTGTCCACATCAAGGAAGTGTGAGAACAGAGAAATAAAAATGTTACTTAGCAATAACCTTTATAGTCATTTGGAGAGAAGACTAAGTCCTGCAAAACACATGCTTTTTTCAGTGCACCTCCGTAAAGCTGAGAGAACTGGTCCTCACACCAATTGTCATTTTGCACCCGTACACGCACCCCTCTTTTTTTCTGCCTTCTGCCTAGCAGTGGTAGCGAGTCTCCGCACAATGCTGAGCACTGATGTGTGCTGCTGCCTGAGCTGTTGTGCATGAGCACATGCTGCCATGAGCCAGAGAGGCCACTGGCACACATAAGGTAGTCACAGCCCATCACAAAGTATAGGCAGCCTATGTTATGCAAAGGTGCCACATCTTAGCATGGCTAAATAGGTGCCATCCTACATACATGTGACTGAAAAAGTGCACATTTCTGAGGGCCTGCATACTCCAGTGTGCTTGGAGGGCTTGCCAGGAAACCCTGCTCGACTATCTGCTGTGGCACAGTGGAGAGGGAGACATTTACATTCTCATCCTTTCAGAAGGCCAGCTGCTCTGKCCCCATTTGAGGGATGCATTTGAGGCCCATGCATGTGAGGCATGGCCTGAGCCAGGTTTCTGATCACTCCTTGCTYTTCTGCTGCCTTGAACATTCTGCAGAAGGGTATTACTAGGCTGGATGGCATCTTCTGTTCCTAAGCCTGGCCCACTGAGCACATATGCGAGAAAAAAGGGCTTGGATTGCTGTATGAAACTGTCTAGGAGACATCCTATGAGCAAAGGAGACAGTAGAAAGGCCAGAACAGGCCTGGTCAACTCTCTTCAAGCAAGCAGTCATCAGTGTCTTTCATAAAAAGCACTAGAGCTCAGCTTTACCTCATGTATGATAAGGGAGTGGGAGGGGGGAGTTATGCCATCAGCCTGAATTACCAATGAAGTGGGTCTACCCAGGCAGCCCCAGACATCTCTTCACATCTTTAATGAAGCCATCCCATCTAGCTACCTAAACAAAAATCTTCTTAACAGGCCCTTTGGTCAAAGGYCTCAGTTGATGCTATTGGCTTTATTTTCAACATGCACCTCTCAGTTAGGCTGTTTGTGTTCCCCCGCACTGTGTAATTCAATGTTTATTGAGGCTGACACACAGCACTCTTCAGAAATATGCTTCCCTCCCTCTTTCCCTGCTGCTAAAAGTCAGAGATGGAAAATCAAAGTCACAAGGGATGATTAGTCTTTGCAGATCACAGGCAACATCTTTTCTCAACATATCTTCTCATGCATCACACGACAGTGGATTGATGCCTGCTACATACACATGCACCCCATTTCTCACAAATACAGGCATTTTTGGATAAAATCCCRTAGCCATCCCAGATAAACACAGTTCATGCAACCTCTCTCCCCCATGGTCTCAATTCTACATACCCTTTCTATGCCTGTATCACTTGTACCTAGTTCCACACACTTGCAGTTACACACTCATGTATCACATGCACATGCTTGCTCACTCTCTCACAAGCTCACACATGCTGTCATGGAGTCATATATACCCTTTACTCTCCCATTCTCCCTATGTGTATGGCTCTCTTCCCTACACACAACCTCATGGATTCCCAAAAGGTACACTAGTACCATCATATTAGCTGAAGACTCAAGCTCACCCCTGAACCTAAACGCTCCATTTACCGTCATCACYTTCCAGTGCCTTACGTTATTGCTCAAATCTGGACTGAGCTATGCTGTTACTGAGTGGGAAGCAATTAGGGTTGGGAGGAGAGGGGAGGTAGTTCAAACCCAATCCCTGCAAAAACAGTCACAGGCTGGAGAAGGCTGATCAGCACGTCTGAACACATGCTGAGGCTCACAGTGCAAAGATAACGACTGATGGAATGAAAATTTCTCACTTGCACATCTCTCAGATACGGCTATTTCTTCTTTGCTAGTAAATACAAACTTACTGAGGTGCCTACTGAATGTCACTCATCTTTAGAATGTCTCTTGCCAGTACCCAAGCTCCCATCTCTCATGGTTAGCTAGGAGTGATGAACAAGGAGACACACTCCTCTCTGTCGCAAACCTTCAGCGCATCACAAGAGGGAAACTGATGGTCTAATACATTCTCTATCTTCCTTTTTCCAGTAAGTTCTGGTGCTTGCAAAAGTTTTAATCTGCCAGAGCCCTGAGGGGAACTTTTTGCCCTGCCCAAGTAAAGAGTTCCCATCCTGTATTTTCTGCTCTCCTCACACTGYTCGTATCTATCAACCCTCCCCTGGAAAGATCACTCCTAGGGGGCAAGGCTGATGAGCCAGCCAGAAAGGAAACCAGTGATCAGTCGCCTGCATAAGTCCACCTCCAACCAATAATAAACAGAAATAAGCAGACTCCACTAACTGTCTCATGTACCTACTCCTTCCATACAATGCTGCTGTTCAACACACAGTCTGTCGCAGCAAATGGCACACGTGTTGACACAGCTCTTCTCAGCCAAAACCAGAGAGCCTTAGTGACAACAAAATTACAGAACAGGCTGGTCACTAAATTACCCAGTAGCTATTAGATGAGCCTTCTGAATTGCCTTGTTATTATTTCCCTAATACAGTCTGTTATGGCATCTGGCAGTRTGGGGCATTTCATAGCTAAGCATGCAATAAAACTGTGTGATTAGATAGTATCTGTCTTGTGATAACAGGATAGGGATTTGCAACCAGTTAAACAAGGAGGGATTCTCTCTGCAAGAGCAAAATCTAACTATTAATGCTCAAAACTCCAAGCTTAAAAAAAACTCATCATCACTTTGGTAGAAAACTCCACATGGAACTTCACTGGTGTGTGGGGAGAGTTGGATAAGTATTTCCACCACCACCATCACCATCCCCAGATAATTCTCCCCTAGCAGTTGGTCGGTAGGAGAGCAGTGGCTTCCTCTGCTGGGCAGAACAGGGAGGGAGCTTAACATGGTGGGTCCTCCAGGATGTCATACCACTAGAGAGAATAAGAGAGACCTGAGCTAAACTCCTGGGGACCACAGTCCTTGGTGAGCCTCTCATCAGACTCCTGTGGCTGCGGTAGCACCATCTTTTTAACTGCTGGGAACGCGGGTCCCCACATGTGAGGYGACAACACATAAAAAGGAACGAAGCAGATCCAGCCCTGGCTGCCTTCCCTCTCTAATATCCAGAGATACTGAAGGCCTCCCAAGGGCAAAGGGAAACAGGCAGTGCCACAGAAGAGACTAAATCCCAGATGTGAAAGATGGAGWCCCAGGCTCGGGGTAGGAAGAGAGGGTGTGACCAGTCCCACATAAATTAACCTTTACAAAGCACTTCCAGATTTTAATTACCAGGCAGCATGGAGGACCAGGTAATCACCATGTAGCTACAGGAAATTTGCCATGTAATTTGCTGTGTGCTGAAGTAAAAGGGATACTTGCTGTGTAATTATTATGTGGGCGAAGGAGGGCATGCAAAGGTTTAACATAGGGGAGTGATGATTTTTATGGACTGGGAGAAGAGGACAACCTGAGAACTTTTCACATCCCTTCYAGACCCACACATGATACCTTGTGGCATCACGAAGGACACACAATGTCCCCATAATTGTCACATTTATCTCCTGCCGTACCAAATCATGCATGTCTCTCTACAGCTTGTAATCTGCATGTGCTTATGTAGCCTCAAACAACARACACTGAAGACCAGCTGCATAAGCCTCAATGAACCCACCCGGAGACTGCAATCCCAGCTGATGCACACATCCCTACCAGGCTCTCCAGCACCTGCTTAGGTTGCACAGAGGTCTGGGTTCAGACTGGGCAGATATTGCTACTGTAGCAGGGCATAGCTGGAAAGTGGAATATTTTTGTTTTAAAATCTGTGCAAAAAAACAACAAAAAATGATGGTTCCTACCCCAAGGTATACAGCTCTCATCTAGCTCATGCTTAATAGGTCAGGCTGTCTCATRGACTTCCTATGAGACAGATGTTCCATAAATGGACCCCAGTAAAGTATATTTTGAGACTGGACTGGGCATGAGATCTTTTCACTCATAACCATCTCCAGCCAGTCACAGTTTAGTGCCCTTTGCCTGGTGTTTCTCTCCTAACGACTGTTGATTTTAATTTTCACGTTATTGAAACAGCATTTTGATTTTCCTCCTCTCTTCCACCTGCCCTGCTAACCAACTAAACAGGTAAGCAGAGAGTACGCAGCCATTTGCAGTTATTTCATATGAAGCTCTGGGACAGCTCTGACCTTATTCTGTTTATTTGCAGTCTGTTTATAAAATGTCCAGCAATATGCATTCCCTTGCACATCACACACACTATGGTCTTAATTTTGTCCTCTTGGTGTATCCCCCTTCTACTATGAAACTGAGCACAGACTTCAAATTTGGAGGAGTTTTGTAAATCTTGGTTGGTTAGACAGCTAGACAGTTCCTCTTGCTCTTAGATGGAAATGGGCTTGAATCTTCTTCAAATCCAGGAAATTTCCTCCAGCTCACATGTTCAGACAGCTTTCAGACTGTGTTACATCTATCGTAAGCTAAGTCTAAATCTCAGACATCTTGCTCCCTTAAGGTTAGGGTGGCTCAATGTCTTTATCTGCTCCAAACAGTCCTACTTCATGTCACTCTCAGGAGAGAGATGCTCATGTCAGATCTCCACGGCAGACTTACTATGGGAGAGCTCAAAACTAGCAGTGGACAGATTATTCATTGCATACAGTTTATTTAGCAGACTCTGCCCTTTTCTTTTCCCTGTTGATAGATGGTCTATGAACAAATTTTTTTGCATTTATTATTGTTTATTATTTATTTATGTAAAATTGTTCAATGAATATTTTACATGAGCAAATTTCAGCCTCAGTGTTTGTAATGAGCTTTCATTTGGTTAGACAATTCTGAATATTCATGATGTCTAATTGGCCATCTCAGTCACATGGTATTTTTTGCTGTCCCCTTACTGGATGACTTAACTTCTATTAACTACTTCTGCCCCAAGCAAATTTACTCTTTAGATTAAAAGGATCAGAGTGACTGGCCTGACTTTTCTGAAAGTCCTCTTTCAGAAACACAAATTGTTGCAAAAGGCAGCCCCACCCACCAAAGGCATGAGACAATAAATTAGTTTCAGAACACACCATAAKGCAAGTGCATGATCTCATGTCTGCTAAACAGCTAACAATTCACTGAASGATATCATTCATCCATTGCAATAGTGGCCCCCCACACAAGCAGAGGTACTGCTATGCAACACACAACCTTATATTGGGATCCATACTGTCTTCTCATTTCCTGCACAAAAATGACCACTACAGTTAATACCACTTGCTCTTACTAGCATTATTAGCCAAGTGAGGCCAAGCAGATCTTACAGACTGACTGCTCCTCACACAGAGAGGCTTGGTTTGTTATTTCCCACATTTAAGCAGCTCAACATAGGGTACCAGCTCCAGATTCTTCTTTCCCATGTCTGTGCCCAAATTTACATTCCCTTTTCCAACAGCACTCACAATTCCAACAGATGAACTGCTATTTTCCCTTCTCACTCCAGCAGCCAAGTCCAGCTTTAGTTAAACTCACCTCCATGCTGAAATTCCACATGCTGAATTAAAAGTGGTTGAAAATGTGCCAAACAATGTAAGCCACATCAAGTACAAGAGATGATTCTGAGGCTATCTCTCTATAGCAAAACAGAGCTTTGCAGAGATTCAGAAGACAATTTTGAGACCAGAAACAATGTCTTAATTGCAATACATTGCTCCATCCAGGTTCATGGATATTTTTCTCTCTGCGGCGTTAAGTAGCCAAGCAGCTACATGCTAATATGCATGTAGTTAGACAGTTAATGTCTCAGCCTGGTATCTCGATGTATTATCATTATCATACCTGTAGATGCACCAGAGCTAAACCTGGTAATGTGTAATACAGAAGGCTTCTCTTGATTTAGATTGCAGTTCTAGGGGTCAATATGGACCTCCGAAGCCTGAGCCATCTCCTCCTTGTGGACATCTGAACATATCAGACAAACTGCTTCCTAACTGTAGCTAATTCTGTCCACTGACTGCTACAAGAGTCCAGCCAATGTGGCTATAGACATCAGTATTCTATGTAGTAGATAATTAGTAGTAGGTAGATACCCTCATCCTAAATAAGATGTGGAAATTCCATAGCYGCCTGATATTCAGGAGAAAGCGTACTAGAAGGAAGACATATCTGAACTGCAAAGAGCACGCTGAAGTCTCAAAGCAGCATCCCATTCACTTGGTAACATGCACAGAATAACAGCCCACACTTGCTGTCATTTTTCACTATTTTGGATGTTGATAGGATGCAGCTTTCTGCTCTCTTCTAGTGCTTTCTGGAAATAATCTTTCTGTCATTTCTCTAGACCTTCAAAGAGAGAGCCTAATTCTTCTCTTGCTCTCAGATCTGTCTGAATCAGAATACTTTCTTTCACATTCATGGATATGCACCAATTTTGAGAGAAGGCAGAGCCCATTATTTCCATTTCTTTACACTATGATGTAGCACACCAGTTACATAAAGCAAATGTTTTGCCATCGCAGGTCAAGGAGGCAAGAGAAGGGCTAGGACCAGGAGACTTTGTGGTGCTGCCCTACATCCTGATTTGTCATTTCACCCTTTCCTCATGCAACCCTATGAACCTGGAAACACATTAGGGAAAATAGCATGGCTAAGGAACTAAATTGCGGAACATTTATTTCTCCTGCTTGGCCTCCTGCTACACAACAGTTATCTGTGTAGTATGTCACCTGTCATGGGACACACACAGGAACATGGATAGCAGCACACAATGGACAAAGCCCTCAAGTTTGTGGGTTGTGGTGGCAATCAGAGCTGTTGCTAATGCAAGCTGCAGCTCTGCTGCTATAATTTTTTCATGTGGGGATACGAATCAAACTGCTTTTGGTTGAATGTGCAATCGAATGCAGGAACACAGACAATAAAATATTCCAACACTCTTTCTTCARTCAAGGAAATTACAAGATATTAATGCAAGCTAGCTTGGGGTTGACTTTACTTGAGTAAAAGTCAGGAAATTTAAAAAATGATGGTTCCCACAGCAACCTTAACTCACCCATGTTGCACATATCTAATAAGGCAGAGTTAACAGCATACACATGAATATAAAATACTACTCAAGCAAATCTCAGCCATCAGATTGCATTAATATTGATTTGTTTCATTTAATAATAGATTGTCCCATCATTGCTTTCAAGAGAGCTTTTTTATGAAACTATTTTTTTAAGTTAAGATAAAAAAAGAAAAAAAAATGAACATATTTTATTCACATTTGATATTTTAGAGAACAGACATTATTTCTTCATAGGGAGAAACTGACAAGCAGTCAGGTAGAATTCAGCCTCTAAGTTTACTATTTTACACAAATTTCAGGCATGGAGTTTTTAATTAAAAACGTGACATCTAAGTGTGGTGACAGCCAGAAGGGACATGTGCAGAGAAAGAATAATATGCAATTTTAGTCTCCTCCTTCACACTGTCTTCTCCCCTGATTTCTACCAGTTGAACTGTGTGCTGGGGGTAACTCACCTTCACCGACTCATACCAGCCTAGGATATAGTTCATTCAGTGCTACCCTAGACTCATCCCCAGAGTAACAGGATCAGAAAATCATAGAATCATGAAAATTTTAGGAAAAAAAAAGCACATCCCATCCAACATCCCACTTGAAACAGGGCTATCACGTTAGTTCATGTTACTCAAGATGTAGTACACGTGTTGAACATGGGTGTTTGGTACAGCCACACGAGGATCAGATGCAAGGGGTCTTGCAAGATAGGGCCGAAATGCAATAGCAAGGCTATGGGGGGATCCTGACCCTAAATAACTAGAGATGTTGGAGGTCAGTCCTGATGCAACTTGAGAACACTGGCAGCTGGTGTAAACCATCGTGTTTCAGCACTTGGTCTACAATGAGTCCAAAGTGAGTACGAATGGAGAAAATCATGCCAAGAGATCATGACTCAGCAGGCCTGGTCAACTGGGTCAGGATTGTTTGTGGGGCACTGCAGAGCTGCTATTGGCAGCCCCGTATGGAAGAGCTATGGGAGGCTGCAGGGCAGGAGGGAGKCCTCAGCGGAGTGGATGCAAAATGGGTATTTTGCACAGCACATTGGAAGTCCCCAACATTCTTCCCTGAAGACGTGAGTCCACTTATCTGGTACCCCAGATGATTACCAATTTCATCAGCTCTCTGGCTGAGAGCCACATCGCTCACAGCCCTGCGACCAGATCTTGCCACGCTCCATGGCAGCTCTGAGGAGTCATGGTAGCTCAAAGCCCTTAAAAGACACCCTCAGGCATAAAGAGAAACAATTGAGCTCCAGCAGTTCAGCTGGTTCCTTGAGCTTCATTCAGTCAAGGAAAACAAAATCCTTTTTCTTCTTAGACCTTGACATCTAACTCACAAATGAAGCATCACAGAAAAACAGGCCAAGTACCATTCTAGACCGTATGTCTAAWTTTGTCTTTTTTTTTAAGATAAACAAGTTTCTTAATTTGATTCCAAAGTCCTTGAAAAACAAGCTCCCCCAGCCTCCTATTTAAACTTTATAGCTCTTTATTTAACTTAACTGGCTGAGTGTTTGAGTCCCTTGCCTGGTTTGAGGCACTATCTGGTCCATCAGAGGAGTGTGGTTGGTCACGTGGCAGCTCTCATTAGCGAGTGGCAGGGACTCAGCTGCACTGACTTTGATAAGCCCAGCTCCACTCTCACAAGTACACCACAAAGCAATTAAAACAGCAAAGGCCCTTTTTTCCCCTACCATCCTTTTTCTTCCTCCTCCAAAGTTGAATAAAAATGATTTGATAAATTATTCTTTTCAGAGCTAAACACTAAGGCGAAGGAAGCAGGAGGGAGGGGAGGAGGAAAAAAACACACTGGGGAGAAAAGTCACTCCTGAGGACCCACTAAAACGCTGAGGCAAAGGAAGCAGGAGGGAGGGGAGGAGGAAAAAAACACACTGGGGAAAAAAGTCACTCCTGAGGACCCACTAAAACGCTAAGGCGAAGGAAGCAGGAGGGAGGGGAGGAGGAAAAAAACACACTGGGGAGAAAAGTCACTCCTGAGGACCCACTATTAGTCTGTATCCCCAGCTTGCTGGCAATCAGAACAAATTCTGGTGTTTGGGGTGGGGGAGTGTTGCAGTAACGCTCCTTGGCATTTATCTTATGCAGTTACTGAGCCTGTTTTGTGTGCACTGGAAAGCAGAGGTGTGTGTGTGTCTGTGTGAAGAGTAGGACCTGGGGCAGGACAGTTGCAACCTACTATTATTAACCTTCCTACCTTTAGAGGCAATGCATATACAGCTCAGTCCTGCATCCCTCAGCATCATCTGGACTACTTTCATTTACATTTTGGGGAGTCCTCAAGAAGCATAAAATAGATGCAGTTTGGAGCCACCCAGCTATTCCACCATTCACGCACCACGGCAGAAGCCAGAAGAAAAGCCAGTATAGAATACCTCAACCAGCAACTCTGGAAATATATTCTTACCTTTCGGAATAGGGATTTTTCTAGTGCCTAGCAGGCAGTTTATGCTACTGGTGTTCAACTGAGAGTCATGCCTGAGAAAAGTCCTGATGTGAAAATGCCCCAAGGCCTGTCAGGCCTGCACGTCAAAGGCTTAAACCTACACTCCTGCTACATGCCAGAGACAGGTATTCCTAAAAAACACCTCCTGGACAGGTCCCACAGGGCATTCACCTCACAGCTATATGCTTGAAATAACCCTGGGATTTTGCTCTCTATCATGCTTTTCCAGGCCTCACATGTATGGAAACAAACTCTAGTTTACAGAAAAGATGGTGAAGCTAAGGTACCACCCAGATTAGACCAAGTGATGCACTGAAGTCACCTGTCTATGGATTAATATGCAATTAATATGAGACCTCCTCCAGGAAGCAAAATCAAAGATGAGACTCAGGGATTCAGAAAGAAAGAATGGGTTGGCATGGCAATAACACAGCCTGAAAGACCTGCTGCAGGGTTCAGCAGTCACAGAAAGGAGTGCCTGGTGCCTGAGGATCAAAGAATGTTTAGCTGAGACTGCACTATCCACGAAGAGACATCCTAAAATAGCGGCTAGTACTGAGCCTTTATCAATGTTTCCCAAATGTAAATGGAGGATAACTTTTATTAATTGAGATTCAGGCAAGTACTTCAACACAGGTGCTGCTCAGCAAGCAAGTAGTGTCAGACGCCTGGCCAGTTACCTCTGTGAAACTCTTTGTCTCCCCTTACTTTTGTCAGATTTGAGGGGCAAGGGGTTTCTAGTGCTCATTGTGGTTATTTGATGCCACTTCCCATATCATTATCAACTGTAGTTTATCATGACAAGAGAGATGAAAATAAAGTGTATATTTGTAAAAAAAACTGCAACAAAAAATACCACATGCAAAGATTTCAAATTTAGCCTGTAATTTCTACAACCCAAGATGCAACCACTGCTCCCTTCTCCCCATGCCATTGTCTGATTTATACTTAGATGCCCACTGAGCACACAAAGCTTAATACGTAAGGTATTCTACAGAATGCATCCAGAGATGTTTTCTCTTTTGCTGCCACACACAGAAATACACACAGTTTATCCACTAGGTGTAGAAATCTTTGACTTAAAAAAGTAGTTTCAGAAAAGGGCAAGTATGTCAGACAATCCGGGAAGTTAAGAGGGAAAGAAACTGGGAACTGGGAGTTTCCTGGCAGCCACAGGTGGATGTTACTGCAATGATGCATGATAAAAAGGCACAGAGAGGAAAGTGGAGGGTGCAGAGGACACAGTGCTGACTCCAAAGGATCATCCATCACTAGTGGCTCTGCCTCCTCCTCCTAGTGCCAACAGGTGATGGAGTCTCATCCATAAAACATTTCCTGAGTGTCACTAACTAGAAGACACATTGGAGGGTTACACTCACTCTGCATGAGAAATTTCTTCCCAGATGAAGGAGAGAGCTGCCACTTTTAAACTCCCTGTGCTATCTTCCTCCCAACTCTTCCCTGCATGCTGCATCCAGGAATCAGCTGTCTCTCTCCACTAGCATCTTTTCTCCTCACCAGTTGCTGTTATGTCCCATATCTCAGGCTCCTCTTCCATATGAATTTTTATATAGGCTACCCCATTTATGTAGACCCTGTGGGGTCTTCTATTTGTCTTAGGAGGAAATTCAAATCCCTTAACACACACACCAGCCTCTCTGTATCCCCACCTTTTAGCTCCTCCCAACTGACCACTCTCTCCTCACGTGCTTCTGAACCCATTCCTCCTGTAGTTTACACTCAGCATATTTTAACACCCCTTTCAACAGAAAGCTCCCAGATGTGTACATTTAGTGAGATACAACAACTGCATAACTGCCCTGTTTAGCTGAGATGACAGGACTCTACCAACTTGAAGAGTCAGGGCTTCAAGATCTCTGTAGGTTCAAACAGGGAGACCTAAGGGGAAAAAAAATGTTTTAAGCAGGGCAAGGCGAGTAATTGTATGATCTCCATTTCCATTTACAAACAAAAAATGACCGAGTGATTTCTTAAGTACTCTGGATTTGGGATTTGAAATATGACTCAAGTTACACCTGATGGTAAGCAGCAGGCTTTGTTATAACGTTCTGGAAGTGAATGATCATTTTGACAAACCACTATATGAACCAGCAACATTGCCAGCCTCTGCTGGGAGGAATTAAGACCTAAAATAGCAGGGAAAGGGTCGGGGGCTGCCTTGCAGCTGTGGTCACTGGTGGAGCTGGTGTGGGAAGCCTGGGGTGGGGAAAGCCAGTGGGGCTGAGGGGCAGAGCTGGGTGAAACCAATGATGCTCAGATGTTTGCAGTCAGCTCTGTCAGTCCATATTTTTCATCAGAATTACAAGCCAACCATTCTTAATACCACCTTCTGTGCCATTTACTGCCTAACTTACCAAACCAAACCTACTTCCGCATTTGTGTTCCTACACAGACAAATTGATAGTTCAGACTGCCAACTTCAATTATCAGTCATCCTAGTATTTCTAGAAACACACYCTATTCAGTGTTAGACACTTATTTGTCTCTTGAATGAAATGTAGGGTATCAGGAGAGTAGATGAATCTCATCTGTAATTAAATGCTTCTAAAGTAGTAAAGCTGCTAGAGTTAGGGTGGGCATAAGTCTTAGAGATAGATATATGCTCTCTGAGAAGGCTCCTTGTGTTTGAGAGGATTAAACAGCATAAAACCAGGGCAAGATAAGGATGGGAAAGAGAAYGAGGATAAAAGAGAAAAAATAGAGGAGAAAGAAGATCTAGAGACAGTAAAGTAGGAGTATGAGGCAGAGTAGACAACTTGAAGAAAGAAAAACAGTTGGAGTCACTGAACAAAGAAATGGGAGAAAGAAAGGAGAGCTCTATAGAGTCGATACAAAATACCCTGCCTTCAGTCTCCTCTAGAGGAATAAATGCTGACCCTACCTCTTTCCTGGCTTGTCAGGGGCTGTTTGGCTGAATAAGTCCAGCCCAGGAGCTCTCTCCTGCTCTCTGAGCATTAATATATTAATTTCATTATTCAATTATTTAAAACATTTCTCATATTCCATCTATTTCACACAGACGAAGGTGGGAGTACGCTGCTCCCTCTCTTTCTCCTGACCTGCACCACGGGAGTCTCGAAGAATGCAGGGCACAAAGTGCTCTCTGGTTATCCCCTCCTTCACTCCATTCACTCTCTTTCTCACCTTGGCTCCAGCACCAAAGACTCTTCTACACATCAGACATCTTGTTTAAAAGGCAACCCCGTGAATTACTGCCTCGGCTGCAACAGCCTCCATTAGGTGCAGGGGATGAGAACTCTGTACACCCACAGGAGACCCACTGTGTGGCAGAGGGAAGCAGATGCACAGAAAGCTGCTTTTCCATCAAACTGCTGGCCCCTGCAGGCAAGCTGTCTTCASAATATGTCAAATGCAAGGCTACAGGTGCCTACAAGATTTTATTAGGTATTTTAGACAGAAATGCTTTTCCTATCCATTTGTCTACCAGTTTTTGAGGGGCTAATTAGCTTGTTAGTCATGGTGTCGCTGTTGGGCTTGCAGGCCATCGTAAATCTCTCCGTCTTGCCCTGTTCCAGAGGAGCATTAATTCAGATTCATGGATGGGACACCTCCAAAGACAACTTCAGGTACTGAAGCTTCCTTCAACGTTCACAAGTGAGTGTCTATCCTTCCTCCTACAGCATCAATACGCCTTAGGTCCCAAAGTGACACTGAGAAGGGCCAGCTGTAAAGCAGAGGTCTTGATTGCTATCACAAGAGAGCCAACAGCACTTTGAGTATTACATAGCCCTGCCCCATAAATAGTACTGCTAGAATCATATGAAACAAACCTGGAAGACACCTGACAAATTGCTTAGCCTTCCTCTACCTCAAGAAAGCATCAGCTTGTCACACAACTATATTAAAATCATTCCTGACAGATGTCTGTCCAACCTGCTCTTTAAAACTCCCCTTGGTGGAAARTCCATGACTCCTCAGGCGGTCTCTTCCAGTACGTCATTGTAACTTCTGCAAATAATATCATTATCATTTCAAATAGAAGTGGCAATTTTCCTCCTCTCTCTCCACGCATCCCTAAGAAACTGTTCTAAGTGCTGCTGTACACTCTTAAGTCAGAATTTTGACTCACATTAGGTTATGTCCTATGTCACTGTCACACGAAACAATTCTCAAGGGTAGCTACCTAATTAAAGGCATCTCATCCACAAACAGATTATTCTGTCCTCCTCAATACTTTTGGCTAGCAGTCCTTGTTTGCTATACTGTTCAAAACAGCCAGGCCTGTCTACTGCTCTTCAGTGTCTCAGTACAGCCTGTTGTGGTTTGCTTGTTAAGGGGCACTGAGGAATAGCAAATTCAGCTGTCTCCAGTGGTACTGCCAGGGTGAGCTTTGCCTTGGGCTTTCTGCTTCCTGTCACTAAAATAGGTGGGTGGATCCAGCTCCAAAATCCTCATTTGAGGCAGCAAGTTGGGTATAGCAGAGAATCAGTCAGATATTTTTAGTTTAGCTTAGCTATTTTTTCTGCAAGAGAGAGAGAGTTAGTTGGCAAGGATTTTACTGCACTTTTATTAGCAACCCATATTGTGCTCAATTCTTATGGGAGAGTTTTCTCGGTGCAATTTCATTCAGGCAATTCTATTAGTAATCTGCAYGGTTACCAATGCTAAAGCATCATAGCAGATAAGGAGAGAGCACCTAGGGAATCCAGCTCTCCACTCTGCTGTAAGGATTTCCTGTAGCTCATTCTCCACACTTTTGTCCAATTCTATGATAAATTTTCTCAAATGATGGAGCATTCAACCCTTGCATTTGTAGGAAGAATTCCTGAGCCAAGAACAACTCACTGATAAAAAGTGAATATGGATAATCAGCCCCATTTGCATTCTTTCCCTCCTGATGCTAGCTAAAGCTGGGTAAACAATTCTGAATGAATCATTTATTAGCTTAATGCTACCTCTTCTGATTCATGAACTGTCCACTAGTGCTTCCCAGTTTCTTCCAGCCTATTTTCTCCTCAAAATCATTTGTGTATGAACACAACACAATTCACTGAAGTCAGCAGGACAACTTATTTGCACAGAAGTAAGCTTATGCTTTTTTAAAGCTTTTGCTGAACAGAGTTTGTCCTGATGAACCTTTCCTTCTGCTCCACAACTATCTTGTTTTCAACTTTYTAGCAGTGAGTTGGAATTTTGCAGCTGTCCATCTTGAAGGAATATATGAGTTGCAGGGTAGGTTTGCATATTCTTGAATGGATGAAAGGAATTCCTAGAGAACTTAATTTCCCATGAAACCATCACAATTCACAATGTGTCATCTGTGYGCAATATTGCCAATACAATAGTACAAAAATATCAGGAGGCAGGTGTTCAAAGCTAAAAATTGCAAGGCTTTTTTTTTTTTCTCTCTCTGAGTAATGAATGTTTGGTTCTTTTCGTCAGTCCCCTTGCTTTTTAACCTTTCAGCTCTATTCTCTTTGTCAAAAGCACAAAGGCTAGAAACCTGCTGCTTTCATGAAAGTAAAAATATTTTTGATTTCAACAGCAAGGCTTTCAGAAAAAACAGCAAATACAAGCTGTACAATAAAACATGAGCACTGGCAACACCTAACTAAACAATTATGCCCTAATGATACAAACTAAACACTAGTTTGCTATGCTGAATTATCTGCCACAGTTTCTACAGCAGTTCCAGCCAGGGGCCTTATTGTCCTAAATAACCCCACAAATCAAACTCGAAAGCACGGAGAACAGAATCAGAGTCAAACTGCCTGAACACTCAAGCCTATGCTGAAGAAAGGATTTGGGCTCCTAAGCTCTCCTTGCTGCTTAGGGGGTTGCCTTAAACTATGACTTTTTGTCCTGGGTACCTTTCTGGTATAAAACTAGTAGTGCCTGTTCTCCTCTCTGCTTCATTAGCCTAACCGTGCAAACATCTCTCCTACCTTTCCTTTGGGGTGCCTCTCCTACTTKTCCCTTGCCCTGGCAGTTTGATTCCTTTGTCAGCTCAGTTTAACACATGAGCACCTCGAGGACTGATCCAGGACGGGGCCACTTCATCCAGGAATGTCTAACTCACCTCCTAAGCAGCTCTCCTTCCCTTGTATCTCTTCAGAAAGAGGATCAGGCGTTTCCCTCTCCGAGTGCGATGTCAGCACTCCCTCTGCCGTTGCAAGRGCTTCAGACAAGCAGGGCCAGGCAGCACCCTGCAGCTTCTGCAGCCAATGTTTTCCCATAACTAATAGCTATTTTGCTAGCATTTGTCTCACAGTGGAAGGGTTACTGCAACACATGGTCAGAAAGTCTGGCCACGGGAAAATCAAGTGACAGAGCCATTTCCTATCCTCTTATCCCCATCAGGCCCTGTGATGTCTAAACAGGGTGCATACATGCATTGCCTGCACKCTGAAATTCAATTTATATTGGTAGACAAGAGGTTAGGTTCATGATCCCCAGGACAGAGGAGCAGATGGCTTTGTGCTTTTGATTTTTCCAAGTGAAACCATCTGGCTAATTCCCTGTGGCTTGTGCATGCGTGTGTGTTAACAGAGCGAGACTAAGTCCGCTTTTCTTGGTGAGACTCTGCTTGCAGTCACAAGGGAAGAATTTGCAGATTCCAGAGTAGAMCCTGCCTACCCTAACTTCTTCAGTTGTGGATACACTTAGGGAAGGCTAGCTTTAGGCCTAATAGCATAGCTTTAGGCACTAATAGCAGCAGATGAGATGTGCACAGACGTACACCAGCAAAGTAGCAGCTCCCAGTTAGAGAGGTGGTGCTTATCCTTGTTTGCCCTAGGAAAGAAAGCTTGCTATGGGACTTCCTGGCAGGTCATGAACCAGGAGACTTGACCCAGTTTACCACCAAGCTGAGAAAGAGTGCACTGCCCCTCTGCTCAGCACTTATTCCCTCTGTCCTTAGGCTGTTATTTCCTGCTTCCTCACCTGCCAGYCACCCACATCTGTGAACACCCATCCTCCCACATCTTCATCCACACAATATTTCAGAGCAAGGGCAGTGCTGCAAACCTCATTTTACAAACAGGCTAGAAGCCCAGGCTAACTTGCCTGTATCAGACAGGAAATACATGACAAAGCACAGCAGATTAACTCAAGCCTCGTGCTGCCTAGCTTAGCTCCCTAATGCAAGAGATTACCAGTAAACATTTTGAAAGCCTGCTGTCAAGTTTGTTTAAAATAAACCCAACGAACAAGCTTTGTAGCTTATTATTATTGTTTCCAACCCAAGTCTCTGTCAGAGCCAGAACTGGTATTGGTGACAATGGTCTGCCAATGCTCCTACACCCACTGGACCAATGTCACCACTATCACAGCAAGGGTCCTGAGCTTCCTCTCCACTTGAGGTAGGATATTGCAGTGGCTGATATCAAGCTTCTCAAACTTTCCTTTCAGGCTCATCAAGCACTTGCATGACACTTCCACATCATCACCATGTCACCTGGCTACCCCATGAGGAAATATGCAGGTGCTGCCCTTGTGCAGGGCCTATGTTTCAAGTCCATCTGCCCATCTTGTGAGACCGATCCTCTTGCTGTGCTTATGTTAAGGTGCTACGGGCCCCAGGAATCCTGATTCCCATTGCAGGCGAGCTCAGGTTTATCTCAACTGTCCCTGTGGTGCTTGAACAGCTTAGCGTCAGCAGAAGGGAAGTCCCCTAGAGTGATCAGATAGGTCTACTGAGGGAAGAGACAGCAGTTCCTCAGTGTCTACTCACCAAGTCACTAGTAAGATTACCTTGCTAAATGAGCAACGTACCCTGTACCAGGAATAGAAAGCTTCTCCCCGCTAGCTTCTTGATTCACTGATCTTGAAGCCCTCAAATCCCCTGTTTGCAGCAAAGTTTCCTTCAGCAAACGGACTGTTGATGGATCATGCAGGACTCCCTCCCCTGGAGGTGCCCACACCTAGGGGCATCATGTCATTGCAGCACCGGGGGTGTAGCGCCCAGGGGCACAAGCATAGCACGGCAAGCCAGCACTGCGTGGATAAGCAGCCACGGGGAAGCACTATGCGCCAGACTGCACTGTAGACAGTCCATGCACATGTAACTATGCTGCTCTCTGTTGGCTGCAGCACAGGAAACAGATAAGAATATAAATGCTGCTACTGGTATATCAAAGTGGATCCTTTAGCTGGCTTTATAAAAGAAATGGGTATTTGGGAAGTGCTTTGCAACTTCCTATACTGCAAAGTGGGGTTGTCAAGACTAAAAGTGCCTGAGTTTTATCCTCAGTGCTAGGCAAAGAAAATTGAGTTACTGGTGATTATGAAACCCCTGCATGCACTATCAAAAGCAAAGTAGAAAAAAGAAATCGAGACCATAAGGCTTCCCATTCCCCAATCCTGCCCAAATGTTCTACCCCACAACTTTTGTCCTCTTCCTTTTCTATTTTCCCCTATCGTCTCCCACACTCTTGTTCTCCAGTTCTCATTGCTGATGCCTGTCAGCATTTCTGCTTGGCAGCCCTCTGCCTGCAGCCTGTGAGCCATTCAGTGGATGGGGAGCTGACTGGGGGAGTGATGCATTTTGTTTAGGAACTGGGAACCAGAGTTCTTGGGATAGGCAGAGCCCAGGGCATAAACAAAGATGGAGGATGATGCAAAGTGCTGGGCTCAGAGTGTCTCTCAGGGCCAGGAGCACTGATCTGCTATTAGAAATGGTGGCTCAGTATGTCATTACCAACAGGGGAGCTAGTCTTGCACAAAGGAGCCATAGTCTCCACCAGAAAACTCTTACTGATACAGCCTGCACACTTGCTGCTGTAACTTTACAGCTCTGGAGGGCATCCCGCACACATGGTGCACTGACCTGCTCAGCTGAGTACTGATACTCTCTGATGCTTCTGGCTCCTTCTCCCTGCCTTCTCCTCCCAAGCTTCTGCTTACCTACACCTTTTTGGCCTCCTCTGCTCTATAGCTGAGATGGCTGTAGCATGCCATAATAGTTGTGCTGCTGTCTGCCCATTGGCAGAAATTAAGACCTTCAGAAAACAACTGTGAGAAATAGTGCAAAAACAAGAGATGACCAGCAGAGCCACCAGTGTGGGTTTTCATTTTCAGGGCACTACTCAGCCTTTGCTGTTCCTTGCCTTCTCTACACCAGAAATACCCTGTAGGATCTGAGAAGCCTTTCTTGGCAAAGTTTCATCACATTTTCACCAGTGGTTTTGACAAAGAGCATTTTCCATGAAAGTAAACAACCCCCCTCCCTTCATTCCTTCACCTCTCCCCTCCATCTATAACCCTTTCAAGGGGGCTCAAGGCTCCAGAGCATCCTCACTTTGGTAGATCTAAAGGGTAGTTGATGTGCATCCACACATGTCTCATGGCCTCTACTTATTTCTATCCCAGGATCAAACACTCACCTGTACCATCGACAGCCTGTACACAGAGCTTAGGAGAAGAAATGTAAGAGGGCTCCTAGTGGCCTCAGATGTCACTAAGGGCTGGACCAATCTGAGTATCAGCGCTTATGTGAAAGGATGGATCAGTGTTACGTTCCCAGCTGTGCAGAAGAATTGCACGCGGTCTAGCTCTGCTCCCCTTACCACCACTTCCCCTTCTAAGATAGAGATGAAGACAATTACTAGCCTGATAAGAGAGTGTCAGACAGGACATCAACTGTATCTTTATTCTTCTGGGGCCACTAGAATGCAACAATGCACCCAACTCCAACCCTTCTTTGCAGAGAGAAGTGCAGTCCCTCCTGCAACAATTTTCATGAGACTGCAGGACTTGGTCTCCCCTAACATTGTGAGGCTACATTTTCTGTCATATTTGCACGCAGCAGTGCCTACCAGACCTCTGTGAAGCACCTTCAGTACTCTGTGGCATGGCAACAACTATGCCAATACCAAGGACTCCATCCCTAGCCCTGCTGTAAGAAGTCAGGGGAATGAGATGCTTATCTACAAACAAGTTATCCAAACTGGAAAACTCTCCTCACAATAGTCCCCCATTCAAACACCTGAGATGCAGCAGTTCAAGACTTCCCAGTTGCTTTCAAAGTGAGAAAAAAAAAAAAAAAAAAAAAAAATCCCAAGCCCCAAAAGCCAAACCTCACTTTGCCAGCAGATGGCAATGCTACTCCACTTCACGGTCCCTGCTCCCATTCCTGGAAAGGAACACACTGATGCCATCTACAGAGCATTCAGAATAGCAAATTCTTTTTTATAAAATGCTTCAATTCGGCACAACAAAAACGCTTTAGAAAAGCGTGGGAGAGTAAATAAGGACATTTCTTGTATAAACCCACCACCGAGGAGCCTGGATGTGATGGCAGATTCGCACAGCACAGGACAAACCGTATGATTTTCTCATTTTCCCCTTTCATTTTCCCTTCTTAGACAGTCAGTCTGGAATATTCAGAGAGCAGGTGTATTTATTTATTTATACCCTTTCAACTCTCTTGATTAAAGAAACAGGTTTTTCCTCCTCCCCTGCACAATCCACTCTGTACCAAGGGGAAGCAGCAGGAATTTAGCAAGGATCAGACAATCTCCTGTGGCAATATGAGCAACAGTTCCTCCTAGTCCCACCTGTAAGGCCCTTCTCTTTCTCTCTGTTTGAATGAGTCCTTGAAATGCCCTTGAGCTATACTGCATAATAAGCAAACATATCTACAGATACATGCCTAGCAGTGTGGAATCTGTGAGTCTCCCCAATAAGCTTAAGTATAAACAGAGAGATAAAACTCAGATGCAGCCCCTTCTTCTTTCTTCTGCCCTCTGAAGGTCTTGGCACCTCAGACGATGGGCTGCTTACTTTCCACTGATTGATGGCTAGCCCAAAGTAGAGGGCCAAAAAGACTGGATCTCTGGGGCTCCAAAATCTCCCACTGATCTAGAGGAATAACCTGAAATCAAGTTCTGCCACCAGCTATAGGCTTCACCTGGGAGTCTGGTGCCACTGCAAGCAGAAGAGGAACAAGTCATGACTGTTGCACAAGGGCTGCAGGCAGAAAGCAGCCTAAACACCAGCCTAGCAGGAGAGCCCAGAGCATATCCCACCTGCTGGAGGTTGGAGCTGGCCCCACAGCAGAAGAGGTACTGGAACCTGCAAATGAAGGCGGTGGTTTTTTTTTGTTTGGATGGCTGAGTACAGATCCTCCAAAGTAATTATGCTTGTCTGGACACTGCAGGTCCTCTAGCTGCCATCACAGCACAGGGTCACTTAAAGATTAGGGCTGCTTAATTAGAACAGGGTGTGGAGCAGATCCTGGGGAAGGGCAGGTTGCCCAATGACAGCAGGTACTGTGCAACATCTCTGGAAGAAGAGCTGATTAGAGAGCAAGAGGTGTCTCTGCTGTAGGGAAGGGGACTCATCTTCAGGTATGTACTTCATAGCAACCTGTCTTGTTAGCTGGAATAAAAGTCCCATCACAGGGCTTGGTTGGACTAGACATATTTCAAGCTCCTCTCCAGCTGGCAGAGTGGTTCCAAAGTGGGAGGAGAGATGCGCTTGAGATATGATTTCTCTCAGATATTTCCAGTAAAAGCAAAAGTAAGCAAAAACACATCACTCCATTTCACTTCTGTTAATAGCCCACTCATCACTCCAGTGCAATCCCTCCTCAGGGAGAGAAGGTTACCCTCTCTAATGATGCTATACAAAGTCACAGGGCTACAAGTGGTTTAACATGTTGATAAGTTCAGACCTGAAGAAAGAGGAAGCAACAAAGAAAAAAAAGAGGTAAAACAGATTTCTCAACTGTAACATGTTGTCTGTTTTCGCTGTGTCTGCAGGTAAAAACTGAGCATGCCTTCTGCTTCTGAGGGTCACACAATGAGAAAAAAAAACACGGATATAGTGAATTATGGCCAAATGGTGAAGATCAAAGCTGATTCAAAAGGGGAAAAACCCAGAGACCTTTAAATGCTAATGGGTTGTGAACCTTTCAGCTTTTACAAAAACCATTCTCTTGGGTCATGAAATGGCCCATTTCCTGGATTGCAAATGGATCACTTGTTGCAGGCAGGGAAGAAAGGAAGAGGGAGGAAAGAAGGGTTTTGATCCCCCAGACACATCTTTGCTCACTGGGCATATATAGTCCTGCCAGTTATCCGTCAGCAAGTCGTTCCAACTATGGGATAGGAAGATTTACTTACTATGCCACAAAAAGCATAGTGGCATATGGAAGACCACAGTAAATCCAAAGAACATTTTCCCATGCCAGCTCTACTAGCGCTTCACTCCTGACCCGCAGCCTCCTGCTCTCCCAGCCTAGAGGATACACTACACTGAATTTTCCCAGTGCCTCCAGATATTAAATACTATTCTTGCTGCTTAGTCTCCTAGGCTGCTGCTTCAGCTTCTTCAGTGGATTCTTGTACAGATCTTGCTGTACAAAATCTAATCTTTCAGCATTTTCTGCAGCTGAAGGAAAACCCATCAAATACATTTTTTCTAAGGCGATCTCACTCAGCATTTCATACTCAGCATCACAAGGTAAAAGGCATGACTCCAGATACACACAGAAAAGAGAGCCTGTCACCATGTACAACCCTTTGCATGCATTCAGCTTCAACTCTATGCACCCAAAAGGAAAGCTTGTCATAGTAAACTACATCAGAAAAGCTAATCTCATGTGACAGGTAGTCCACACCAAATTATAAACCAGAAGTTTGGCTGGCATCCTGTTCTGAAAGGGTGCTACAGTCACAAGGCAAGACAGTAATGCAGACATGCACATACACAGAGTACTCAGATGCCAGAGTATAAAAGACAATAAAATCTTCAAATCTTTTTGCAAACATCGCATGTGCATACACTTCAGCAGCCCATACATTCACCTCTTGTACACTTAGGCAAACACCTGAACATTAAGTATGAGCCTGTTCACACAAGGAGAACTGAACATCCCAAACTATGGCTAGACACACACATGCATGGAGATCTCAGCTAACTCAGCTGAAAACCACAAGAGCACTAAAAGAAATTATTCCATATACCACCACCAATATGCAATCTTAGCCACAGGCAATGCTTGTGTTCAGTGGTAGACACAGATACACCAATGTGGAGCCTCATACAGCCCCCTGTAACGTATAGTGTTCCAGAGGCCCACAAACATGTAACAGAGTGTTACAGAAAAGCAGCCCCTGCTAGAACTATGGGAAGGATTATATAAAGCAGACACCTCTCCCAGACACTTCTTCGAGGTAGGAACTCCAAATATGACCAAAACTCACTGGCTACTGAAGCAGCATACAATTCCTGGAAGCAACTGAAAAGAACAGAAAGAGAACTGGGAAGGAAAGATGAAGGAACAGAGGTAGATACAGCACTGAGGGGAAGGATATGTTCACGACAGCCCCGGCATCATCAAAGCGGAGACAGAAACCTACCACTCTCAGCCACTCACTGTGCCCTACCCAGAGTTGCCCCTGTATTGTAAGGACAAGAAAAAGCAGATTCTTTTTCTTTCCACCATTTCAGGACAGTAGGGGCTCCTGTCTCCTGCAGAGTCTTTTGAGCTGTCCAATAGCACTGTGGCCGTTCTCAGCATTTTGCAAATTATATTATCACATTGTCAGCCTTCACAAAACCAATGGGAAGAGTAACAGAAAACAAAGAGAATGGCAGGGCCAAGCTCTCAGGTGATGCAATCAGTTTAGCTTTGCTGAAGCCACCGTCACCAGTTCCCACTACCTGATGCTCAGGCTCTCCTGTCAGTGTTGATTCCAGGAGCAGAGCAGAGCTCACAGTTGTCCAGTCATGGCTCTTACTCAATATCCTTTCAGGGGGGTTTTAAACACCATATACTGTCTCACGGTTCTACACATACCCTCAGCATTAGTTACAGCACTATTTAATCCTCACATCAGTTGGGTTCTCTCCAAGAACATAATCAGAAGCATCTGATCTACTCAGGACATTCTGGTACAAAAAAAAAAAAAAAAAAAAAAAATCCTGTTTTCAAATAGCCATATCCCCACAATAGCCTAGACTACACCTGACATCATCTTGCTGAGGCCAACATTTGCCTTGCACTCCATGCCAGAGCACTGAATACTGTAAATCATGATCATACACCCTCTGACATTTTTATTGTTTGGATCAAACCTCTGTACTCCATTCAAAGAAGGACCAAAGGAGCACAACACCTAAAGTGACCAAATCATCCTTATTTTTATCACAGAGACCTGACACTTGTTTCTCAAAAGTTGCCTGAGAAAGAGACAGATTTCCTTTTTTCCCCTCCCTCATGGACTGTCTTAAAACCCCCTGAAATTAACTGCAACAGACCTCACAGAACCCAGGGTCTGCAGGTTATTCTGATGCAGTAGTCCTTTGTAGGCAACAGCTATCGTAGGGAGAAACCCTCAAAATGCAGTCACACACACACACACCAGTGTGTGGACGCACATAATTGAACTGAGACAGAGGAAAAACGGAGGGACGCCTGCACCATCAAAGCAAAYAGGAGATTTAATCTGCCGGGTTTTATGGCTGCTGAGGCGCCATCCACCAAAAAGAATGTGTCTGCAGCGGGGCTGGGATTTGACCTTCCACTTCTCCCCTCTGTCAGTAGCACACAGAATCTCTGGTTCCTTCATAATCCACTACAGAGAAAAAGGAAGAATGAAAAGGAAAAAGCACTGCCAAAGTGGCCCTAACTCATCTCTTATTCTTGGATAAGTCCAAATTTATGGCTCTGTCTGCCTTTGAGTCTTTATTATCTCCTTAAGTGGCTAGCTTTGTACACAATTTATTATAAAAGCCTGGAATCTACAGTCAAATTACAGATCAATTGAAAACTACACAGAAAACAATTAACATCTGGCAGCAGTTTCATCTATAAAGATGTCATAGACTTTGCCAACCCTGAATTCCTCTTCTGACACCCATATTTCCTCTCCCCAAACCTCATATCCTCTTTTCCACCTTGTGGGTCACTGGGAGAGCTGGCTGTCCTCTCCCCAGTCCTGTGGCATATGGCTGGCGCTATACCAGCAGGCTGTTGTGTGCTTCATGAAAACTAAGCTGAACAGGGCACAACCTCTTCTGAAGATGTGAATTCAGGCAAGTGCTACACAGGGAAACTGAAGCTGGAACTACCCCCCCCCCCAGTGCTGAAAATTCCTCTTCCCCCTAAGGAGGCCAGGCAAAGGGAAGGCCTCTTTACCAGTCTGTTTTGCCTCCATCTCCACTTACTGACCTGCTGCTCCACGTTGTGAGAAGCCTACTGCTACTTTCACAAGCATCTCTGCCCATTTCCAACAGCAATTCTCTAAGAGGCACAATATGTCACTGGGAAAGATCAGCAGACGGATGTGATGGACACTGCTTCATCTGCTAAGGGTTAGCCCACTCTTTACAAGGTCTTTCAAAGTATTAATTTGAAAGCAGCTTGTCCCTTCCTCTCAGCTCTTCTTTTTTTTTGTGCCAGTATGAGAACAGCAGTAAGAAATTGAGAAGGCCATGGATTCTCAGTATTTTGTGGGGAAACCTGGCCTTGTCTGGGATCAGAGGCTGAAGCCTTATTTGATAACTTCACACAAAGTAGAAAACAAGTGGAAAAGGTGTGTCACATAGAGGGAGACCTTACCCTCCTAAAAACATTTCAGTCATTGATTCCTGAAAATAAAAGCAGCATGTACCTCCAGCTGTGTTGTCAACATATCAACTCTTCACCATACAGCTATCTACATGTCAATAGAGCTTCATAACTTTTCTGCTTACTAGGGTCAGCTAGGGAGCTGGAGTTGAGTGATACTGAAAAAATAGCTTGCTCGCTCTCACTCTCTCTCGTCACAGAATCACAGAATGGCTGAGGTTGGAAGGGGCTATGCAGATCATCTAGTCCAACATCCCTGCTCAAGCAGGGTCACCTAAAGCAYATTGCACAGGATTGCGTCTAGCATCCAGGTGGGTTTTGAATATCTCCAGAGAAGGAGACTCCACAACCTCTTTGGGCAACTTGTGCCAGTGCTCTGTCACTCTCATAGGAAAGACATTTTTCCTCATATTCAGCCAGAATTTCCTGTGTTTCAGTTTGTGCCCATTGCCTCTTGTCTTTTCACTTGGCATTACTGAAAAGAGACTGGCCCCATCCTCTTGACACACTCCCTTAAGATATTTGTATACATTGATAAGATCTTCCCTCAGTCTTCTCTTCTCCAGGCTAAACAGGCTCGGCTTTCACAGCCTTTCCTCGTAAGAGAGGTGCTCCAGTCCTCTCATCATCTTCATAGCCCTATGCTGGACTCTTTCCAGTTGTTCCATGTCTCTCTTCTACGGGGGAGCCCAGAACTGGATGCAGTACTCCAGATATGGCCTCCCTAGGGCTGAGTAGAGGGGGAGGATCACCTCCCTCAACTTGCTGGCAACACTCTTCCTAATGCATTCCAGGATACCATTGGTCTTCTTGGCCACAAGGACACATTGCTGGCTCTGGTTAACTTGTTGTCCACCAGATCTCCTAGGTCTTTCTCTGCAGAGCTGCTTTCCAGCAGGTCAACCCCCAGCTTGTACTGACACATGAGGTTATTCCTCCCAAGGTGCAGGATCCTGTACTTGCCCTTGTTAAACCTCGTAAGGTTTGAGGTTCCTCTCTGCCCAACTCTCCAGCCTGTCTAGGTCTCTCTGAATGGCAGTACAGCCTTCTGGTGTATGAACAACTCATGACCTTACACAGCTGGTTTCTACTTCTCCACCTCATCTGTGCAACACATTTCAAAGACAAAGAATCTGACAGTAAAAAGCACTTGAATGGGCACCAAGCCAGTAACATGGAACAGGCAGGTAATACTAGTTTGAACAAATATCATGCAGCTTGACTTTCAATTACATGAAGTGATAGGATTACAGGAAAAGAGGACATCTGTTTAGTTCATGAATGGTGCATGTGGTAGAGTTGCTATCTCACTTTTGAGGCACAAGTTGATGGACACTGCCTCCCACCTATCAAGCCAAGAACTGCTCATAATAGGCTTTAAAATGAGCAAAGGTGAGGTCATTCTAGGGACTGACTAGACTCATGACACTGCATAATTTCCAGCCATTAATTTTTAACAGTGCTTCTATAGAAATAAGTGATTGTTCTGCTGTGTGCTTACTTCACAGTAGAAGCAGATTTCTTACCATCCAAAATATCAGAATAGGCATGTAAAAATTATCTCAGTCAACCTGAACCTGCATTCACTTTTGAGGTGGCAGGGCAAAACACATTTTGAACACTTCACCCATCTTTCCACTTCTACCACTCCCAAAACGTGTATCCACCCTTAGTGAAATGGCAATAATACACTGTAGAAATTAACTGTTTGGGTAGCAGGAAGACTGAGCTGAGAGCAATGGACATGAATGGCTGCACAGAAGCAGCTTTGGAGATGCTTTTGGCTCACAGAAAACTGAGGAGAGCGGAAATGGATGAGTGGACAGTAGTGCTAGGGAAGCCTCCGCCCTCAAGTGAGCTAAGAACAGCTGTTGTTGATGATGATTGCTCCCTAATTAGCTTGCTCTTGTATGAGCTTGATAATTTTATGTACCTCCAGAGAAGCAAATTAGTTCTGAATTCACACTGTATCCATTTGTGACGAGTACCCTATAAATTATTTACCTAACTCTCAGAAATATTAGATTAAGAAGATTCGAAGTATGTCTAATCGTATCACAAGAATAACACTGAGTAGAAAGGCTAGTTATATTTACCAGTGCACAGAAGTGATAAACTGTTTTAAAAAGATCCATACATACCCCATTGTGCTACAACTGTTTTGCTGCAGGTTTATTGTTATGGTCTTATTAGGAACATTTCTCTAAAGTAGTTTTTGTATGGCAGAAGCACCTAGAAACCTCAGCCACAGATCTGGCCTTCAACAGACAAAACCATATAAAGACCCAGAACAAACCAATAAACAGTCATTGTCCTAACATATGTAAGGTTATCACAACCATAATGAAACAAAATAATTTAACTGTATACTGGTAAATGACTCTAAAGTCCGCAAAGACTAATAACCTCTCCCAAGTCACTGGCTCTGATTCACTAATGGTTTAACTAGAATAACAGAGTGATGAATCAGCTGTGCTAGTTTTCACTCCATTTTTTGCTATGTTAGTACATTGTTACTTCATTACTATTGAACTGCTATATTTTTCTGTGCTTTGCAATCAGCTTTCTGTTAACCCATGGTGAGTCTGCAGCAGCTGTAAAAGACCTAATATGGATTCTTGTGCCAGTAGCATCCTGAATCCTATTCAAAAATGAAAGCAGACTTAACATATTGTAGTGTCTACACGTCCATTGATATGGGAAAAAAAGAACCAGAGAGAAAAGAATCAATGGAGAGAACACTGTGACATGCAATGTGGACAGTCTTCCCCATCACTGCATGGAAGATTTCCTAGCTTACATTGTCAGTGAGTGGTGGACCCAGGTCTGAATACATCCTCATCTTTTGGGTCCCTTCTCCTCCATGGTAGTGGAAAATCTTTTGTCAATTTATTGAATGAAACAGATGTTTTGTCTGGTTCAATAGGGCCAGTCTGGTACTACCACATTAATGAACAAAAGCACAACTTACAGCAGTCACAGTTCAGTCAACAACTCCCATCTGTGAATGTCTTTTGAAAGTTTATATCCCAACATAAAGATAAATGGTGTGGTCAGGAGCAGAGACAGGGGTGCAAAGGAGTTTGGTTAGGAACACAGGAAGTGACAGCAAGGGCCAAGAAAACAAGATCTTAAGGATATAAGCAGAATACCCAAGGCATGTTCTACTTCTGCTAGAAATCTGCTGGGATCAGGCTCTGCGAGGCACAGTCTGTAAGCTGTGCAGAATCCAAACTATATCTCACCTCTTGACTGATTTTAAATTCAGGTCCACCCATTTGCCTTTGTTTTCGCTAGAATTTCTCTTTCCACATTGCTCATCTTAAACCTTCCCTTTTGAGCAAGCCCTACTTATCACAGAATGGTAAGATACTTACACTCCCTTATATTAAACATGATAATGAAAAATTTCCCTAACATATCAGCAGCACTGAATTAATGATTCCCATAGATGCACCATTATCTATCAATAGGTAGGGGATCCCAAGCAGGCTCTGCCTGTTACATATGGGAAGACAATCTAGAGCTTTACAGAACCTCTTCCAAGTTAGGGAGTAGAAGAGCAAGGGTCTGCCATAAAGCAGTATCTCCCCAAAGCTCTGCTTGGGAAGAAGCAACATGAAATTCCTGTTGAAGTAGGCTTGGAGATCTTTACAAGACACACAACTGCAAATGTAGGAGGAAAACGCTCCAATGACAGCTGAGTCCCGTGCCACTCGCAGTGTATTCTCTGCCTCATGCTTACCCAGTGCAGCGATTAACAGGGAACACACACAGCATAGCAAAGAAATGTTTCATGGGTGAAAGGCTATTTCTTGATTTGATTTGTTTCAGAAGGAGGAGGGTGATGGGGTGGGGGATTAAGAGGGCTCCCAGTCGAGGAAGAGAATGATTACTGAGAGAGGCACTAATGTGCAAGGAGAATCACAAGGTTCCTCCCCAAAAATGTATCTCTTTGATTTTCTTGTAATGTTTTTCCACTGCTGCATCCAATCACTAATCCTCACACCTCTAACACATGCAGCCTGCAGTAGGATTCCCCCTTTCTCCTTCCCCACATACACTTCCAGGGTCACAGGTCAGTAAAGGGCAGCATGGCTGGATTTGGCTTGAGGCAGTGGTAAGAAAAAAAAAGGAGGAGGGGGTATGAGAATGAGGAAGACCAGATGAAACCAACATCCTGAAGCTGAATCTCTTGCGCTGAATGTTAACTTACAGAAAAGTAACCCAACAACCTTGAAATAGAGCAAAGCTCAATTTAAATTCATTACATTTAAATTAAATTTAAAGCCCATGTAAATGATTGACTTACTTAAGAATACATCATGTGAAAGAGAAAAAGTGCAGCAGCAACATGCCAGGCAGCTTTGACTAATTTTACAATTCACTTCCAAATCTTTATGTTCTTATTTTGATTTTAAAAATGTGCACACAACCTGCTAACACCCATAGTAAAGCCAGTATTTATGCCTCTTCTTGAGAAATCATCAAGTGTTTTTCAACTCCACACATAAAAAATTTAATCTACAGAAATGCAGATAATTTGTGGGGGGAGAAAAGATGGGGAGCTCTACAGGAACATAATAGAATAATATTTTAGAGTATAAAGTGGAAAAGTAATAGTGTAGGGATAATAAATGCAGTTATTCCTAAATTGCAATTTTTTTCTCTCTCAAGACTAATATTCTGAAGGGGTTAAAAACAGTCTAGGATCTTTAATTACATAGACCTTAATTCCAATGTGAAAGTACAGTTAATTTTTATTCAGTTAAGAGGATAGTTAATACATGGGTAAACCTTTTTYTAAATAGTTAATCTACTCACAGTAACCACCGACATCAGTGAGCACTAGGTCACAGTCTAAAGGATTGTATCACTAGAACTTTATGAAAGTACGTAACTTTTAAAGAATATTAACATTAGTAAATTCATTCAAAACATGCTCTGTGCCTATCTTTCTCCCCTCCCTGCCCCCACTACCTCACACAATGATTTTATTGGGTTGGTTTTGGTCTACTGCACCAAAATTGCTTTTGTTTATTTTTTTACAGGAAAAATGGCTGTGTATAGGCATTTACAATCTCTGACATATTTGCACCCTGCTTGCTAAAATTTAGAAATAACAAAATTATGACACTGCAGAGCTGAACTTTTAATCTGCTAATAATGTAATATCTGGTCAGAATAGGCTGGTTAAGCAGAGACTGAATAGTCTTAAAATTCAGGTCAGGTAATTTGCTCCCATACTCCTAGTTTTCACTTCAAAAATAACTTTTATTTCCCACGAGAAGTGCAGGAGACTAGCATGATTGTCTAGTGAGAAGTTCTTCAGCAAGGCTGACCCCAATTTGATAAATAAGAGATTGCCCCAATGAATGGCCTCGAAGAGACACTGCAGTGTAAAWTTGGGAATTCTTAGGGAGGGGGAAATACAAGTGTTTGGAGGCAGATGGGTTAATGTTCAAAGAAAAAAGAAGTCTCTGCTTTTGCTGGGAGCCATGCTTTTTGTTTGTTTTGTTTTTCAGCAGCCACTCCAAAAGTGTTATTACCTGTGTACAGCTTTGTTGCTTTTCTTGTCATCTTTTTTTTTCCAAGATGAACAGGAGCTGGGTATATCTTGTAAATAGAATASAGTAAGAGAGAACCGTACATGCTTCTCCCTAAATGCCATAAGAAGAGACACGCTTTATAAATACAATTGTTTTGCTTCATTTCATCTTCTTATTGGTGTTGGTTCCAAGCAAGTAGGACTTCAAGAGTTGGTCAATTTAGCGCAAGAAGAATGAATGACGCAGAAGCTCACGAGCTCTGAATCTAATATAAGCTGTGCAGCTGGGAATTGGGAGTAATGCTGCTGAAAGCAAAGGACAGGTCCTTGCATGAAAACAGTGTGAAATCAGARGGGGCCCCTGCAAGTCTCAATGTCACTTACTCCTTACACTTCATAAGAAGCCAACCTACCCCTGAGGYTGAAAATGCTCCCCAGCTGCATTAAATGACTCAAAAGGGCAAAATTATTTACTTGTAAATCATGTGTCCTCTTCAGGCAATACAATGGTTCCTCTTCCAATTTTTTCTTTTTTTTTTTTATAATTTTTTTCTGCTCCTTTTTGATACAGCAGGTAATGAATACACTGCCACAGAAGACTGCAGAGGCAGGAAGTATCAGCATATTAAAGAAGAAAACAAATTCATGGACAACAGAAACCACAAAGATATGCGAAAGCAAGTATTCAGGGATGTACCTTCTAATGTCCCCAGGCCAATGACTCTGTATGCTGGAGATATACAAGSAGAAAAGACTGCAGAAACTGGCTAGGTGCCCTTCTGAAAAAGCATGCTTTTTTGTGTACATTTGGGACAGCATACTGGTCTGGAAGGACTACTGATCTGACCCTGGAGGGCTTTGCTTATACTCTTATGGATAAAACCTCATCCTATTGAAGTCAGTGAGAGCTTGGACTGGAAGTTGCACCTGGAGCATATACAAGAAGTAGATTTTGAAGAAGAACAGACTGGYACTCTCTGCTTTAAACCATAGCTATCATAAACCAAGTAGCTACTCACACATACTCAGGGGGCTAAGGGTACTCCATTGAAAGTTATGCACAAAGAGTCGGGGAGGAGGCTGGAAAGGCAGATGATCCCTTTTAATAATGAAAAGCAGTAATTATTTGCCTCCCTCCTATGTCTTCAAACTATTAATGTCACATTTACAGGCTATTAACGACGTCATTTACAGAAGGGGAGGAAAGTGAGGCAGGGCAAAAGTGAAGCCAGCAAAGAACGAAGGTGGAGTTACCTCATTGGGAAGCACAGAGGTTCAGGTAAGCAAGCAGCTGAGCTCTCTGCTCCGTATTTCCTATGTCTCAGCCCTGAAGTGCCTCCTCCAAYGCAGTCTCCTGACTGAGGGGACAGCACAGCACCCTTTTGAAAGATGGTAGCGCCCTATCACTTGAAGAATTACCTTCAAAAGTGTCTCACAGAATGGGTTCTTGAAAGCTAGCCGCGCCAATTTAAAGATTTAGCTAGAAGATTTTGACAAAGCCTCTTTAAATGGAGCAGATATTTGTCTCAGTGAATGGAAAAATACAGTACGAATTAAGTCTGCAGAATGAGAACATTGGAGGAAGCGACCTGCATTGACTGGTAGCCGATACTGCACCCCTCATGATGTGTAACTAATAACGGCACGCCAGACATTCAGCTTGCACATTAAATATTAATAACATTTTTCTTCTGACTCATCGTTAAGCTAGAGCCTTGCTGCACAGCACAAACTGATTTACAGACCGTCAGGCTCCCAAGCTGCCCATGCTGCTCAGCTAATCATCTGCTAGTCAGAGGTTTGCTGAGGGACCAGCCAGATAGCTAGGGTAGAAATGGGGAGGTTTCAAGTGGAGAAAAACAACAGCCCGGGCAGGTAGAGAGACAAGCAGCCAATTCTCCTGACTGCACCTCCATCCAGATAGCAYGCAGCATGTGAAATGAATCCCTCTGCAGTGAGCTGGAGCTTCAGTCTGACTGTTTTAACTCTGAGGATGCTGCCGAGGCAACTGGCGCATGGCACCCCCCTCCCCATTTTCTTCTTGGATAAATGTCATGGCAGCTATCACCCTTCCAGAAAAGCCATCCACAAGCAAGATTTTCACAGCCTGTCCCAGAAAAAGRCTATGAGTAGCATTACTGAATTAGTCAGCAATAGGTCCTACCGTTCTCTTTGAAAAAATGTAGTCTTTGCCATGTTTGTACTAAAAGAGAGTCTGGCTCTTTYTTTAGACCTCTTCTCAGATAAGGTGGTTTCCACTTCATATGCTTACATTACCARCAGCTAAAATAGAGTGTTTGTCTGAATACACAGAGAGCATTTTGTAGGGAGATTAAGAGAAGCCATTTTTGAAATACGGGACTCAGCAAAACAGAGATGCTCTATAACATTTGGAAAATACTTTCAGTGATTTCCAGCAATGCCTTATCAAAAAAGTAGCTTCTCTTAGAAGCTTCAAGTGGAGTTTCTTTGAAAGAGTTGGTGAGTTCCAGCAGTGTAGGACCAATTTGGAAAAGGCGAAAGGAAAACTTGAGAAGCAAGTCAATGATGAGTTAGAAACATCAAAAAAAGGCGTCAAATATTTAGAGAGGTGCCAAATAACTCCCARAGAACTATGCTTTCATTTAAACAACTAACTAACTAAATAAAAGTAGCTCTCTAATCCTGTTTCTCTGTGAAGTTTTCCAAACATAGGCAGATCAGTAAAGAAGTTTTTCCACTCAGGGAATATTTTGGAGAAAGATATGAGATTTATTTCGTTTTGGGGCCTTTTTTTGGAAGGTCGTGGGGAGCTATATGCAGGAATACCAGCAAAGCTTTCAAACTTTCCTGATGTTAACTATGAGCACCCGCACCCTTTGCACCACTGCTGGTATGCAGAGATCTCAGAGCAGCCGGCAGAGTGATTTGGTGGATACTGTGTTGGGCTAGGGGTCGACAGGCCGCTTGGGTGACTTTCGACAARTGGCTTCTGAACTATGCCTAGCTTTGTCAATCTATAAAAGAGAGACRATAAACTAAATAGGCCTCCTTCCTCATCCCTTTAAGGTCTCCTGGCATAAAGTGAGAGAGAGTACATGCGTTTGTGTACACCTCTAGAAGCTTGCATGTGTACATACACGCAGACATGAACAGTTATTATAACTCCTGTTAAATTCACTCCTTCATTCTCCAGGTMATGGAGGACACCTGTATGCATATGCCTCCTCCATCACCTTCCACAGCTCCCACTTCCTCCAAAACTWAGCTCTCAGTTCTGCAGCACACATCAGCTGTGTCATTGGAAGACACTTCCAGTGTCCCTCCCCTCTTTTTTATACATAAAAGACTCATTAATGCATTCTACAAAAAGACTCCTACCTTCAATAATATTGCCRTGCTGCTCAGCAAACACTGAAGTTTGAGGCTGAGTAGAGAGTTTTCATATTACCAAAGGTTTATTACTTTTATCAAATCTGCTCCAGAGTGCTACAAGGATATAAACAATTAGTGGTTTTCAAAATAAGTGAATAAAGTGCATTTTTTGATTCGCTGTCATCGCTCTTTTTTTTATTATCATCATCATTGTCATCTTTACTTCCTAATTTGCAGAACTGTGAATGGGTGTCACTATCACACAAGAAGTTGCCAGGTTTTCTCACATCTATCTTGTGCACTGCCCTTTATTGTGCAATTGTTCTGATGTGCAGCAATTAAAAAGACAGCTCTTTAAAAAGTGGTACTTTTTTAATTGCTGTCTGTTCAGGAGTGGGTGATAGGTCCCGTACTTGTTGGCACAACTGCTGAATCAAAGCCTGCCAGCTACACAGCCCTCTCCCTACCTGTTATCCTTATCAAAGCCTCACCTGTGTATACAAAAGTACTGCAGAGATTTGGATCATTACTCAGAAACAGTTGTCAATACAACAGCATTAGAAACAAATCAAAACACCAATAAAGACATTCATTTCCTGATGAAGTCTGTTTTCCAAGTAAAGTACTCCAAGATATACATAAGAAGAGACCACTTGACCATTCAAAGTATATGAGAAAAAAAAAAAAAAACAGGACAGAAGAAAAAAAGGAGTGTCAAGGGAAAACTGATCTCTGCATGGGATTGCTGTTTAGAGGAACCAATTTGTGTTGATGAGTTGGACATTTAAGAGCTGATAGCATGTTGCGCTGTCTGATATGACATTGGTGGCTATGGGATTTCTTCAGCAGCAACTTCATTCACAAAGATCTGAGCAGGAGATAATGAACTGCATAGATAGGCAGCATTTCTTCCTGTCAGCCGTGGAGGCAGCAGGCTGTCAGCTGAGTTTCATCTATTCCCCAGGCTGAGGGCTGGGAGAGAACGGAGCTAGCTGGTTCCTTCAGCTTTCTCTAGACTGCATGCTCTTTTGGCAGGCTCTGAGGCTCACAGAGTATCCAAGCCCTTGTGGTCTTCTTTTTCTGAGAGATTTCAGGCTTGTTAAGGGATGATCTGAGAGCCAGGAGTATTCGCTTCCCAGGAGGCTAGCAGAGCAAGTTTTTCCTCCCCACCATGGCACAGAGCTAGGAGAGCCTCTGCCTCCTGCTGCTGCTGTCAGACCTCCTGCTCAGCCTTATCATAAAAGTGCCAGGCTTGGAGCTCTGTTCCTTGCTAGACAGAGGCCCCATCACAACAGATTACCTTACATACACCAAAAAATCCCCCCAAACAAACAAAAAAAATCATGCCAGGGAGATGGAGGCGCTGTATCTTTTAACAGACATCTTTTCTTTTTTGGTCATTATTCTCCTGCCCCCCCTCATCATCAGTTTCTTGGATTTTGTTTATTTCACAGGGTTTGCTTACCTCTAATGGCTAAGCCAGGGGGAAAAACACATAATCTTGCTAAATCATTTCAATCTATCTACCTGCCTCTTATTCTTATGGTGTACAAATAGCATTTCAAATCGCACAAAGGCTGGGAAAGTGTAACCAATAATGCCAATTTCAGCGAAGAAAGCTTGAAGGAATAAAAACCAAAAAACAACACATCAAGATGAGAAAATTGAACTATCTAATTGCCGACACTGAATACAYTGTGAAGCAGCACCGGTGAGGGTAATTTCTAAAAGATTTGGCCTTAAAGTATTAGTAATACAGATAAGAGATTAACACTAATATTGTAGGTGACTTATCTTGACTGTGCCTTTTTAACAACAGTATTGCTACCACCATAATAAATGAAATTAGCACCATTAATTATATCAAATCCTTTATGCCATTAATCCCACTTGAAGATATTTTCAGAAGGTTGGAGGTTTAAGGCAATTTCCTGTATGTGTCCAAGACTCATTAATTAATATTGATATTTAATGTGCTCCAGACTTTCATTTCTTGGTAATACTCAGAGTTACGTCCAATTAACTCATCTGAGACAATAGTTTAGTCACACCAGAAAATAATTGCCCATTCAGCACCAAAGACCATCATGAAACAAATCAGAGGCATTTAAAATTCTTCTGTATTTCTGGGAATTGGGGTTCTCTCTATTTGAGCAATATAATGTCTTTTTTTTTCCTTTCTTTTTGCCTTCTCATGGAAATGCCCTCAAAATCCTGCATTTGAATCATCATCATTGCCTGCCAATATTCTCTCCAATGGCTGATGCTGCTAATGTCATTTTATGACAATTGTCATGTTTTTTTTTCCTTAAAAATACATCCTCTACATTCCTAAGAATAAATATAAATATATTTTGTAATCCTTTTAAACACCTTCATGTTGTGCCGGAGGGGAGAGGGGAGGAGGGAGGACGAGAAGAGGAGAAGAAAGTGTTCCGGGTTCCTAGTGCCAAAAAGTAAGTAAAAGTGTATGTGTGTGTATACACACACACACACACACACACACACACATATGTATGTATATATGTAAAAGCATATATAAAAATTTTATGACTGTTGAAGTCAATCATGCAATTCTGAGGGGGCTGAACTTCTATTTTTCCATGGTTCTAGTTGGCAGTTTGAGCAATGCCTCCCCAGGAGAAGCAGCAGAAGAAGATAGTCAGATATCTGCTGCTAGCATCAGCCTTGCCAGACTCAGAAAAGTATACAAACCACCCTGAACACTTGAGCTCCTGTGCCTACATATGTCTCCATAGCGTCCCTCTAACCAGCCCCCAGCAAGAACAACACAGAAGGAATCAGTACTTGCAATGGGCAACGCACCTAGGTAAGCGGGCCCTATATGCGCCTCAGCTTTGCACAGCCTGCCTCCCACTGAGCTAGCAGCCTTTCGTGGTTTTGTACCTAGTGGTTCCAGATCCACAAACTCTCCTGCCTCTCTTCCTTCAGCTCCTTTTTTCTGGGCACCTCAGTAAGGCTAGGTGAAGCAGTTGAAATCAAAGAAGAGAAATTATTTTTGGTTAAAGTTACATCCCAGTTATATCCTTCTCTAACGTCCTGCTGAGATGCTGTACTCAGAGGAGGAAAATAGTTCAAGGTGCGCAGAAAGACATCACATCGCAAAGAGTACCTTTGACAGCTGAGGTTCGCTGATTGTTCACCAGTCTTATAAAGACAGGAATGGCCACTTACCTGAAAAGAAAAAGAGAAAAATATCAATAACTATTAATTTTTTAAAAAGAAAGCTGTATTTGGTATGGGAAGAGCAAACATAAAACGACCGCAGTGCACCAGCAGAGCAGGCGCGGGGTGCTGAGGGCTGGGAGAGCAGTGCCAGCGACGGCAGAACTGCACAATAAAGGCAAGACTGCAACAGAGAAGGATACAGCAGGGGAAATGTCTGCAATGCATTTGGAAAGGAATGGTAGAACACGTGGACGTTCTTCTGTCTGCAAAGGATATCCCAACTAAACTAAGTAGTTACGTTCTCTGGCATTTCCTTTCTGCTGTATGCCTGTCTCCCATTCCTGCTACGAATTAGTACAGCAAATTCCCTTCCAACATGCAAATCTGCAGATTCCCTGCCCTAAATACTGAGTTCAGAAAGACATTCTCCATAAGGTAAAAAAAATTGCTTCCCCCTCCTCATCACAAAAAACAAACAAAAAAAAATCAGAACAACTTGCAAATGAATTCCTTTCTGTGCAACATGTGCTTACAGTCCCATTAGCAGCAGCACAGCAGGCCATCGATTGGGGAGGGGAAAATGGCTTTGTTTATGGTAATGGATTTYGAGACTCCTGGTGATAATTTATTTAGCAGGAATTTTTGCAGAGCTGGCTAGTACACTGATGGAAACCCTCAGAATGAGCTGATTTAAAAAGGGGTGGGGGAAAATTGCTTATTTTTTGAAAAATATTGTTATTAAATAATTTGAAACACATTGATAAAATACATCTGAGAGTAGGCTGCTGTAATTTATAATACAAATTACACTACTATTGACAAATGGTAATTTAATCCAGCGATTAACTTTAACAATGTGGATTCCTCTGTTGCTTTTTTTTTTTTTTAGTCATAATATATAGCAGACAAAGCAGGATACGTGCCAGGCTCACCAGATGCTGTATTATTCCTGGCCTCAGACTTATTTTCTGCCTCATCTCCCTAAAGGATACACAACTGGGAGTAACCTAAACAACTCCCTATCATCTGTAAGCAAGGATCAGACCTAGGAGGTACCCACAGGGATATTCACTCTGTATATACACTTGGTTTCAAGTCAAGCAGTCTCTTTCGCATATAGAACTCACCCTGTCTAGTCCCATCACAAGAGAAAATCCCATAGGGGACAAAAGGCAAAACAAATCTATAACTTGCTTGAAATTAATTGACCTGGATGATTTAAAATAGAAAATAGTCCACAATCTTGACCTGGACATATCCTTAAAGAACAACCCTTGGCTTGACGGATCAAGCCACCCACTGTGCTATCTACCGTTCTGCAAATATGCCTGAGACAGGTGCACTCATCAACCCAGAGGTGCCAAACCCTGTGCAATAACACTGCAGAGCTATCAGCTATAATGGGATACTGGGAAATCAGATCACCCTCCATTTAAACTGATTTCTATCACTGATAACCTTTGCAGTAGAGAGGTAGCATTAAATGGAATAACATGTTGTTGCATGGTCACTTAATTCGAGAAGCAAATTCAATATTTGCTGGCATCCCCTATCCAGAGATACAAAGTGTACGAATGTACTGGAGCTGTTAGTCAGAATTACCTTTGCATTGCCTCCTGGGGAAGACTAGAGAACAACTTAGCTATCTATCTGGGAAAAAAGGGGTTGTCATTCTCACCTTGCACAAAATTATTTACGAATTCCTCTGTCTTTTGCTTTGCATTAATATTATGACCCTACTGCTGTCTTGGACATATATGAGCTTTGCTAGAAGAGAGAAAAAAAAGGGGTGACTTGTTGCCATTGTTTTTAATATTTTCACCTACGGAGCTGGAGTAGAACAATGGAAATAAATATAATGACTTTGTGACGCCACTTGCAGATAATTAGGAGTGGGGTAAGGACCGATGTCAATACTGTTCTGATGGGTTAAGTGAAAAAGATTTGCTAGGAGGGATGCTCCCCAAATACCCTATATTTTATTCAGAATATATATTTTATTCTTTTTAAGAATCATTTTATCATTTTATTTTGGAGTCTCCTCTTGTGGCTGAAGGAAGTAGCAGGAGAGAAAAACACTGCAGACATCGGTTTTGTTTTAAACCTCAGAAAGAATTCATTCAAATAAAGGATAGCATAATTGTGGAAAAAGATGTCTGATAGGCACATGCTAAAAAGTAGACTTGGGTGCCTGAAAATCTGGAATTTGGTCTTAACTCTTGCACTGGTTCATTCTGTGACCTTAGCTCAGTCACAACTACTTTGTGTCCTTTCCTGTGAAATGATATTCATGAGGATAATTCCACTAGCACTTGTTAAATACAATAAGGTGTTTGGATAGATAAAAGGTGGTTTTCTAGCATACAAGATGACTGACTGACAAAAAGGTGCTGCTAAACAACTTGGCAAACCGATGATCAAACCTACTTTCTGACTCAAAGTTMGCATACAAACTTTGGTCTTCTGCTTCTCAGGGAAGCTCTGTGATCCCTCAGCTGCCGTAGGGGCTCTGAGAAGGATCCCTCTCCATCCCTCCCAATGAATCTGTTCCACTTCAGATAAACAGATATTACTTGGCTAGAGAGGGAATGAGTGTTACTGTTGTAATTAAGGCTTCCGGTTCTGGCTTCAAGGAAAGAATGGGATTTGGCATCTCCAATTACTCCCTCCACCCCTGCTATGAAACCGTTTCCATAATTCAGTTCAAGCTTGGCAAATGTCTGCAGGGCTGGAGGTATGAATGATGTTCCATTTTGCAGCAAAAACACATTCTGCCAAAAATACTTCCCCCAACTCTTGTTCAGACACTTGCTCTGGGAGAAACTGAACTAGACTTATTGAGTCTCTATAGAAATACCAATACGTGGCCATGGTTCAGAAAGGCAGTGATGCAGGCAACCACAGCATCTACTTCTGCCAGGTCCTGACTTCCCTTGCGGTTCCCTCTCTGTGGGCTGACCTATCCTCTCCCCTGCTTAGCTTGAGAATTGTGATGAGAAGAGAACCCCGCGGTGGGATGGCTGCAAATGTAATGCAATCAGAAGATAATGACTTCAGAAGGAGAGGGGAGGGAGGGGATAATCAGCAGAGGCAGATGAACTCCCAAGACTAAAAAAA